>NW_027248277.1:15279079-15589198 GCF_041260155.1 Ptychodera flava | reverse complement strand
TCCCATGTACTGGTATACGGCCAAGAAAAATAAAATTTAGTTTCTCATCGTATTCATATTGCAAAAAGGATGCAGTGACACAGTTTTTAGTCCCCACAGATAAGTTCAGGGGGCTTATAGATTGGGTCATGTCCATCCGTGAGTCCATCCGTTCACGCAGATATCTCAGACACTTTGACAAAATGTTACGTGACCTTGGTGACTTTGACCTCAAATATAAATATTTGTCCATAACTCAGTAACCACAAGTGCTAAACCTTTCATATATAGTATAATGGGACACCTTATGATGCCACATATTGTACCTCATTAATTATGTGCATATCTAATTTTGAGCGAGCCAATAGAGCTAGAGGTCTGATTTTTGGTATATAGGGATAACTTAACAATTTACAATTTTTCTGATAACTTTGCAAGGGATAACTTTGCAATACAATTTTTTGACAAAATGTCACATGACCTCAATGACCTTTGACCTCAAATATACATATTTGTCCATAACTCAGTAACCACAAGTGCTACACTCTTCATATTTGGTATGATGGGACACCTTATGACGCCACATATTGTACCTCATTAATTATGTGCATATCTAATTTTGAGCGAGCCAATAGAGCTAGAGGTCTGATTTTTGGTATATAGGGATAACTTAGCAATTTACAATTTTTCTGACAAAATGTCACGTGACCTCAATGACCTTTGACCTCAAATATACATATTTGTCCATAACTCAGTAACCACAAGTGCTACACCCTTCATATTTGGTATGATGGGACACCTTATGACGCCACATATTGTACCTCAATAATTATGCACATATCTAAATTTGAGCGAGCCAATAGAGCTAGATGTCTGATTTTTGGTATATAGGGATAACTATAGGATGGAAATTTTTTGAAAAAATTTCATGTGACCTCGATAACCTTTTACCTAAAATACATGTTTATGTCAATAAATAAGTAACCACAAGTGCTATGTCCTTTATATTTAGTAGGATGGGAGACCTTATGAAAACACATGGTTAACCTCATTAATTATGCGCATATATAATTCTGGGCAAGCCAATAGAGCTAGATTTCCTTATCTTTGACACAATCCTAGCGGCAGTGTTTTGGGCATGTTGGAGTGGCTTGGGTGTGTATATGCTTATGTGTATGTTTATATCTATGGCATATCTCTTTTACGTTGCCTAGTTTAGATGTTGGACAAGATTTATTTCTTTCAGGGAGTTCACATTTCAAAACTGAAAGTCTTAAACTTTTATCAAAATTTTCTATGTACAAATATTGTATAAAACCCAAATGCAAAACTGGACTACAGAAAAAATAAACCAATATTTACAGGCACTTGAAATTCAAAATTTCCGCCATGCCTATGTTGACTCTAAGGGGAAAATTACTGTTTTCATTTTCAGAAAAATAAGTCTATTTAAACTTGAGAGACGCACTGACATTCAAAGTGAACCATCGCACGTGGTTGACCAAAGCTGTAATGTTAAAGTTTCAGACTCTGAATGTGTTTTCCCGGGGCGCACTCAGTCTTTGCGTTTAAGTCGATGACGTAGTCCCGTTGGTAATTTGTTGTTAGTAACAGTTTAGAGAGCCTTGCTAATATGTAGGTGAGACAAATCACTATATATGTATGTGTGTAATACCGTGGAATGAACCTGTGCAGGCATTGAAAGACAATGAAAAGATATACGTCACCACAATATTTCAGCCATATTTTCGAACAATATGGCCGTAAAGGGGTCATATTTGCTTTAATGACAATCAAACCAGCATAATACTTCTCGCTTGTAAACCCTGTGAAAAATCAGTGGAACTATCGAGACTTAAATTAGTTTGGCTTAGACATGAAAACTTTCATTACAAAATGGCGGCATAACGGGAATGTTGGATAATATCAGAAGGCAAACAACAGCCGATCTGTCCTTTTGTCGATGTCATTGACGACAAGACATGTCGTGGGTGTCTCTGTTATGATATAATCATTGAGCATTATCAAAATTGTAATGTACTGGCAACGTACGCATATTTAGCGGTTCTGTACGAGCTCTTTCGGTTGTTTCTGCTATTCACAAGGAGAAAGGAGAGAGAGAGAGAGAGAGAGAGAGAGAGAGAGAGAGAGAGAGAGAGAGAGAGAGAGAGAGAAGAGAGAGAGAGAGAGAGGCGGGGAGGGAGAAAGAGAGACTACTTCTAACTTGTGATTGACATCTGCTTTCTCAATATCACAAATATCAATGAATTTACGACTGATAAGAGTCAATATCTATGTCGAAAATTTACGGATTACAGCTTTTCCACCTGTCTGATTGAAGAAAATTAACACATCAACACTTCTGGACAACTTGAAACCTTCATGCAGACGGAATCTTGTTACGCATTGCTTTCAGAAGATCGTAAAGAAGCTTGCATGAATGAACACGAAGAGAGATCCAATAATATCAGTAATCAATAATGACATGTGAGTTACTTCATTAGGCGTGATTGACGTTCGTAAAAGCACATCTTCAGCAAAATGCAGTCTGGCGAAATCTTTGCATATGATGAAGTGAAGATGTAGTGATCCTAATGAGGACAGCTCGTTACTCATCAGCACAATCTTCGTTTAAGGTGTGAACGTTGTCAGACTAATCATGGACACGAAGGAGTTACATGCCACCCTTATATGAATTCATCGTCCTCTGGCTTTGTGTAAGGTAGCATTTTCCACTTTCCACGTACAATAATCTTTCAGATTTTTATGGCTGATTTTTGCCATATCATTCTGAACTGGGATATTGAAATATTAGAGCCCTCTATATTGACCAGTGTCGATACAGCTATGCTTGAAATGTAATGATAGAAATTGGATGAATGTACGAAGGCCATGAAAAATTTCAAAATTTCATCTAATCAAAAATAAGCAAAGATAGTAATAAGGCTTTATGCGTTAGAATCAAGCATTTCGGTTCTGAAACGTCGAAGTCCATTCTCCTTTCTTAGCGTTTCTCTACCTTATCTCCCCGTCAATGAAAAATATCAATCTTTATTCGCCAATTTTAACGCAAGACGTTTAGAAGAATCGTATATGAGGAAGACTTCATTTAGCGTGCGGCCCAAAGTCATTTCATAGCGCCCCGGATCAATAGTCCTGTATTGATGTTCATTGATTTCCAATAATCCCCTATGTGGAACAGTGACCAGGGCTTATGGAGTTTAAACACGCATGTATCGTGCTCACATTGAAATAACGTCATCCAATATCAATAACTCGATACTTTCATGGCTTCGAAAACCTGTTGCAACCACTGCTTATTACAGCTCAACATGATTTTGAATAAAACTGGGGCGTCTAAGAATTATTCAGGAGCTTTTCATGCCTTGAAGACAGTTTGTGCCTCGAAAACGAAGTCTTATAAATTTTTGGCTCAAACTTTCCTCGAGGAGACCTTAAACCACTCCCTTTCCAAATCAAGAATAAAAATCAGGTGTCATCACGAGAAATTCTTCAGAAAACAACATTACCTATGCTTGTCGTTTAAAATTGCCGCCATTTCTGTGGCAGCCCTACGGGCAGAAAACGTTTCATTTTCACAAAAGTAAGTCGGTGAAATTTCATTTACTCCATGAGGTTCACAATGAGACCCAATAAAGTGGTGGAACCAAAATATATTGTAAATATCAGTCCCCTATGTCAGCGGTCCCTCACTTTGACAAAGCCTCTGTAGGACTCAAATCATGCAACGGTAAAATTTTAAGATCTTTAGTGATGTATTTCTATTCATAAACACATGTAAGTCTACGAACATTGAGACAATGCACTCGGCACATTTTGTCGCTGAGTCTACCACACACTGTCACGGTGAACAATGCAGTCACGTTTGTTGTACACACCTGTGTACACCACAGCAATAAAACATCACTAAAATGATCAACATTGTACATATATCTAGTCCAGCAACAAACACAATGCTTTACACAAAAATTACACACAAGTCCACGATCGTCAAACCGGAGCAGAACACTGGAGATGCTGTTGCATCGATAAGAGAGAACGGCCATCGCATTGACGTAAACAGATATGAGAATCCGGCCCAACGACGTAGAGGCACCTGTTACAATCGATAACGTAGTATCTAAGCCATGGCGTATCAAACCCGCTAACATAGTAAAAATTTACCGATAACGTATCAAATCAACCGATAATGTAATAACGAACCGATAACGTAGTATTTTTTTTCTAACCGAAAACGTAGTAAAACTTTACCGATAATGTAGCAATTTTTCCTTACCGATAACGTATTAACAAATTACAGATAACGCATCAAATCAACCGATAGCTTATCAATAAACCGATAACTTATCAAATCAACTGATAAAGTAGCAAAGCAAACTTTCAACTATTGTCTTATCTCTATTATCTCTATGGGGAAAATACAATTCCCGAATTTTTCAACATTTGCCCGGTGATAACTTTAATTTCCCTGTCCGAGGAATATTAAATCTTATATCTGACATGTAAACATAAAACCAAAAGCTGTATTGATGTTAATGAGTGGATGTATTGTTTTATCTTTAATTCACATCTCATTATTGGAAAGCTCCATTAAACGCCAAAGTCCCCTACAAAAGGGGGATTATGGTAAGACTATGCAGATGTGAAAAAGCCACGCTACGGGTAAGACGCACTCGATTTGCTCCGAGATTTCCAGAAATTCGACGTGTGAACGGCGTTAATTTCCGTCCAATCTTATACATGACACCTGTAAATGTATAGCGACTGCGTTTATGTCGAAAAAAAAACGTTGAAAAACACTGTTATTTAATACAGAGAATGCATATTTTCACAAAGCGTGGGTCCAAATGTCCATTTGACCTCTGTTCTAAATGTTAGTATATGCTGCCAATCATGATCACTAAAATTCAAATTGCGGCCTGGGCAATCTTGATCCCTGCGGAGCACAACTAACAAAGCGTACTGACTTATCACTAAAATCACCGTTATGTACCTAAAACATACGCATACACAGCCACATACAACGTACACGATAAGACACATGTAATGAACACGCATGAAACGGCATTTTCTTTTTGGAGTGATTGGTGGTCTTGAAAAAAACGTTTTGTATGTAATCCTGTAAAAAGTTATGAACATTGAGAGTCTTCACACGTCGTTTTGAAGGCAATCAAAATTTCATTTCTTCCTTCAGGCATCGAAACTGAATCTTTTACTCACATTTTGAGAAAGTACCTTTGGCATTGTGACAAGTTGGTCATTGTTTATATCAGTTGATTCAATTCAGTTGAGCTGAGCTGACTGGAATTGAAATTTCAGTGCCGATTACATCGTTACCACTGTTACTGGCTACGTCAACATTGCGTTGTCGATCGATCATCCATACTCGAGTACTAATCGACGACGACCGCGGCCCTGCACAGCTGTCCTGGGGGACTCATCAGCGTCATTTACTTTCTTTACCAATGTATTTCAAAATACTTGGCTGACCATTGTCACGGATTACTAGTAGTTTCCTTTTGTTGAAGTTTCTGGCTTACATATCGTGAACAGCAAGCAGCGTATATAGTATTCAAATATGCAGGCTCATCTATGGAACTACGGACAACTTTTCCACTACGTCCCAGTCACATGTCACATTTGCATTACGAACGGTCGTCGATGTTTTCCGAGGTTACTTATCCGAGGTAACCGGATATGCAACCTGCGCTTACTATACTTCGGGTCATGCTGTTGCATACCAAACTCTAAACTGGGGATCGTAACGTTTTAAATCAGTTTTACTCAAAATTTCTTCACCCTTTTCTGTGATTTGTTCGAAATACCAAAATTACACTGAAACTAAGCTTACGAATGAGTGAAGTTTTGTTTTTCAAATTCACAAGTTTTTTCCCGTTGCAAGCTGCGTGTAACCGGCCGCGCGACGTCTTTTACCAGTGACCGGCTATTATCTACATCACTGCCACCAAAAAAGCCATAAAGCTACAAACAGTAGAATGTTCTAACTTACGATTGCTTACGATCACAATCTGCTGCCGTCCTTAGAGACTATAATCTATTTGCTAGACTTTCCCCTTATTGTTTATATGTCTAGTTGGCGCGCTTGTACCGAGCACGCGATGTTCAGGGTTAGATTTGAACTCAATACAGTGCCCGAGGAAATTCTCTCCTGAACTGAGTCAAGACCTTCTTTTTCTATCTTCCTTCCGAAGCTAGTAATACTACGCCCATTTCAACTACTGGCTTCAATCACAGCGCCTTCACATTCAAATCACCCGCTGCTGTTGTGAGAAAGTATCCGTTCCGTGTTGAAAGCCGGCGTTGAAATCAGGGGGTTGAAAACCGGGTCCCGTTTGATATCGCAACGGAATATGCACACATCTACTTAGACGCAAAAAGGTTAGCAGAAATGTAGAGAGATGTATTGAAAGCCATACATCGTTGCTGTTTATTGAGTAAATTGTATGATGGAAGTTCGTCTCCCAACTCGGCGATACATGAGCTGCCATTCTTTTTCATAACTTTCTATACATGTATTTCTATCGCTTACCACGTCGGTCATCGCATCGCTGTCTATCGAACCACAAAACGACTGTGATTTGAATTCACTAAATTTTGATTGGATTCGAACTCAAACTCACAACGTACGGCATACAGTCTCCTTAGTAGCGAAGAAATCACAGTCAAAGAAGGTCTGTCGACCAGACCACAGCCCCTCGACCACTCCACAAACCCTAGTTATAATGTAGTCTCGAATTGTGTGAACCCTACACACTTCCGTAATATTCAGGCAGAGGTGATAATCGGTAGTTCCTGGTGTAAAAGATAGTTTATGTTTCTCTGATAAGCCAACGACTAAGCAAGTGTTTAACCATCCCGCCCAGTGTTTGCCAACAACCAACGTCACTACGACGTTGTCTATTGTGCGCCCACGGCGCTGGACTTTCCTCTTTAACTTAGGAGTACCCCACGTCCCTACTTGGTTATCAGAGGATTAATGTCACAGACCTGCCTTTCCTACAATGGCACCAGCTGGATACGATAAACGTAACAATGGGTCATTTACACCTTGGGGGATTAAAATGCTTTTGTTTGACACCCGAGTTTGTCAGCAAGGACCCGGGTTTCAGGTACAATGCAAGTTAATGCAGTCTGTCCCTACTGTATCATATGATCGAAACCACGCATTTCATGTGTTGTAAAAGACAATATATTTTGTTAATATCAGTAAGAAGAGCACAGGCACGGGAGAGAGGGCTCTGCTCCCTCTATCTCTGACGACATGTAACTTCTATATGTATGGATATGTATGGATATCTCCCCTTGTACTCTACTTTATTTCATACATTTCATGTAAATTTTCTGTGTCATAAGCATCAAGCACTTTATGTTTACACGCTTGGATTCGAAGTACAAGTTTCTAAGGATTTTTGTCCTTATTGAAAAAAAACATTACATTGGTACAAGTATATTTATTGACACATATTGTATGACATAGAAATAGAAATATACATATTTTCAGTCTTCGGTTAAAGAAATAGTTTGTTCAATGAATAGTATTCAATTAACGCCGTTCGAGTATTCATGTTTCCATGGCAACGCTTGCGTCAATTATGGACACTGTCGACTCTAAATTGCAAAGGGTGTGAATTTTACCAAAACTTTGATCAGTGAATTTTTACCCATTTTGATGTATTATTATGAAAAAAAATGAGCGGGAGCATTTTTGTACATAAGAAGCAAATTTGATAACAAGGTCTAACTTTTTTCATTAAAGTATGCGCCTCGAAAGTGAAAAAAAAACTTTTCACCCACTCTCTTACCATATCAACGATAAAAAACAGTGGTCACGTTGCAAAGTTTGGAACTAGCGAAATTAATTACCCAATAATTGCGATCTTTGAAATTAAAAATTGTCGCTGATGTTCGAAAAACTAAGACGGTGAAAGTTTTCTCTCTCCGACAGCTTGAAAACAAGCCCCAACAAGTGGTGGACCAGAAAAGAATTGTAGAATTTAGGGAGTCAAAATATCTGTCAGCGAGGTGCGTTTTACCGTAAAAATTGCCACATCTTGTCGTTATCATAGCTAAACGGTATACATAAATACCATGTCTTTACTCTTGAAGAGACATTTTCCTCTGTAATACTTATGAAAAACGAGTTGTATCAAATAGCTCAAGCTAAGAAACATGTATATCTTGTTTAAAGTCATGTGAAGTTTTTGATCACTTTGGTGTAGTTTTCAGACATTTATACCGTTTGTGAGGAAACTAAAGTTTGTGAAAGAAATAACATAATTTCCTTACAGATATCTAAACGCGTCAAATACTGATAAAGACTACAAATGAATATATTGTTTTGGCATATTGTTCCCCGATCACAGTAAAGTTAGAGATTGTACACTGCTGCTGATATCCGCTCTGTTGTGAAGGACGGTAGTTTCAACATAAAGGCGATACTTGCACACTTACAAAGAGCACCAAAAACGGTCAATACTTAACGGGTGACCATAGAGCAGTTTTTAATGTGATGTATCGTAATTCAGGCAAAAAGGCAATAATACTGTTATTGCCTGAATACATAGCTTTATGTGACCGAGAGCAGGTGACAATTTACCCGACGCCAGGAGAGAAATTTGTCTCCTGCTACAAGGGCATGTAAACCCGTTTATTCAGGCAATAATATCTTTATTACATGCCTCATTACAGATAACGCTATATGACATTTAGTTACATGCAGGGTATTCTCAAATAATTTACCCCAATCGACCACCATCATATGGATTTTAACGACAGTCAAAATAGCAATTCGCCATGGATACTTTACATCTAAAATTATGCATCTACTTTGACGTCGAAAATGTCGAAGGGCTTCACCGGAATGTGTAACTGTGGAAACCGGTCCATACATCATTCACGCGCCCGCTAGCTCCCCGGATGTTCATATTCAAATCAATGCATTGATTTGCACTCATAGCGAGGCATGTACACAACAATACAATACAATACAATACAATACAATACAATACAATACAATACAATACAATACAATACAATACAATACAATACAATACAATACAATACAATACAATACAATACGATACAATACAATACAATACAATACAATACAATACAATACAATACAATACAATACAATACAATACAATACAATACAATACAATACAATACAATACAATACAATACAATACAATACAATACAATACAATACAATACAATACAATGCAATACAATACAATACAATACAATACAATACAATACAATACAATACAATACAATACAATACAATACAATACAATACAATGCAATGCAATGCAATGCAATGCAATGCAATGCAATACAATACAATATCATCATCATTTATTGTCATTTTTTAAAACTTACAGTGACATCATACAAATCAAGTGCGACAGAATACAATGACTTGAAGGGGCTAGGAATATAGCTATGCACTTGTCAAGCCTAGTCCCGTAAATCGGATAAAAGACAAGACAAGACAAAAAAAGACACTACACTACACTAAACTACACTACACTACACTACACTAAACTAAACTACACTACACTACACTACACTAAACTAAACTACACTACACTACTCTACAATACAATACAAAACAATGCAGTACAATACAATACAATACAATACAATACAATACAATACAATACAATACAATACAATACAATACAATACAATACAATACAATACAATACAATACAATACAATACAATACAATACAATACAATACAGTAGATTACACAGGGCAATATGCTGCAGTGTGATGTAATGAAGTGCAATGCATGTAATATATCACAACATATCAGATGGTGCAAAGTGAAGGGGTAAGATCGATTGGAGTAATGGTTATGCACTTTTAGCTCTTGACATTTCACCCTTTACAACAACTAGACTTTATCACGATCTATGTCTACAAATACCAAGAGCTAGAACATATCTATTAAAATATTCATTCTTCAGCAGGGCAGTTTTTTGAATGGAACTCGCTCCCTAGTTCGATGGTCAGATCACCAACGCTACTGACAATACTTTGTCGACAGTTTTGGGCGCAAACTGTGCAGTATGCATCTTCTAGTTTTATAAACTGGCAGACTTTCCGCCTTGTTTTACTATGTTCTTTGCTTACTGTGTATAGCATGCCTATTTGTTGGTTTGCATATTGTATATTTAGTGTAACTTTTAACTAGGGAAGTGGTTAAATGTAGATGAGATCTGCCAATGACCCTTGACTTTTGTCAGAAATAAATACATAAATAAATTTCGTATGACCTAATAAGTCAAACGTAATTAAGTAATAGGCGATAAGCCAGTCTAACTTTCTACTTATTAGTCAAAGAATCCTTTCATCTTTCAGGGCTTGTTAATTTTCTTTGATAGACACTTACTGAAAACTTTCTTTTGGTTTAACGCCAAAAATATAAACGTTCCCTGAAGAGAGTTGGTAATATTGAATGTAATACTCAGAATTTCATTTTCGACAAACACTTCGGCAAGGGCCAGAATCCAGGTGCAACCTACAATGACGAATATTTTAGCACAAATACAAAATACTGCCTCCATTCGTTCTGTTTTTCTTCATCATACCAACTCCGATGTAGCGCACAGCGATTAGAAAACAAATTGTATTGAATACAACAATAGCGACAACGGGACTGATAAAAAAAACAATGAGTGCTAGGCGTCTACGAATCCAACATAACCCACATCCTCGCCGTAACCTATGCGAAAACTTGTTACCTCACTGAGGTCAAGAAAAACACACAATGACACAAACAGTGCAGGGACCAGCCAACCGAAAATATAGTAAGAAACAAGCCATTTGTTGTTTTGACTAATAAACAGCGTTTTGTTGATCGATCGAAATGTTCGACACAAATCAAAACTAACAACGGCCATCCAGAAGAAATTTGCCAACCAAGAGTAGTGTAACAAAACGGCCAATGGGAAACACAATCCTGCGAATTCGTTTAGACCCATACTTGACAAAAATGTTACCTGTGCGCAAAACATTGAAATCACCATATTAATCATTAACTTGTCAGGAAAAATCATCGTCGCAGCACGCCTACATTTGAAAATCACTTCAGTGAAGAGACAAACTGCCGACACTGAGGAACAGGAAATGGTTATCCATATAATATAGTTACTACGGGAAAATAAGCACACAAGTGCTGACGATCCATTGGCGAATATTTTAAATATTTGACTGCGAATCACGTGACCGTTTACTTCGAAAATCAGCCAGTCTTCATCGGTACGGAAATTGGACATGTTTAACCACAACACTTTTGCAGACATAGGACAATTTCGAGGGAGTGTTACCGTTAGATCGCCTTTTGATCTATTGGGATGCATGTTTAATACATTGCTTTGCATATCAATTGTTGAATTGAACGATGTATTATACGAGATGTTTCTTAGATATTCAGTATCAAAAGATGCCAATCCATTATATAACATTGAACAAGTTTGTACCTTTGGATCGAACACTTCATCATTTTCACAGCGAAAATCTTGAGAGATATTAGTTTCCAGTCCGTCCGGCGTTGTAGATCTGATTGAGAGCGATGTATAACCACTTGAATTCATATCGAACAAAAAACTTAATGAAAAGGGCTCTCTATAACCTGAACCAAGCCAAAATAAGTTTATACCACAACGAAACGCGATGCGGTTCAAATTTTGGCCGTTGCAAACAGCACAGTGCGCATTTCGATACGTAACAATTAGCCCGGTCGGAAATTTAGTTTCAGAAACCATTGAAAAATCGGCTCGACACAGTTGCTCCATTCTTTGAAATTCTGACTCGTTATCGTACAGGGATGATTGACATGTATCGATGATGTCATAGACGCAGGGACGCAGAAAAGACGACGTTTTGTCATCCATAAAAGTTGTCAATTTGTCTGTCTTTTGCGTTAGGTTCAGAAACATCGCAATCGGGTTCTTGCTTGCGGAGAGTTCTTCAATCACGGTGCTTGGATTATTCATAACAGCCTTCACAGAAACATTCCACATAACTACTTCTGACTGCCCGATACCGTTGCATTCTGCACAATAGATGTTAGCAAACACGTCTCTTCCTGCTGGCCAGGTAACAGGGACACTTCTTAGCGATACATCTACAAAAGAAAAAGAGCATAATATCAATAGATTAAAATATGCAGCTTCGAAATCGCTCTTCCTGCTGAAATTCGTGATCACTGCAGTATGATTGTAATGGCCATGAAATTATATCTGAAAAATCTTGTCGCCACGTCTCCGAACAAAAATGTTGCCATAGTTTCGAAAGGCTCTTTATCGATCTAGTCTTTACAAAGGCAGTACACGAGCGAACACCTTAAGAAGGGTAAAGCTCTATTATTAAGATTCAAGATGTGACCATTTTACGACATGCTATCAGCAATCTTTGCAGGCAAAGCTTATATTAGGGTAATGTGACATGTGAGACATTTGTCTATATGATTGTGACTATCCGACAGGTTCTGAGGTCAGAGTTTTTTTGTTCGACAATTTCAGCTGAGAATGCAATTAATTCCATGCAGCCTGTACAAATATATCAGTATGAGGACAGAAACCTGTACAAACCAAGATTCACTTCCAATCGTTGTTGCACGTTTGCTGACTGAGAAGGTCATTTTAATGATGATGTAGTCGCTCTAGTAATTATTGTACTATTTAAACAATGGTGAGTGTACAGCACACACTGTTCAAGTACTTTGATCTGTTCTATAGGTTTCGAGTATAATTAGTACCCTACTGGTACATGAAGTTTAACCCTTTTGTCATAATGGTTTGACCCAAACTCATGTTGTCATCAGTACTTGTGGACCTGTGTCGTCTTATTCGTTCCAATTGTCCACATGTTTTCATCCTCCGTACAACTTCATTTCAGCGTGCAAACTTCAATGAATTCACGTGTCTTGGTGAAATCGCCATGGGACTTGCTAAATGACAGGCTATATTTTTACCATTGTATTAGTGAGAATAATAGAGTAATAAACAGACATAACGTACCAAATGGACCAATAGTCTCACACTTTTCACGAATGACGTCATCTTTCCATGAATTTGCACATTTGCGAATCATCCAAAAACCTTTGCCTGATCTATTTGTGACACTGGTACACATGTGTACTTTTGCATCGCTGCCCTCTTCAGTGTAAGTGCCGTTATTGTAAGGATGGGTGTCGTTGCCCCTCTGACAGACATCTCTGTAGTCGTAACAACAGTCTCCGAAGTGGAGACACTTTGGGTCACAGTTACAGCTCCACCAGAGCGGCACTATGGCATTCTCGGGCAAATCATTCAAATTCGGCACCGAATTGCACAGAGGCGTATACGGTGAAGTGTTGAGACAAGAATCAATTCGACCGGAAGTTCCTGCTTCAACACATATGTCTCCCGTCACCCTCTGAAGCAAACTGCCTACTAGTAAAAATAGCGTCAGTTCGCCAACCATGGCCAGAGTAAGACTTTCGATCTGAAAACGGAAAAATTGGAAAATATTTAGATAATGAAGATATTTCCCTAGCGAATGTTGTTAAGGTCAAATAAAAACTATTTGGGTGTTCCTGGTAACATGCCTCCGATTTTTAGGGTGGGTAGGTCATTTTAATTTCTCTTCTTTTTTATGGCTGAGACCCTTAAGATACTGTACAGTTTAGAGAATTGGCTCAATTTTTTTAAACTGCAAAAACACAGTGTAGGGTAATAAGGTTACCAGGAAAAGCACATTTTGGCCCAAGCTTGTCGCTTGGGCCAAAATGTTCATTTACCTCTTTGAGTCTTTGGACACTCGGTATTTTCTAACTTCCGAAAAACAGTGAGTTGTGTCGTATTATTTGCTTTACTTCCTTGAAAACAGTTACAGACAATTTAACCCTTCCCCCCTGCATGAGGCCTTGTCCTGCACAGAGAATGTTTCGTCAACAGGAAAGCACCATAATGTCTTTTTTGGGGTAGGACACTACCCATAGGTAGTAACGTGTCGGTTCATTCCATTGTTCTTCATGCAGAGACACAATATAACCATTTTCAAAATATTTACAGAAAGAACTCAGAGCGAGAAGTTTTAAAGAAATACATTCATAAAGTGGTGTCACAGTGCTATATTCCAAGATTAAATGACAAAGTTATTGCTTTGTTTACTTAAGAATTTGTGAAAAACATGCTACCTCCGTAGAGTCGTTTAGCCCTGTATGATAAATACGTCGTTGATTATCTTCATTGGTCTGTCTAGGTATCCACGGTAAAGGAACGTTTTAAAACTCGACGTTCAAAGGTAATAGCAATATTTCGGTCTTAAGATGCGACTAAGGTACAGATTTTCAGACTCTCAAACTTTTACAACTCTTTACTGATCAACCACTTGTTGAGGCTCATTTTAAAGCTCATGGTATGAGAAAAATTGTAACCGTCTCAGTTTTTCGGGAATCGAAAAGTTTTATTTTTCTTTATAGTGTTACCACAGGTATAGCGGCCATTTTGAATTTCAAATATCGGTAAATCTTGGGTAGTTTGTTTCTCTAATACCAAAATTTTCACGGTGACTTCTGTGAGCAAAAGTTTCAGTCTCTGACTTTCAAGGCGTATACTACCTTAATCAGCTAAACACTCGAAGCTGAAATTTGTCAAAAACAGATAAGGCTACAAAAACTCGCCGCAATGTATGTTGTACCTCAACTTAATGTATCTCAAAAGGTAAGACATGAATGCTACTTTTTCTCATCATATTTCTTTTTTACTCACTCTTACCAAAACTTTGCTATCCAAAGATATTGACAACACGTTTACTTTAGCAAAATCCTCAAAAGTGTGTACCTCCGAATATTTTACATACTTTCAGCTTTTCATAAAATGTGAAATTGGATGATATTTTTTCCCAAATTCGGCGTCTTGTAAAACTGCAATACCGCAATTGTAAGATTCTCTTCTTCAAAATTCGCATTTAGTCAGGTGGCTTAGCAAAAATTACGTTACACGGATGACAAATTTGCTGCAGAGGCTCACATATATGTGTAGAGTGATCAAAATTAGCGATTGCTTCAACGATTTGTGCCAGCGGAAAGGATCAACGTCGTCATAATTTCAAAATGGTCACCGTTTTATTGCTTTAAAATGTTAAAAACTTAGCAAATAAGCTGAAAACAAGTAAAAAACGCTTATGAGATTATTGTTGATAAAACAATGGTTTCCGTTTGAAAAATTGAATCGATATAAAGGGAATGAAGGAAACTTCACACACCAGTTCTTCCTTTGATAGTGATAGAGTATAGTGAGTAGATCAATCTTGTTTCATGATAATGGAAAACATGTCGAGAAGCCGGTGAATTGATGGTACTTGGACCCTGGTCACGTGACCCTGGTCCAACCAAAACGTATTTTGTTTGTGATGCTCCTTACAATGCTTCAGGCAAAAGTGGGGTTCCTTCATACGTCACTCGAATGGTTTTATATTCCCACATGTTTAGTTTGATGGTAGCCATTGTTCATCAAAGAGAAATGGTAAAATCGCTATGTTGTGATCTGACTGTTGCGTGAATTGTTGCTCAGACTGTTCGTTTGTACTCTCCTCGTGTTTGACTTTTGCTTGAAGGAGTTATATTTTTCTTCTCTTTATACGCTATTGTATGATAGGTTTTCTTGAAAAACGGTGGCCTGTGTTTGATCGCCCTCCATTATTTTCCAGTTTCTTATCAGACGGTGTTTGATTTAGCTAGTTTTGACAGATGTCAGTTGTTACGTCATGACTCTTATTTTTGTTGATGGGGTATAGCTTACGTTTGTTTGTTTGCGAACTTATCTAAGGAATTCACCTTTAATGAAGCCTTTGAAGGTGTTGTTTGGCTGGCAGGAACGTCTCAATAAATATCGTCAGGTGGTTTTGTGTTGGTTTTAAAGTCGATTCTTCTCTCTCGATTGCATCTCTGCTCTTTAAAGACCATTAGGTCAAGGTTTAAGGTGGTTGGAAAGGCTAGAGCGTCAGTTATAAACTTCAATAAAACTATTAAAATATCAAAGTAGTCAACATTCGATGTGGAATAAAAAAAACTAGACATTTGGGCTCAAAGGCATATTGCAGAGTTTTAGCCTTTTGAAACTTCTGAAAAACTGACCAAATAAGAAGAAGTTGGGGAGTCTTTAGTGTATTAACTATGGTAGAGGTCCCCTAGTTTTTAATAAATGTTTGAAAAGGGAAAGTCATTATTTGCTGTTTTTCAGGAAAGTTTGACAAGGCAGTGCTTGCATTCAGAGTGAGTGACTGCTATTGTGAATGCATTTTTAGATTCTTTGAGTGTCAAAGAGGTGTCAAAAGTGAGATTAACCAAAACGACTGTGCTGTGTGACTTCAAAAGAGGGGTGCAAATATGGCTTGTTTTCAACATTTTTGACAGAATAACAGTTTTCCTACATAATTTCATGCCAATTGAATCCAACCTATGAAATGAGATATGGACATGGATTTTGTCGATATAATTTTCAAATCTTAATTTGAACATAGGGTGCAGGATGTTGCAATCCTCGACAAATGTTCTGAATGTTAGAAGTTCATGTTCTGACCGGAGAGTGGATTTAATTATAATTTTCTCCGTTTCATAGAATATGATGTCAGGTGAGCCCATGCTGCATTTGTTTATATATTTCTCAGTTGAATTAAAATACGTTGTGTTTCAGAATATTCGACATTAAGCTTTCATGTACGTTTTAGGTATAATTTTTTTTATTTTTTTATCTATTTATTTTTTTTAATATCGTATGTGTTGGTTGGCGCTGTTTCCAGCACCACGATCTCAATCACTTCCATTCGACCAAATAACCTTGCCTTTAAAAAACCTCTTCAGTTGGTAAATGAACGATATTTTAAGGAGCGGAAAACAGCGTTTCGATTACGTCGAACCACGGTTGGTCTGGAAAAGCAGGCAAAAAGGTAGAACCGCGGAAGGGTTGTTAGTTAACGGCTTTCAAATTGGTTTTCATTGAGTCACATGAACATTTTTGCCGAAAAGGAAACCTACTGTCTTTCTTTCTTATCGTGTAAATCAACAGAATTCTTTCCCTTCCCTGTCAATTGAAATTTACTGACTCTGCGTGAATCGAGCACATTTTCATCATCAATATTCCTTCCTAATTTGACCGATACCATGTCCTAAACCATGTGGCGCTTGTTCCATGCAAACGTGGACAGATCTGCCCAGTGCACTGAAAGGAATAGTTGGCGATATATTTTACAAAACTGGGAAAAAATGGTTGAAGAAGGAACCATGTGTCAGTCAGTACGGCCGAGACAAACCGGCGTTCACACAGACTGGGGACAGAGAGCGAAAGCGGGGATGTCAGCAGGCGGTGACTTATTTTCCAAAATAAATTCAAACGAAATGCTCTTTCTTGTTGTGCTAGTCCGACTTTTGTTTTTGTTCCAAATTGATAAAATGATAGAAAATCTCGATTCTTCAGTCAATGATCTGATATTTCTGACTTATTCTTTCTCTTTTGTTGATCGATGAAAGTATTTCCGTCTTCAACATTCCGTCTAATTTGACCTATGTAGTACCCTAACCTAGACGGTCTCTGGTTGACCTGACCAACATAAAAAGGCTAGGTCTGTGGGCCAAAGCGCATATTTAGTTGTCGAGATGTTTTGTGAAACGGTAAAAATATTGGAAGCACGGCAATACTGTTCGAGTTGTGTGGGGGAGATATTCGGACGTCACGATCTGTCCAAACAAAAATGGGGATGTGGTGATAACAAAGCCAAGAATCAGTTGACTAAAAACAAAAAATTTCCGACATCATATTTTACATGTCAATTTTTGAACACGCATCTCATCTACTGTATGTCAGGCTGGTTCTGTAAGGGAAAATGAGAACTACATGCGTGGTTTATGTAATCCATTAACATCGGGCCTCGCTTTGCATCGCATGCGGGAGCTCGAAGTTCACGGCGATTGAGGTAACCCTTCAAACTGCCGGTAAACGGTGTTCTTCCGTCACTCCATCGATCGATTCTCCTTCGATACATGTTAACGTTGTTATGCCTGCCCTTTCTATAAATATATATAAATTCAGTCAGCCGGGATAAGGCCAAAAAAAAATGTTTCTGGTCAGGTGTTTCTTTGAAAAATGGTGCGGCGACGCGCATTTTATTTTATTTTATTTCATTTTTTCCCCTCAAGGAAGGGCGGAGGGTCAGTTTTATAGTTTTATCAATATAGTCACATATATACTGTTCATGCAGTCACTGATCATGCCCTTCAAAACTTTTTCTCTATCTCTATCTCTATCTCTAAATATACACAACAAAGGACTAAAATCACTTAAACAGTCAATTTCAACAACCAAAAAACGGGGATTTAGGACTGTCCCTTTAAACCTTGGCTCAAACTTTCCTCGGTGAAACATTCAACCAGACTCCAACCAAATCAACTTAAAAATTAAGAGGCACGGTGCAAAATTTTGGTAGTTGAGAAAAAAATAACCTGGCGTTTACCGATATTTGAAAATCAAATGGCCTGTGTTAACTCTATGAGGAAAAACTTAATTTTCGTTTTCCAAAACTAAGACGATGAAAATTGTTCTTACTTTAAAAATTGTAAAAGTTTAAGAGAGGTCCCCTACCTCTAACGAGGAAATTATCTGTTGCCTATTGATACGTCATTTCTACATCCCAAAGTAAAGAAAAAACTACAAATAACGTCAGCATCCCTGTTGCATCATATAAACCGGCCAGGGTTTATTTTTGTTAAACAAATTCAATTTTCCAATTGTATCTTATGTCTTTGTATGAGTAAAACTAACAAAATAGCTGACCCCGATTAAAATGGAAAACAAGAATGAGGAATTTGAAATGGTTGACTTTCGCCGAATCTCAACGGCTGTGTGTGAAGAGAGAAAGGAATGACAGAAATATGAAAAGATATAAATTGCTTTTGTTCCTCCATGTTTGAAGAGCTAGAAAAGCTTAATACCAAACCTTACCTTAATACAGAATAGGCAGTAGAGTGTCTGCTTCTTTCCACACTGCTTCTGTCGCTGACAGAACGTCGACCAATGGATTGAAATATTTTACCAAGTGTCGTCTTCTCTATTGAAAACACGAATTAGGCAAACAATGAATATACCTGCATATATTGGGTAAGTCACGTGTCTCTTTTCGGAGACATCACTATTAAGGGGGCGTTTACCCAACATGGCGTATTTTACTCAAAAATCACTTTTTTGGAAAAATATTCATTCAATTTTAATTAATTTGTTAACCCAAGATTAAAATATTGGTCGGATTCACCTTTTAGCTTGTCAAGCAGTCAGAAATTGCGTGATAAAGAAGTTAATTTATGCAAATGTATGCAAATCACCCAATTTCCTGGCTTCTTTCTTCTCCCAATTTCAAGATTTCCAAAGAATTTAGCTCCGCTCTGGCTTGGTCAAATTTTCTGAAATTTTCACATTATGTTCTTTAAGGTAGCTTTCCACCTTTGCGACTTCTTTTCAAATGTGAATTTTGCCATCAAGTTGTGAATTTCTACCCAAGTATTATATATCACCTTAAAGCTATTTCTATGATTTTTTTTGTTTGATCAAGAAAATTAATGGGCGGTGAATTTTCGTGAAGATTTTGGTGAAAGTGTACAGAAATTGGGTAAACTGACGTAAAAAGTTTAAGTCAGAATGTAAGGGGGCTATTGCCTAGGTGTCAACGAGTAATTGCACTTCAGAATATTTGCTACAAAACCGTATCTCAGATTTAAAAAAAAAAAGTCTTAGTTTTTTCACAATGTTGTATCAAAGTTTATCAACCGATTAGTCTCACAATGCCGTCTAAATAAGCAGCGATAACTCGACTCTAAAGACCTATTTTAATAAACTGAGACACAGTTTTAGAGACATCCTATTCGGCCACCCCTATGAGAAAAACGTACGATCCACCGTTCTGCGCCTGACCGCTACACATACACACGATCAGTGACGATGGTCTTGACACACGCAGTTACGGTAGGTGTCAATGGGATTTTCACAGTGGATGTTGTCCAAGTGCATGCGACAAATACATTAGCGCTGCCGCTTATATTAATCCCTTACCAATCAAGACTTAGCGGTAGTCTCAAAATGCAAAAACGTGTAAATTTGTAAGTTTTTATCGCAAAATTTCAGCCAGAAACTTTCAGACCAAGATATTCTTCACACTTGAAGATCAATATTAATTGAATACTTTTCAGGGGAAAAACCAAATTTTTGTGTTTTCGACAAAAAATAACCCAGTAAAGGGGAAAGCTACCTTAAATAACAGAACGACTATTTTGGGGGCATGAAATTTCTTACATTTTGAATAGAAGGCATTTTAATGTTGCTTATCATGATTTTAATCACTTTTTTTGAGAGTCAGTCTTTCGACCCATGCCATTTTCGAATGAGGATAGATTATGCAAAACAAAAAGCAGTTTTTTTCTACATATATTCTTCTTTCAAGTGAAATATTACATTTCAGGAAACAGCGTCGAGTTTTTGACATGAATTAATTTTGATCATTAATACCAAAATTGAGGTTTTTAACTTCAACTGTACTCCCATTTCATCCTTCGAGTAAACTGCTGATGCCATACTAAATTTAAGAGTCTCTGCTTTTTGAAAATATATAGTATGAGAGGGTTTCCTTGTCATCTTTGATGAGAAATATAGCTTTGAAAATAACTGTGTTGGCAACATGCAGCTCCACCTTACGATTTATTCTTTAACCTTGCTTACAGCCAATATTATTAATCTTTATTTAAACTGGATAACTCCATAGATGAAACACCTCTTTTCATGGAGGTCGAATAGACAAAAGAAATCATATTACAGCACCAACTTGAAAACACGAAAAACACAAAAGTATAAATATAAAAAAAAATACGAAGAAGCATCAGACAAGTAAATAGAATACAGAAAGTTGTTACAAGATTTCTTAAAGCTATGATTGATTTGGGAACATTGTTATATTCATCCACACCCGCTACAGACAAGGTGTTTTGATAAAGAAGTGTACGTGCTTTGGGAACTTTAAGGAGGTTCTGATTGGAAGAACGAAGTGATCTGGAAGGGATATAATTATTGAACATACTGGCTACATAATCAGGGGTTAGATTGTGAGTTGCTCTGTAAATTTGAGACTATTGTGGATGCAACCGAACGTGCATTTGGTGATTTGTCAATTGTTTTGGCCTGGACGGAGTTTTAACAGTTTTAACGTTAGTGCAGTATGCTCCGAGCTGAGACATTATAACCGTTTCGTCATATATACAGCGCATTGGATCTTGCACATTGCTGCAATAATGGTTGACTTTTCGTATCACTGGCCTTTAGAGAGAGTTAGACTGAGATAGACTGAGATAGATTTTAAATTTCGAAGCCTGGACGTAGTTTTATCTGCAGTTTCTCCGACTCGGCGCTGAGACATGTCCTAGGCCTATACAGTGTATTAGATTTTGCAGTTTGTTGGAAACTTAGCATTTTTCTTAAATGTTGACTATAGATAGGGTGCCGAGCGAGCATATTGGATGGTGCTACTTACTGACTCGGAGAGATAGATTAGTAATTTCTTAACATGGATGGAGTTTTAACGTTAGTGCAGTTGGTTCCGAGATGAGACATTTTGACCGTTTCGTAATATGCATAGCGTATTGCATGTTGCAGATAACTGCAAATAATTGACTTTTCGTATCCGTGGACTTAAGATAGTCCTGAATTTATTGTTTTTGTACTATTTATAGCGTGTCGGATATTGCAGATTGCTGCAAAGTGAATGACTTGTCGTATCCGTGGAATTTCATAGAGTCCGGAGTTTATTAAATGATGCTGCAGACCGAAATAGAATGGTAACTTCGTAGCCTGTACGAAGTTTTAACGTTACTGCAATTTTGCTCCGAGCTGAGACATTTTGACCGTTCCTCATACACACTGCGTATTGCATGTTGCAGATTGCTGCAAGCAATTGACTTTTCGTATCCGTGGACATTCGATAGAGTCCTGAATTTATTGTAGATGCAACGGACGGAGATAGACTGGTCATTTCTTAGCCTGGACAGAGTTTTAACGTAAGTGCATTTTGCTCCGAGCTGAGACTTTAATAATTTTTGTACCTATACATAGTGTGTCGGATATTGCAGATTGCTGAAAAGTGAAAGATTTTTCGTAACGGTGGACATAAATTAGAGTCCTGAGTTTATTAGAGAATGCTACGGACTGGGATAGATTAGTAATTTCCTAACCCGGACAGAGTTTTAATGTTAGCGCAGTTTGCTCCGAGCTGAGACTTTGATAATTTTGTACCTACACATAGTGTGTCGGATATTGCAGATGGCTGCAAAGTGAATGACTTTTCGTATCTGTGGATTTTGATAGAGTCCTGAGTGTATTGGAGGATGCTGCAGACTGAGATAGAATGGTAATTTCGTTGTCTGCAATTTGCTCCGTGCTGAGACATTCTGACCGTTTCCTCGTACACATTGAGTATTGCATATTACAGACTGCTGCAAACCTATTGACTTTACGTATCCATGGACTGAAGATAGAGTTTTGAGTTTATTGTGTATGCAAAGGACTGAAATAGATTTGAAATTTGTTAACATTGTCAGAGTTTTTACCTTAGTGCAGTTTGCTCCGAGCTGAGACAATTGATAATTTTGTACTATACATAGTGTGTCGGATATTGCAGATGGCTGCAAAGTGATTGACTTTTCATATCTGTGGACTTTGATAGAGTCCTGAGTGTATTGGAGAATGCTACGAAATGAGATAGATTGGACGGAGTTTTAATGCCAGTGCAGTTTACTCCGAGCTGAGACTTTCGTACCTACACTTTGCGTGTTGGGTATTGCAGTTGGCTGCAAAGTGAATGACTTTTCGTATCCGTGGACTTTGACAGAGTCCTGAGTTTATTGGAGAATGCTACGGACTGAGATACATAGTAATTTCTCAGCCTTAACGGAATTTTAGTGTCAGTGCAGTTTGCTCCGAGCTGAGACATTTGATAATTTTTGTACTACACATATATTACAAGTTGCTGTAAAGTGATTGACTTTTCATATCTGTGGACTTTGATAGAGTCCTAAGTGTATTGGAGAATGCTACGGCCTGTGACGGAGTTTAACGTCAGTGCAGTTTGCTCCGAGCTGAGACTTTAATAATTTTTGTACCTACACTTAACATACAAAGTGATTGACTTTTCTTATGTGTGGACTTTCATAGAGTCCTGAGTGTATTGGAGGATGCTGCAGACTGAGACGGATTGGTAATTTTTTTAGCCTAGACGGAGTTTTAACGTTAGTGAAGGTTACTCGGAGCCGAGTCATAGATTGTCGGATATTGCAGATTGCAGCAAAGTGAAACTGAAGACAATAGATAGCCGTGAGCATATTGAAGAATGCTTGGAATTGAGATGATTTCGTCGTTTCTTAACAAAATAGGAGTTTAACGCTATAGTGCAGGTTACTCAGTTCTGAGACAATTAAATAATTCTGTTACACGCATAGCTGGTGCGGTCAGATAGTACAGATTGCTGCAAACTATTTTCGTGTCACAACTACACGCTACTGTAATCTTTTCAATTCATGAAGGGTATTCTTGTGTCAACTTTTTTGTCTCATAATTCGACGAGCAGCATCGGAAAGTTGGTATCTATTTGCGTCACAATGTATGTTGTACAATGGAGAGAATGAAATCAAAGCCGTGGAGGAGTTTTCTTTAATCTTCGAACACTTCCTTGACAAGTGTTCACAAAATAACTTCGGAAATTGCGAAAGTGACCTCTATTCGCAAATACTGTACCTTTTAGAAATCTCGTGATGTTTTCGTTGTAAATATTCGCTTAAATTGCCATGGAGATAATTTTTGACCCTCTTATCAAAATTGAAAATTAAGCTTGTGAACTTCATAATGTGTCTGTCTGCCAAGCTTTAATAAAATATTAAAACTTTTTGCAGCGGAAAATATGTGTTTAGCAACACCTCTAATATGGCTTTCAGCTGGCGTTTCCTGTCCTGTCAAAATGTTAGTCTTTTTCGTTTTATGTAAGCTTTGGAAACCACAAAATAATAATAATAATAATAATAATAATAATAATAATAATAATAATACAGGAAATCAGTACGGAAGAATTTCCTCTCTGCCTTTTGACCGTAACGTACAACTTTTAAAATATCACTGATTAGGTATTTGGTTGTAGGAAAATAAATAAATTCCTTTCAGGGGAAAGTTTTCTATTTGGCGATAAGGTTTTTCCTCAGCTTCCTAAAAGGTTGGTAAAGTAAAATAGAATTACAGTCAACTCGCACTTTTTTCAACCTGCCCAGAACCAACTCGCCCGATTCCAACTCGCCCGATACCAACTCGTCCGTTGTTTTGAGATAGGGTGTTGTAGATTCCATGTACGCTAACCCAATAGCCCGAGGCCAGCTATTTTCATGTCATGCCAGGCCAGTAACTCGTTGAAAGACGGTCCTGCTGTTCCTAAAGAAGTGAGCCAGCGCGCAGTAACTATCCCTATACGTAAAGAAGCCGAACGAAATTTATTCTTTCAAGAGATTTGCAAAACGTGAAATTCGCAAATAAAAAGTTTTCCGTGTTTGCGCATATTTCAAGCCGCACCTGTGGTTCTCTATGTTAGAAATATTTGTTGTTAGAAATAAAACGTTTTATGCGTACCAGTTGCTGCGAAAACGAGCCCTGCCACTCCTTGACATGTTCTTCCACTCAAATGACCAAGCTACCCGAGTGACAAAGGCTACGGATTCGCAGCAAGCGTACCAGTAGCTCTGCATGGCAGGGCTGTGTGTTTACCGGCGTTATACGGCCTCCGTATAAGCACACAGCCCTGCCATGCAGAGCTAGCGTACCAGGTACCATGGAGGTCTACCTCCATGCAGGTACACATAAAATTGCAAAATAGTATCGGGCGAGTTGGTATCGGGCGAGTTGGTATCGGGCGAGTTGGAATCGGGCGAGTTGGTTCCGGGCGGGTTGGAAAAACTGCGATTGACTGGTACCCAGTAAAACAAAGTTCTTTTACAAGGTAAAGCGAAAAAATCTTGTAGATTATATTGGCAATGTCTACTTAGCATGCGCAATGAACTATGCAAATTATACGACCTGCTCCGTCACAGAACGGAGATAATGTCTGAGCTCGGAGGGAGGTCAGCGGATACTTATGGCTAGCACAGCAACTAGGAATGAAAAAGTAGCCCGCCTGCCGTTTGTGTCCCGCTCACTGTGCTATACATGTATAGGAAGCAAATCTATTGCTAGCTGCGGTACATTAGATAGACTCCTTTTCTGCAGCTAATTGACCTCTTTATCGTACCGTTATCGGCTATCAGTGGAGCAAACTGATCACATCGCCAACGCTCAAGCCATTACGTACACACTACTTATGCACAGCCATGCCCAATAACCCACCCACTCAAACACTGATTCATTTCGAGCCGGGCTTTAAGGTAGTATGCGTCTTGATAATATACGACTTAAGTGGGCTTTCTTTTTCAGCTTTTTATCTCTTAGCAAACTGACTAAATATACACAACAAAGGACTAAAATCACTTAAACAGTCAATTTCAACAACCACTGATGCAAAAAACGGGGATTTAGGACTGTCCCTTTAAACCTTTGCTCAAACTTTCCTCGGTGAAACATTCAACCAGACTCAGACCAAATCAACTTAAAAATTAAGAGGCACAGTGCAAAAGTTTGGTAGTTGAGAGAAAAAAATAAGCTGGCGTTTACCGAGATTTGAAATTCAAAAGGCCTGTGTTAACTCTATGAGGAAAAACTTAATTTTCGTTTTCCAAAACTAAGACGATGAAAATTGTTCTTACTTTAAAAATTGCAAAAGTTTAAGACAGGTCCCCTACCTCTAACGAGGAAATTATCTGTTGCCTATTGATACGTCATTTCTACATCCCAAAGTAAAGAAAAAACTAAAAATAACGTCAGCATCCCTGTTGCATCATATAAACCGGCCAGGGTTTAATTTTGTTAAACAAATTCAATTTTCCAATTGTATCTTATGTCTTTGTATGACCCCGATTAAAATGGAAAACAAGAATGAGGAATTTGAAATGATTGACTTTTGCCGAATCTCAACGGCTGTGTGTGAAGAGAGAAAGGAATGACAGAAATATGAAAAGATATAAATTGCTTTTGTTCCTCCATGTTTGAAGAGCTAGAAAAGCTTAATACCAAACCTTACCTTAATACAGAATAGGCAGTAGAGTTTCTGCTTCTTTCCACACTGCTTCTGTCGCTGACAGAACGTCGACCAATGGATTGAAATATTTTACCAAGTGTCGTCTTCTCTATTGAAAACACGAATTAGGCAAACATGAATATACCTGCATATATTGGGTAAGTCACGTGTCTCTTTTCGGAGACATCACTATTAAGGGGGCGTTTACCCAACATGGCGTATTTTACTCAAAAATCACTGTTTTGGAAAAATATTCATTCAATTTTAATTAATTTGTTAACCCAAGATTAAAATATTGGTCGGATTCACCTTTTAGCTTGTCAAGCAGTCAGAAATTGCGTGATAAAGAAGTTAATTTATGCAAATGTATGCAAGTCACCCGATTTCCTGGCTTCTTTCTTCTCCCAATTTCAAGATTTCCAAAGAATTTAGCTCCGCTCTGGCTTGGTCAAATTTTCTGAAATTTTCACATTATGTTCTTTAAGGTAGCTTTCCACCTTTGCGACTTCTTTTCAAATGTGAATTTGCCATCAAGTTGTGAATTTCTACCCAAGTATTATATATCACCTTAAAGCTATTTCTATGATTTTTTTTGTTTGATCAAGAAAATTAATGGGCGGTGAATTTTCGTGAAGATTTTGGTGAAAGTGTACAGAAATTGGGTAAACTGACGTAAAAAAGTTTAAGTCAGAATGTAAGGGGGCTATTGTCTAGGTGTCAACGAGTAATTGCACTTCAGAATATTTGCTACAAAACCGTATCTCAGATTTAAAAAAAAAAGTCTTAGTTTTTTCACAATGTTGTATCAAAGTTTATCAACCGATTAGTCTCACAATGCCGTCTAAATAAGCAGCGATAACTCGACTCTAAAGACCTATTTTAATAAACTGAGACATGGTTTTAGAGACAACCTATTCGGCCACCCCTATGAGAAAAACGTACGATCCACCGTTCTGCGCCTGATCGCTACGCATCACACGATGGTCTTGACACAGGCACTTAATGGCAGCTGTTAATGGGATATTGTCCAAGTGCATGCGACAAATACATTAGCGCCGCCGCTTATATTACGTATTTGTGAATTTTTATCGCAAAATCTCAGCCAGAAACAGAAACTTTCAGACCAAGATATTCTTCACATTTGAAGATCAATATTAATTGAATACTTTTCAGGGGGAAAACCCAAATTTTTGTGTTTTCGACATAAAAGAACCCGGTAAAGGTGGAAAGCTACCTTAAATAACAGAACAACTATTTTGGGGGCATTAAAATTCTTACATTTTGAATAGAAGGCATTTTAATTTTGCTTATCATGATTTTAATCACTTTTTTGAGAGTCAGTCTTTCGACCCATGCAATTTTCGAATGAGGATAGATTATGCAAAACAAAAAAGTCGTTTTTTTCTACATATACTCTTCTTTCAAGTGAAATATTACATTTCAGGAAACAGCGTCGAGTTTTTGACATAAATTAATTTTGATCATTAATACCAAAATTGAGGTTTTTAACTTCAACTGTACGCCCATTTCATCCTTCGAGTAAACTGCTGATGCCATACTAAATTTAAGAGTCTCTGCTTTTTGAAAGTATATAGTATGAGAGAGTTTCCTTGTCATCTTTGATGAGAAATATAGCTTTGAAAAAAAACTGTGTTGGCAACATGCAGCTCCACCTTAAGATTTATTCTTTAACCTTGCTTACAACCAATAAATTGGCGTGTTAGCTTTATTAATTAACGTTGTATGTGCCTCGAAATTGAAAGAATTATACTTTTATCAAGGAATCTTTCAACAATTCAGTTTCAAAATTAAGAATAAAAAATTGCGGGTCGCCGGGGTCTGATCTCTCATTATCACACACATCAATCAATTTAAGACGGATAAGAGTCCATATCTATGTCAAAAAGTAACGGAACACATCGTTTCCACCTGTTTCATTGAAGAAAATCAACACCTCTGGACAACTTGAAAGCTTCAAGCGGACGGAATTTTGTTGCTCACTGTTTTTGAAGATGGCATTAATGAACACGAAGCGGGAGTCAATAATTCTAGTAACCACTAATAGTATGCGAGTCACTTCATTAGAGGTGTGACTGACATACACATCTGAAACAATAATGCAGTCAGGCGAAATGTATGATCACGGACAAGTACATGATCGAGTGCATGGAGATGTAGAGATCCTAATTGGAAAAACTCGTATAGCTAATACACGACCTTCGTAAAAGGTGTGAACTTTGTCAGATTCATCAAGTGCACCAGGGAGTTACCTGTTATACCAGTATGAGTCCGTCGTCTTCAGGCTTTGTTGAAGGATCTTGCTTTGCCGTCTCCAGGCACGATAAAAATCAAAATCGCTGTCTTTGATATTTTTATGGTTGATTTTGCCATATCATTCTGAACTGATGTCGGCTAATCAGTATAGTTTTTTATCCTGAGTATTAGGGACATGACTTTGCGCTAATGTGCAAATTTTCCACACATAAATCAACTAAGTTTTTATTTTTCGTGCTATTTAATTATAAGTATACAATTCAAGAGTAATTTACCAAGGAATGTTTTTGAAATAGTTATACCCATTAAAGTAGCGACATATATTTCGGAAAGTAATGTTTTCATTTAAGAGCAAGTTACCCATAGCCTTCATTATATAGGTAATTAACGCTTACAACACAATGTTGATAGACAAAAAATACTGCCAAGTTCGTGATACCATCAATCTTAACAAAATTTTCATGAACTCTGATATCATCTTTTATGACATATAAAAGTGACTATAGTTTCGCTTTAAATTGTTTGTTTGTTTACTGTGTGTTTAGTGCGAAATAGGAACACTGAGATTAACAACTGCGGTACGTTGTAAATTAAAACATTATATGGTCCTGAAAAGTTGTAACGTAGATTACGTCAATATTGTCGGTGGTAACGTAAATTAAAGAAACTATTACAAGTTACATGGCTCTTGTCATCTTTTAAACATTTCGTTTTTTCATAATTAATATCAAAAGAACAAATTCACTTTATCAATAACAATCTTTCTGTTAACAACTAAGTCACTTTGATTCAAAACTACGTTGTTATCTAATCTCTCTTAGGAGGGATTATGGAATGTTTTATCCATCAAATGGAACATTTCATCCATCGAAATTCCAACATTTCTGTAAAACACTTTGCGTTTCAAATGACATCAAAAAATCATAAATATTGGATGATTTAACATCTTTGTAGTCCTCTGCAGCAGTGATCAGCCATCTGCCACATTGATATTCACGAAAAAGTCAATCTTGAATGATAATAACGTAAATTACATATTAATTCCGATTGCCTCATAGAAATGTAAAGTTGAAAAGTCACCGACTTCGCTTGGGGAAATAAATGTAGAAATACAAAGTTTAATCCTCATTTTTATATAGATACAGAGTAAAGGACTATAATCCATCATACTTACAAGAAAGGCAAATGCTACCGAACACATTTCGATACGCAACATGCGGTAAATTGTCTGAGAATTCAGAAATATCATTCTCTTAACAATGTCAGTATTGTAGCAGCTTCATTACATTAAGAAGTCACCCTTGTTTAACATATTGATCAATCGGACTTAAGGAAACTTAGATGGTATTTTAACGAACTGTCTTATCCTTTTCAATCGCAAAACTTCTTCTCGTGCTAGTTCATCTGTTAATGAGCTTACATCCAGAACTCTTCCACTTTTATATTTTTACTTTTGCTCAATACAACACAATACATCTTTAAATGAGAGCCTTGACCTGGGCATTTTTCCTGTGTCGTATTCTGTGACTGACATATTACTGAGTGCTTTTAAGACTTTTTGTCTTCTCCGACAACAACTGCATTGACTTTGAAATTTTCTTTGTCTTTGCTGTGCTGCCCTCTTACTTTAACTATTTTACTGGGTTGTAGTATACGTACTTCTTGACACGGTCCCTATCCTTCCTCTAAAAAAACTCCCCAGTTTAAGTCACTTTTCATTCGCTTTAGGCTCTATGAATTTCAACTCTAGCTTTCCCTATTCTGCAAATAGTAGACATATTGCCCATGACGATGTTGAAAAAAACAAGAACACATTGTTGTCACATTACTTGTAATCTACGTTACAGTTATTGCAACTAAATATTATCTATTAGAAAATTACAGTATGTTTGAATATAGCATTTTGAGGAAGTCACAATTTTGTTGTTTACTATTTAGTACTTTTACAAGCTTTAAAATATCAAATGTGATTTTATAACGAGTGCTTCTTCGCAAATGTAACTTACGTTACCGCTACTTTGAAATTTGTTAATATTTTCAATAGATATGTGATTACATATATTTCTCTACCTTTGCTGATTATTAGTTTGCTTCGTTAATTTGGATATTATTTCAAAATACCAAACTTTTTACTGAAAATCAGATTTAGCCCTATTCAGTTTAATTTTTAAAACTTGAGTAATTTACGTTACAATGCCAACCTGCAAACATGGTCAGTCATATGATCCAGATTTATATACAGTGTTGCCAAATGAAGTTGATTCTCAAGTTGTAATGTACCCGAACAGCAAGACCAAAAGATAACAAATCATAGCATGACACGTATCGTTACCAGTGTGCAAAATTAACGTCGGTCCGACGGTCCGAGACCGACAGATTTCTCATCGGGCCGAAAGTTTTTAGCAAGATGTCGGTCCTTCTGACCGACTGAAATTTTTAATAAATGATGAAAATTTCTCCGTCAAGGCCTGTAACAGATGCAGATGATGACTGACTCTGAATTATGCGATTCAGACTTGAATGTCATGCACCTATCAATGTTTTCCACTGTGGGAGTGCGGGGCAACAGGGGATATTGATCGCACTTCGTGTCCTGGTAGTGGGGAATTTGATCTCTATGGTGCACCAGACCGGGGGTGGTGGGAGTTGACAATGTCGCAACATAGTAATTTTTTGTCTTGCGACTTTTTACATTTACGAAAAGTCTAACCCCTCCGATCGACGCGCATAGCACGTTGCAACTGATTACATTCAGATCAGTATGAATTACGTCCGTGCATGCAGATTCTAGCGATGATGGAATGGATCGATTTTGGTGCAACAATGTGACACAATATTATAATAATACTCGTCTAGAGAGAGTAACCCTGGTAATGTTAGCATATCTGTGTCATATGATAACAACGCCCAGTACTTCTTCAGTAGTTCCACACTTTAAGTGTTCGGAATTTACATGTACACAAATGTACATAATACAGCCCTTCATTTTATCAAACTGACTCCGTTTTCTTCGCTTTGATTTTCCATTGAAGCGTTCAAAACATATAACGGTTCACAGAAGAGTTTAAGACAAAAACCTACTACGAGAACAGTGCTGTTGACTAAATATATTTGGTTTTGAACATGGAGGTATTTTTTACCTCAAGTTTTGAACAAGGACTAGATGTTGCACGACAGCCCAATTGCACTACCTGCATTCGACAGTCAAGTTCAAGTTTCGCTGCGTTTGTTTGTGGATCGCTAGAACATCTTGCTTGCTCGTTGGTCTTTAACCAAAGTTCACAAGGCCGACTCTTACCACGATATATCGTGATAACACGTGTACATTTTATAAACAGAGCGACCGTATCATTAACAGTTTTGTCGAGTTGCACGATCCGTCGTTTACACTCTCAGAGGCCGAGAGTAGGGCTTCAAATTGTTTCGATGTATACCGTTTTACGACAGGCAGACAAAACTCAGCGTCATAATGGACTGTAGGCCTAAATGTTTCAAAAAATTACGTCTTTTAAGATTTTACGGTATCATTAACTGATTAACCGATTAACTGATTAGCTGATCGATGATTTTCAGCAGTATCGAGGTCTGTCAAACTTTTCAGAGTCATTTTAATAACTTTAAGCTTTCAAAGGGCGATGAGACCCAGCAAACTTTTCGATCAGAAAATATGCATTCATTTCCGCGAGTGGCGACGTGTGCCATTCATGTTGTCTGCAATTTCTATAATCGAAAAAAGTTACGATACTTATCCTTTTAATTAAAAGTATAACTTCATCTGTTTCTTCATGAATGCAACAGAGGCCACATTTAAGCATATTTATTTTTTGAAAAAAATTGAAAGTAATCCATACGTCGTATCAAAATACACACCAAGTATTTTTTCCCTCCTGTTTTACATTACAATAAAAAAGTCGTAGTGATCAATGTTTGCATAAAAATTATTCATACACTACCCTTACTCATGACTGTTTTCAGGGTACTAAGTTGTTCACTCACTCTTGTACCACTTGCGTTGGCTTATTTCAGAAGTGCTTTTCAGCTCGCCAACCATTTTCAAATCACAATATCACTTGCCCTGGTGTAGTGTACAATGGGACTGTTCACAGTTTACGTCACTGTTCTCATTAATATGCAAAAATAAATATTTATCCGCATTTTTAGAAATTGAAATTGCGCATGCAAAATCGACGAAAACAAATCTTAGTAGGCGACTGCTAGTGTAACAATGAATACTAAAAGGCATATTCACGACTCAGAGTACAAGCTGCAAAAACGGCCATGTATGCAACATTGATAAAATTTGTCCGCATTTCAATGTGTCCGATGTCGCTCGCGTACAGCTATATTTAGTAACAAACGTGTAACCGTGAACAGCGCTATTGTACACAGCAATGTAGAGAACACCATTCCCCATGGAAAGTTACGATAGACAAAATTTCTCGCTTTCATCAGCCACATGTAGCCAGTGCATGAGCCTGTATTCCCGGCCCCTGGGTGTTTGACATCATTTTATAGTCCGAGAGTGGGGGATTTGACATGGCTAGAAAAAATGTCAAATTCTCCTGTTAGTCCCGTAGTCCCCCCGTGGTGGAAAACATTGATAAATGTGGGCGCATGACAGTGAGGAAGATAAGGGCTGTGATCTTTTTCAGATTCCAGATCATGTAGATGAATATTTCATGATCATTCACTTACACTATTCTGCAATCTGTGTGAACAATAGTCCTTTGGAGTGAATACTTACTGACTCTATTGATAAAAGGACATGAAAAATTAAATATTACAACATTCAAAAGCATAGTATTGGTGGAGAAGTTGACTTTAATGGTCGTTAGCAACTGCCATTATTGAGGACCGGCAGTTTTCTGTAAGGACCTGAAGCTTTGGCTTGGTGCAGGTCCTAATGACCTGAAGCTATTTAGTCCCCACGGACACCGTCCGGGGGACTTATGATTTGGTCATGTCCGTGCGTGCGTGTGTGCGTGCGTGCGTCCGTGTGTGCGTCCGTGCGTGCGTGCGTGCGTCCGTTCACGCAGATATCTCAGAGACCCCTTAAGCGATTTCATTCAAACTTAGTACGAGGATTATCACCTATGCCGTACATATGCACGTCGATCTGTTTTACGATCTGATTCAATATGGCCGTCTGGCAGCCATTTTGTTTCCTGTACTTGATGTTGGTGCGTATGTTCACGCACATTTCTCAGTGATGCTACGAGCGATTCCATTCAACTTGGTACATAGATTACTCTATATGTTATACATATGCACATTGATTTTTGTTTTGATCTGGTCTAAAATGCCTGCGTGGCGGCCATTTTGTTTTCTCTATATTTTACGACTGTGCGGGCGTTCACGTAAATTTCTCAGCGATACGGGCGCGATTGCATTAAAAGTTGATACCTATATTAATCTCTATCACATATATATGCACGCCGATTTTTGTAATGATTTGATCATAAATGGCTGTGTGACGGCCGTTTTCTTTCCTGTATTGATCATAAGCCATCCACAGGGTCCCCAGGTATGATCCACAGGATCCCCAGGATGAAATTAATATTAATGCTGTGTCCATGCACAGGGGCTTATGAATGCAGATATCTGATATATTCCTGTGCCAATTCTTTTAGTCCCCACTGACACCGTCCGGGGGGACTTATAGGTTTGGTCAGGTCCGTGCGTGCGTGTGTGCGTGCGTGCGGCCGTGTGTTCACGCAGATATCTCAGAGATGCCTGGAGGGATTTCGTTCAAACTTGGTACAAGGATAGTACCCTACCTCATACAGATGCACGTTGATTTGTTTCACGATGCGATCAATTTGGCCGCGTTAGAGGACTTTTTAGTTTACACCTCCATAGACTCCCATGTATCCTATAAGGCTGTTCTCCATAGACTCCCATGTACTGGTATACGGCCAAGAAAAATAAAATTTAGTTTCTCATCGTATTCATATTGCAAAAAGGATGCAGTGACACAGTTTTTAGTCCCCACAGATAAGTTCAGGGGCTTATAGATTGGGTCATGTCCATCCGTGAGTCCATCCGTTCACGCAGATATCTCAGACACTTTGACAAAATGTTACGTGACCTTGGTGACCTTTGACCTCAAATATAAATATTTGTCCATAACTCAGTAACCACAAGTGCTAAACCTTTCATATATAGTATAATGGGACACCTTATGATGCCACATATTGTACCTCATTAATTATGTGCATATCTAATTTTGAGCGAGCCAATAGAGCTAGAGGTCTGATTTTTGGTATATAGGGATAACTTAACAATTTACAATTTTTCTGATAACTTTGCAAGGGATAACTTTGCAATACAATTTTTTTGACAAAATGTCACATGACCTCAATGACCTTTGACCTCAAATATACATATTTGTCCATAACTCAGTAACCACAAGTGCTACACTCTTCATATTTGGTATGATGGGACACCTTATGACGCCACATATTGTACCTCATTAATTATGTGCATATCTAATTTTGAGCGAGCCAATAGAGCTAGAGGTCTGATTTTTGGTATATAGGGATAACTTAGCAATTTACAATTTTTCTGACAAAATGTCACGTGACCTCAATGACCTTTGACCTCAAATATACATATTTGTCCATAACTCAGTAACCACAAGTGCTACACCCTTCATATTTGGTATGATGGGACACCTTATGACGCCACATATTGTACCTCAATAATTATGCACATATCTAAATTTGAGCGAGCCAATAGAGCTAGATGTCTGATTTTTGGTATATAGGGATAACTATAGGATGGAAATTTTTTGAAAAAATTTCATGTGACCTCGATAACCTTTTACCTAAATACATGTTTATGTCAATAAATAAGTAACCACAAGTGCTATGTCCTTTATATTTAGTAGGATGGGAGACCTTATGAAAACACATGGTTAACCTCATTAATTATGCGCATATATAATTCTGGGCAAGCCAATAGAGCTAGATTTCCTTATCTTTGACACAATCCTAGCGGCAGTGTTTTGGGCATGTTGGAGTGGCTTGGGTGTGTATATGCTTATGTGTATGTTTATATCTATGGCATATCTCTTTTACGTTGCCTAGTTTAGATGTTGGACAAGATTTATTTCTTTCAGGGAGTTCACATTTCAAAGTGAAAGTCTTAAACTTTTATCAAAATTTTCTATGTACAAATATTGTATAAAACCCAAATGCAAAAACTGGACTACAGAAAAAATAAACCAACATTTACAGGCACTTGAAATTCAAAATTTCCACCATGCCTATGTTGACTCTAAGGGGAAAATTACTGTTTTCATTTTCAGAAAAATAAGTCTATTTAAACTTGAGAGACGCACTGACATTCAAAGTGAACCATCGCACGTGGTTGACCAAAGCTGTAATGTTAAAGTTTCAGACTCTGAATGTGTTTTCCCGGGGCGCACTCAGTCTTTGCGTTTTAGTCGATGACGTAGTCCCGTTGGTAATTTGTTGTTAGTAACAGTTTAGAGAGCCTTGTTAATATGTATGCGAGACAAATCACTATATATGTATGTGTGTAATACCGTGGAATGAACCTGTGCAGGCATTGAGTACAATGAAAAGATATACGTCACTACAATATTTCAGCCATATTTTCGAACAATATGGCCGTAAAGGGGTCATATTTGCTTTAATGACAATGAAATCAGCATTATACTTCTCCCTTTTAAACCCTGTGAAAAATCAGTGGAAACTATCGAGACTTAAATTAGTTTGGCTTAGACATGAAACTTTCATTACAAAATGGCGGCATAACGGGAATGTTGGATAATATCAGAAGGCAAACAACAGCCGATCTGTCCTTTTGTCGATGTCATTGACGACAAGACATGTCGTGGGTGTCTCTGTTATGATATAATCATTGAGCATTATCAAAATTGTAATGTACTGGCAACGTACGCATATTTAGCGGTTCTGTACGAGCTCTTTTGGTTGTTTCTGCTATTCACAAGGAGAGAGAGAGAGAGAGAGAGAGAGAGAGAGAGAGAGAGAGAGAGAGAGAGAGAGAGAGAGAGAGAGAGAGAGAGAGAGAGAGGCGGGGGAGGGAGAAAGAGAGACTACTTCTAACTTGTGATTGACATCTGCTTTCTCAATATCACAAATATCAATGAATTTACGACTGATAAGAGTCAATATCTATGTCGAAAATTTACGGATTACAGCTTTTCCACCTGTCTGATTGAAGAAAATCAACACATCAACACTTCTGGACAACTTGAAACCTTCATGCAGACGGAATCTTGTTACGCATTGCTTTCAGAAGATCGTAAAGAAGCTTGCATGAATGAACACGAAGAGAGATCCAATAATATCAGTAATCAATAATGACGTTTGAGTTACTTCATTAGGCATGATTGACGTTCGTAAAAGCACATCTGCAGCAAAATGCAGTCTTGCGAAATCTTTGCATATGATGAAGTGAAGATGTAGTGATCCTAATGAGGACAGCTCGTTACTCCTCCGCACAATCTTCGTTTAAGGTGTGAACGTTGTCAGACTAATCATGGACGCGAAGGAGTTACTTGCTATAACTGTATGAATTCATCGTCCTCTGGCTTTGTGTAAGGTAGCATTTTCCACTTTCCACGTACAATAATCTTTCAGATTTTTATGGCTGATTTTTGCCATATCATTCTGAACTGGGATATTGAAATATTAGAGCCCTCTATATTGACCAGTGTCGATACAGCTATGCTTGAAATGTAATGATAGAAATTGGATGAATGTACGAAGGCCATGAAAAATTTCAAAATTTCATCTAATCAAAAATAAGCAAAGATAGTAATAAGGCTTTATGCGTTAGAATCAAGCATTTCGGTTCTGAAACGTCGAAGTCCATTCTCCTTTCTTAGCGTTTCTCTACCTTATCTCCCCGTCAATGAAAAATATCAATCTTTATTCGCCAATTTTAACGCAAGACGTTTAGAAGAATCGTATATGAGGAAGACTTCATTTAGCGTGCGGCCCAAAAGTCATTTCATAGCGCCCCGGATCAATAGTCCTGTATTGATGTTCATTGATTTCCAATAATCCCCTATGTGGAACAGTGACCAGGGCTTATGGAGTTTAAACACGCATGTATCGTGCTCACATTGAAATAACGTCATCCAATATCAATAACTCGATACTTTCATGGCTTCGAAAACCTGTTGCAACCACTGCTTATTACAGCTCAACATGATTTTGAATAAAACTGGGGCGTCTAAGAATTATTCAGGAGCTTTTCATGTCTTGAAGACAGTTTGTGCCTCGAAAACGAAGTCTTATAAATTTTGGCTCAAATTTTCCTCGAGGAGACCTCAAACCACTCCCTTTCCAAATCAAGAATAAAAATCAGGTGTCATCACGAGAAATTCTTCAGAAAACAACATTACCTATGCTTGTCGTTTAAAATTGCCGCCATTTCTGTGGCAGCCCTACGGGCAGAAAACGTTTCATTTTCACAAAAGTAAGTCGGTGAAATTTTATTTACTTCATGAGGTTCACAATGAGACCCAATAAAGTGGTGGAACCAAAATATATTGTAAATATCAGTCCCCTATGTCAGCGGTCCCTCACTTTGACAACGCCTCTGTAGGACTCAAATCATGCAACGGTAAAATTGTAAGATCCGAAGCGAACTTCATTGATGAGTTTCTACTCATAAACTCGTGTAAGTCTACGAACATTGAGACAATGCACTCGGCACATTTTGTCGCTGAGTCTACCACACACTGTCACGGTGAACAAATGCAGTCACGTTTGTTGTACACACCTGTGTACACCACAGCAATAAAACATCACTAAAATGATCAACATTGTACATATATCTAGTCCAGCAACAAACACAATGCTTTACACAAAAATTACACACAAGTCCACGATCGTCAAACCGGAGCAGAACACTGGAGATGCTGTTGCATCGATAAGAGAGAACGGCCATCGCATTGACGTAAACAGATATGAGAATCCGGCCCAACGACGTAGAGGCACCTGTTACAATCGATAACGTAGTATCTAAGCCATGACGTATCAACCCGCTAACATAGTAAAAATTTACCGATAACGTATCAAATCAACCGATAATGTAATAACGAACCGATAACGTAGTATTTTTTTTCTAACCGAAAACGTAGTAAAACTTTACCGATAATGTAGCAATTTTTCCTTACCGATAACGTATTAACAAATTACAGATAACGCATCAAATCAACCGATAGCTTATCAATAAACCGATAACTTATCAAATCAACTGATAAAGTAGCAAAGCAAACTTTCAACTATTGTCTTATCTCTATTATCTCTATGGGGAAAATACAATTCCCGAATTTTTCAACATTTGCCCGGTGACAACTGTAATTTCCCTGTCCGAGGAATATTAAATCTTATATCTGACATGTAAACATAAACCAAAAGCTGTATTGATGTTAATGAGTGGATGTATTGTTTTATCTTTAATTCACATCTCATTATTGGAAAGCTCCATTAAACGCCAAAGTCCCCTACAAAAGGGGGATTATGGTAAGACTATGCAGATGTGAAAAAGCCACGCTACGGGTAACACGCACTCGATTTGCTCCGAGATTTCCAGAAATTCGACGTGTGAACGGCGTTAATTTCCGTCCAATCTTATACATGACACCTGTAAATGTATAGCGACTGCGTTTATGTCGAAAAAAAAACGTTGAAAAACACTGTTATTTAATACAGAGAATGCATATTTTCACAAAGCGTGGGTCCAAATGTCCATTTGACCTCTGTTCTAAATGTTAGTATATGCTGCCAATCATGATTACTAAAATTCAAATTGCGGCCTGGGCAATCTTGATCCCTGCGGAGCACAACTAACAAAGCGTACTGACTTATCACTAAAATCACCGTTATGTACCTAAAACATACGCATACACAGCCACATACAACGTACACGATAAGACACATGTAATGAACACGCATGAAACGGCATTTTCTTTTTGGAGTGATTGGTGGTCTTGAAAAAAACGTTTTGTATGTGTTCCTGTAAAAAGTTATGAACATTGAGAGTCTTCACACGTCGTTTTGAAGGCAATCAAAATTTCATTTCTTCCTTCAGGCATCGAAACTGAATCTTTTCACTCACATTTTGAGAAAGTACCTTTGGCATTGTGACAAGTTTGGTCATTGTTTATATCAGTTATTTCAATTCAGTTGAGCTGAGCTGACTGGAATTGAAATTTCAGTGCCGATTACATCGTTACCACTGTTACTGGCTACGTCAACATTGCGTTGTCGATCGATCATCCATACTCGAGTACTAATCGACGACGACCACGGCCCTGCACAGCTGTCCTGGGGGACTCATCAGCGTCATTTACTTTCTTTACCAATGTATTTCAAAATACTTGGCTGACCATTGTCACGGATTACTAGGGACTGGACATAAAATTACAGGGGGGGGGGTGGGCGTGTTTTTTTCGAAAAACCGCTGCGTAAAAAATAGTGACCCTTCAAAAGTTCATGCACAAAAATTAGTGACCCTCCCCCTTATCCGTGCATGAAAATAAGTGACCCTCCCCTGTTACTCAATACCCCCAAAAAAAACCGCAATGTGTTAAGACCCCCTTCTGACTTGCTATACTTTTTAAGTCGCCCTCCCGAAAGGAAGGCAAAATGTGGCCGATATAACGCGTTGTCCAAAAAATATCAAATCATATGTGTGTTATTCATGTAAATGTACTTTGCTTGAAGTGGCAGGTAAAAAGTGCATGCCTGTACAAAAAATGTAATTTTTAGATTTTATCGATAATGTTGATTCACTATACATGTAGTCGACTATAAGAAAACTACGAACGTGTATTTTCCAGTATAAAACTAGCTATATCTGTTCATATACAGATGTTTAATAACTGATATAGATATACTTGATTAGCATGGGTTGTTTACAAGTGCACATGTGAACAAGATATTTGATTTTGGAATTTCTGTCAAAATGTTGATTCACTATACATGGGAGTCTATGACAAAACTATACATGGGAGTCTATGACAAAACTGTCAAAAGATTTTCAGAATTAAAAATTTGCACTATTTGTGCATATATGGACCCTGAATAATTGACATAATTGTGCTTGATTAGAAGAGGGTGGTAAAATGTGCATCTGTGTACAATAACTTTGTTTTTGGAATTTCGCATAAAATGTTGATCCACTATACATGGGAATCTATGACAAAACTGTAAAAAAAAATTTTCAGAATTAAAAATATGCACTATTTGTGTATATATGACCCTGAATAATTGACATAATTTGCTTGATTAGACGAGGGTGGTAACACATGCATCTGTGTACAATAACTTTGTTTTTGGAATTTCGCTCAGTGAAATGTGGATCCATTATACATTGTAGTCTATGAAGAAACTATGAATAATTTTTTTAAATACAAAACTTGGCATATCTGTGTATTTATGTATACTTGATTATTGATATTTATGTTCTTGATTAGACTAGAGTGGTTACAAGTCCATGTGTGTGCAAGAAATTTGATTTTGGAATTTCACCGAAATGTTGATTCACTATACATGGCAGTCTATGGTGAAACCGTATGAATAATTTTTTTCCAATACAAAATAGGTAAATCTGTGCATCTATGTACACTCAATTATTGGTACTAATGTTCATGATTAGACTAGAGTGGTTTCAAGTCAATGGTTGTGCAAGAAATTTGATTTTGGCATATCACTTAAATGTCGATTTACTATACATGGCAGTCTGTGATGAAACTGTGAATAATTTTTTTCCAATACAAAAATAGGAAAATCTGTGCATTTATGTACACTTGATTATTGGTATTAATGTTCATGATTAGACTAGAGTAGTTTCAAGACAATGGGTGTGCAAGAAATTTGATTTTGGAATTTCACTGAAATGTCCATTCACTATACATGGCAGTCTATGATGAAACTATGAATAATTTTTTTCCAATACAAAACTTGGTAAACCTGTGCATTTATGTACACCTAATTATTAGTATTAATATTCATGATTAGACTAGAGTGGTTTCAAGTCAATGGTTGTGCAAGAAATTTGATTTTGGCATATCACTTAAATGTCGATTTACTATACATGACAGTCTATGATGAAACTATGAATAATTTTTTTCCAATACAAAAATAGGAAAATCTGTGCATTTATGTACACTTGATTATTTTATTAATGTTCATGATTAGACTAGAGTAGTTTCAAGTCAATGGGTGTGCAAGAAATTTGATTTTGGAATTTCACTGAAATGTCCATTCACTATACATGGCAGTCTATGTTGTTTTCCAATACAAAACTTGGTAAACCTGTGCATTTATGTACACCTAATTATTAGTATTAATATTCATGATTAGATTAGAGTGGTTTCAAGTCAATGGTTGTGCAAGAAATTTGATTTTGGAATTTCACCAAAATGTTGATTCACTATACATTGTAGGCTATGAGGAAACTACAAATAACTCATAGGTTATCTGATCCTAAATTGTTATTCAAAAGTTGTTCGACCTGAAGCTTCCAGTTGTTATTGATGACACTATGCACTATTCTGAACAGTTTGTATTCTGTCAATGTCCTCAAAAAATTAAAAAATGTACATACAGCGACATGAACGTTTGACACCGACCTATACCCAATGTATTGTCAATGGGAGAATGATGTCAAATAAGTAATCTCCCAAATTGTTATTGAAAGAGTCATTATAGGGGACAGTTATGCACATAGTGTTGAATAAGTAGAAATCATGACAATTTAAATCAATGTGGCTGCTTGGATCATCAATACATTGTTTATTATACCTGAAATTTGCGCCCGAAGGGCGCGCCGAAAATGGTAATGGCAGAAAATGAAAGTGCCAGGAGGTATTTTTTCTTTTTTCAGTATTCCATAACGTGCACATGCAATTTCAGCTTTGATGCATGAAAAAAGGTGACCCTCCCCCATAGGCTTGCACAAAATTTTATGACCCTTCAAAAATGCTTGCGCGAAAAATGGCGACCCACCCCCAAAAAACACCGGCCCACCCCCCCTGTAATTTGTGTCCAATCCCCTAGTAGTTTCCTTTTGTTGAAGTTTCTGGCTTACATATCGTGAACAGCAAGCAGCGTATATAGTATTCAAATATGCAGGCTCATCTATGGAACTACGGACAACTTTTCCACTACGTCCCAGTCACATGTCACATTTGCATTACGAACGGTCGTCGATGTTTTCCGAGGTTACTTATCCGAGGTAACCGGATATGCAACCTGCGCTTACTATACTTCGGGTCATGCTGTTGCATACCAAACTCTAAACTGGGGATCGTAACGTTTTAAATCATTTTACTCAAATTTCTTCACCCTTTTCTGTGATTTGTTCGAAATACCAAAATTACACTGAAACTAAGCTTACGAATGAGTGAAGTTTTGTTTTTCAAATTCACAAGTTTTTTCCCGTTGCAAGCTGCGTGTAACCCGGCCGCGCGACGTCTTTTACCAGTGACCGGCTATTATCTACATCACTGCCAACCAAAAAAGCCATAAAGCTACAAACAGTAGAAGGTTCTAACTTACGATTGCTTACGATCACAATCTGCTGCCGTCCTTAGAGACTATAATCTATTTGCTAGACTTTCCCCTTATTGTTTATATGTCTAGTTGGCGCGCTTGTACCGAGCACGCGATGTTCAGGGTTAGATTTGAACTCAATACAGTGCCCGAGGAAATTCTCTCCTGAACTGAGTCAAGACCTTCTTTTTCTATCTTCCTTCCGAAGCTAGTAATACTACGCCCATTTCAACTACTGGCTTCAATCACAGCGCTTCACATTCAAATCACTCGCTGCTGTTGTGAGAAAGTATCCGTTCCGTGTTGAAAGCCGGCGTTGAAATCAGGGGTTGAAAACCGGGTCCCGTTTGATATCGCAACGGAATATGCACACATCTACTTAGACGCAAAAAGGTTAGCAGAAATGTAGAGAGATGTATTGAAAGCCATATGGCACCAGCTGGATACGATAACGTAAAAATGGGTCATTAACACCTAGGGGGATTAAAAAGCTTTTGTTTGACACCCGAGTTTGTCAGCAAGGACCCGGGTTTCAGGTACAATGCAAGTTAATGCAGTCTGTCCCTACTGTATCATATGATCGAAACCACGCATTTCATGTGTTGTAAAAGACAATATATTTTGTTAATATCAGTAAGAAGAGCACAGGCACGGGGGAGAGGGCTCCGCTCCCTCTATCTCTGACGACATGTAACTTCTATATGTATGGATATCTCCCCTTGTACTCTACTTTATTTCATACATTTCATGTAAATTTTCTGTGTCATAAGCATCAAGCACTTTATGTTTACACGCTTGGATTTGAAGTACAAGTTTCTAAGGATTTTTGTCCTTATTGAAAAAAAACATTACATTGGTACAAGTATATTTATTGACACATATTGTATGACATAGAAATAGAAATATACATATTTTCAGTCTTCGGTTAAAGAAATAGTTTGTTCAATGAATAGTATTCAATTAACGCCGCTCGAGTATTCATGTTTCCATGGCAACGCTTGCGTCAATTATGGACACTGTCGACTCTAAATTGCAAAGGGTGTGAATTTTACCAAAACTTTGATCAGTGAATTTTTACCCATTTTGATGTATTATTATAAAAAAAATGAGCGGGAGCATTTTTGTACATAAGAAGCAAATTTGATAACAAGGTCTAACTTTTTTCATTAAAGTATGCGCCTCGAAAGTGAAAAAAAAATTTAAACTTTTGCTCAAACTTTCAAAAATGAAACTTTCACCCACTCTCTTACCATATCAACGATAAAACAGTGGTCACGTTGCAAAGTTTGGAACTAGCGAAATTAATTACCCAATAATTGCGATCTTTGAAATTAAAAATTGTCGCTGATGTTCGAAAAACTAAGACGGTGAAAGTTTTCTCTCCCCGAGAGCTTGAAAACAAGCCCCAACAAGTGGTGGACCAGAAAAGAATTGTAGAATTTAGGGAGTCAAAATATCTGTCAGCGAGGTGCGTTTTACCGTAAAAATTGCCACATCTTGTCGTTATCATAGCTAAACGGTATACATAAATATCATGTCTTTACTCTTGAAGAGACATTTTCCTCTGTAATACTTATGAAAAACGAGTTGTATCAAATAGCTCAAGCTAAGAAACATGTATATCTTGTTTAAAGTCATGTGAAGGTTTTGATCACTTTGGTGTAGTTTTCAGACATTTATACCGTTTGTGAGGAAACTAAAGTTTGTGAAAGAAATAACATAATTTCCTTACAGATATCTAAACGCGTCAAATACTGATAAAGACTACAAATGAATATATTGTTTTGGCATATTGTTCCCCGATCACAGTAAAGTTAGAGATTGTACACTGCTGCTGATATCCGCTCTGTTGTGAAGGAACATAAAGGCGATACTTGCACACTTACAAAGAGCACCAAAAACGGTCAATACTTAACGGGTGACCATAGAGCAGTTTTTAATGTGATGTATCGTAATTCAGGCAAAAAGGCAATAATACTGTTATTGCCTGAATACATAGCTTTATATGACCGAGAGCAGGTGACAATTTACCCGACGCCAGGAGAGAAATTTGTCTCCTGCTACAAGGGCATGTAAACCCGTTTATTCAGGCAATAATATCTTTATTACATGCCTCATTACAGATAACGCTATATGACATTTAGTTACATGCAGGGTATTCTCAAATAATTTACCCCAATCGACCACCATCATATGGATTTTAACGACAGTCAAAATAGCAATTCGCCCATGGATACTTTACATCTAAAATTATGCATCTACTTTGACGTCGAAAATGTCGAAGGGCTTCACCGGAATGTGTAACTGTGGAAACCGGTCCATACATCATTCACGCGCCCGCTAGCTCCCCGGATGTTCATATTCAAATCAATGCATTGATTTGCACTCATAGCGAGGCATGTACACAACAATACAATACAATACAATACAATACAATACAATACAATACAATACAATACAATACAATACAATACAATACAATACAATACAATACAATACAATACAATACAATACAATACAATACAATACAATGCAATGCAATGCAACGCAATGCAATACAACACAATACAATACAATACAATACAATACAATACAATACAATACAATACAATACAATACAATACAATACAATACAATACAATACAATACAATACAATACAATACAATACAATACAATACAATACAATACAATGCAATGCAATACAATACAAAACAATGCAATACAATATCATCATCATTTATTGTCATTTTTTTAAACTTACATTGACATCATACAAATCAAGTGCGACAGAATACTATGACTTGAAGGGGCTAGGGATATAGCTATGCACTTGTCAAGCCTAGTCCCGTAAATCGGATAAAAGACAAGACAAGACAAAAAAAGACACTACACTACACTAAACTACACAACACTACACTACACTACACTAAACTACACTACACTACACTACACTACAATACAATACAAAACAAAACAATGCAGTACAATACAATGCAAAACAATGCAATACAATACAATACAATACAATACAATACAATACAATACAATACAATACAATACAATACAATACAATACAATACAATACAATACAATACAATACAATACAATACAATACAATACAATACAATACAGTAGATTACACAGGGCAATATGCTGCAGTGTGATGTAATGAAGTGCAATGCATGTTATATATCACAACATATCTCGATGGTGCGAAGTGAAGGGGTAAGATCGATTGGAGTAATGGTTATGCACTTTTAGCTCTTGACATTTCACCCTTTACAACAACTAGACATTATCACGATCTATGTCTACAAATACCAAGAGCTAGAACATATCTATTAAAATATTCATTCTTCAGCAGGGCAGTTTTTTGAATGGAACTCGCTCCCTAGTTCGATGGTCAGATCACCAACGCCACTGACAATACTTTGTCGACAGTTTTGGGCGCAAACTGTGCAGTATGCATCTTCTAGTTTTATTAACTGGCAGACTTTCCGCCTTGTTTTACTATGTTCTTTGCTTACTGTGTATAGCATGCCTATTTGTTGGTTTGCGTTTTTGTATATTTAGTGTAACTTTTAACTAGAGAAGTGGTTAAATGTAGATGAGATCTGCCAATGACCCTTGACTTTTGTCAGAAATAAATACATAAATAAATTTCGTATGACCTAATAAGTCAAACGTAATTAAGTAATAGGCGATAAGCAGGTCTAACTTTCTACTTATTAGTCAAAGAATCCTTTCATTTTTTCAGGGCTTGTTAATTTTCTTTGATAGACACTTACTGAAAACTTTCTTTTGGTTTAACGCCAAAAATATAAACATTCCCTGAAGAGAGTTGGTAATATTGAATGTAATACTCAGAATTTCATTTTCGACAAACACTTCAGCAAGGGCCAGAATCCAGGTGCAACCTACAATGATGAATATTTTAGCACAAATACCAAATACTGCCTCCATTCGTTCTGTTTTTTCTTCATCATACCAACTCCGATGTAGCGCACAGCGATTAGAAAACAAATTGTATTGAATACAACAATAGCGACAACGGGGCTGATAAAAAACACAATGAGTGCTAGGCGTCTACGAATCCAACATAACCCATCCTCGCCGTAACCTATGCGAAAACTTGTTACCTCACTTAGGTCAAGAAAAACACACAATGACACAAACAGTGCAGGGACCAGCCAGCCGAAAATATAGTAAGAAACAAGCCATTTGTTGGTTTGACTAATAAACAGCGTTTTGTTGATCGATCGAAATGTTCGACACAAATCAAAACTGACAACAGCCATCCAGAAGAAATTTGCCAACCAAGAGTAGTGTAACAAAACTGCCAATGGGAAACACAATCCTGCGAATTCATTTAGACCCATACTTGACAAAAATGTTACCTGTGCGCAAAACATTGAAATCACCATATTAACCATTAACTTGTCAGGAAACGTCAGCGTCGCAGCACGCCTACATTTGAAAATCACTTCAGTAAAGAGACAAACTGCCGACAGTGAGGAACAGGAAATGGTCATCCATATAATATAGTTACTAGGGGAATATAAGCACACATGTGCTGACGATCCGTTGGCGAATATTTTAAATATTTGACTGCGAATCACGTGACCGCTTACTTCGAAAATCAGCCAGTCTCCATCGGTACGGAAATTGGACATGTTTAACCACAACACTTTTGCAGACATAGGACAATTTCGAGGGAGTGTTACCATTAAATCGCCTTTTGATCTATTGGGATGCGTGTTTAATACATTGCTTTGCATATCAATTGTTGAATTAAACGATGTATTATACGAGATGTTTCTTATATATTCAGTATCAAAAGATGCCAATCTATTATATAACATTGAACAAGTTTGTATCTTTGGATCGAAAACTTCACCATTTTCACAGCGAAAATCGTGAGAAAGATCAGTTTCCGGCCCGCCCGGTATTGTAGATCTGATTGAGAGCGATATATAACCACTTGAATTCATATCGAACAAAAAACTTAATGTAAAGCGCTCTCTATAACCTATATCAAACCCAACTAAGTTTATACCACAACGAAACGGGATGCGGTCCAAATTTTGGCCGTTACAAACAGCACAGTGCGCATTTCGATACGTAACAATTAGCCCGGTCGAAAGTTCAGTTTCAGAAACCATTGAAAAATCGGCTCGACACAGTTGCTCCATTCTTTGAAATTCTGACTCGTTATCGTACAGGGATGATTGACATGAATCGATGATGTCGTAGACGCAAAGACGCAGAAAAGACGACGTTTTGTCATCCATGGAAGTTGCCAAACTGTCTGTCTTTTGTGTTAGGTTCAGAAACATCGCCATCGGGTTCTTGCTTGCGGAGGGTTCTTCAATCACGGTGCTTGGATTATTCATAGCAGACTTCACAGAAACATTCCACATAAATACTTCTGACTGCCCGATACCGTTGCATTCTGCACAATAGATGTTAGCAAACACGTCTCTTCCTGCTGGCCAGGTAACGGGGATACGTCTTAGCGACACATCTATAAAAAGAAAAAGAGCATAATATAATTTGATTAAAATATGCAGCTTCGAAATCGCTCTCCCTGCTGAAATTCTTGATCACTGCAGTATGATTGTAATGGCCATGAAATTCTACCTGAAAATTCTTGTCGCCGCGTCTCCGAACAAAAATATTGCCATAGTTTCGAAAGGCTCTTTATCGATCTAGTCTTTACAAAGGCAGTACACGAACTAACACTTCAAGTAGGGTAAAGGTCTATTATTGAGATTCAATTGTCTGGTTTACACCCCGAAATTGTACGGTTGGTTCACAATTTGGTTCTATGAATGTACGAATAGGTGAGGCCACGATTTCGCCATCCACTGTTGTACGTGACCTTGGCGTAATGCTTGACTCGTTCGGTCTCATGGACGAGCATATTCGCTATGTTTGTAGGGTGGCATCTCATTCACTTTGGCGGATAAGTAAAATTAGAAAATTGTTAGACCAGCCCAGTGCTGAAAAATTGGTTCACGCTTTTGTCACATCGAAGTTAGATTATTGTAACAGTCTACTTTTTGGCCTTCCTGCATATAAATTGAGCAAGCTTCAACACATTCAGAACTCTGCTGCTCGTTTGGTAACTGGACGGAAGATGGGACGTCACATTGATATGACATCTATACTCAAGGAGTTACATTGGCTCCCAGTAGAAGAACGAATCCGTTTTAAAATTCTTTGTTTGGTTTTTAAAATTGTCCATCAAGATGAATTCGTTCCAAATTACTTATCAGATCTAGTAACAATTGATATCCCAATACATAATACCAGAAGGAGTGTCGGTGTAAGATTGAATCCCTTTTCTGTCAAAGATCACGGGAAACAACTTTCTAGAACATATGGTGACAGAGCTTTTAGCGTGTATGCCCCTAAACTGTGGAATAGTTTGCCGCCCGAACTTAGTTAGGATGATAAAGAAATTCGCTCTTTTTAAGAAGTCTCTTAAAACCATTATTTTTCGTCAATGCTACTGTTGACTTGGATATAATTTTACCTGCATGTTTTATAGTTTATTTATTTTTTATCATTTTTAGTGAAATTTTTTAAAATACTTTCTTTGCTGTTTTTAGGTAGGTTCCTTTAGTCTAGATTTTAGCTTGCTTGATTTTATCGATTGTTTTTATTTACACTCTTTCCTCTGTGAGTTATTTTGTATTTTCTGCGTTTATTTTAGTTCTTCCAGTAATTTTCTGTAATGTACAGACCACTGAGACAAGGTGTGTAGTGGTCTTTAAACAATAAATTATTATTATTATTATTATTCAAGGTGTGACCATTTTACGACATGCTATCAGCAATCTTTGCAGGCAAAGCTTAGAGGGTAATGTGACATGTGAAACATTTGTCTATATGATTGTGACTATCCGAGAGGTTCTGAGGTCAGAGTTTTTTTGTTCGACAATTTCAGCTGAGAATGCAATTAATTCCATGCAGCCTGTACAAATATATCACTATGAGGACAGAAACCTGTACAAACCAACATTCACTTCCAATCGTTGTTGCACGTTTGCTGACTGAGAAGATCATTTTAATGATGATGTAGTCGCTCTAGTAATTATTGTACTATTTAAGCAATGGTGAGTGTACAGCACACACTCTTCAAGTACTTTGATTTGTTCTATAGGTTTCGAGTATAATTAGTACCCTACTGGTACATGAAGTTTAACCCTTTTATCATAATGGTTTGACCCAAACTCATGTTGTCATCAGTACTTGTGGACCTGTGTCTTCTTATTTGTTCCAATTGTCCACATGTTTTCATCCTCCGTACAACTTCATTTCAGCGTGCAAACTTCAATGAATTCACGTGACTTGGTGAAATCGCCATGGGACTTGCTAAATGACAGGCTATATTTTTACCGTTGTATTAGTGAGAATAATAGAGTAATAAACAGGCATAACGTACCAAATGGACCAATAGTCTCACACTTTTCACGAATGACGTCATCTTTCCATGAATTTGCACATTTGCGAATCATCCAAAAACCTTTGCCTGATCTATTTGTGACACTGGTACACATGTGTACTTTCGCATCGCTGCCCTCTTCTGTGTAAGTGCCGTTATTGTAAGGATGGGTGTCGTTGCCACTCTGACAGACATCTCTGTAGTCATAGCAACAGTCTCCGAAGTGGAGACACTTTGGGTCACAGTTACAGCTCCACCAGAGCGGCACGACTTTGGCATTCTCGGGCAAATCATTCAAATTCGGCACCGAATTGCACAGAGGCGTATACGGTGAAGTGTTGAGACAAGAATCAATTCGACGGGAAGTTCCTGCTTCAACACATATGTCTCCCGTCACCCTCTGAAGCAAACTGCCTACAAGTAAAAATAGCGTCAGTTCGCCAACCATGTCCAGAGTTAGACTTTCGATCTGAAAACGGAAAAATTGGAAAATATTTAGATAATGAAGATCTTTCCCTAGCGAATGTTGGTAAGGTCAAATAAAAACTATTTGGGTGTTCCTGGTAACATGCCTCCGATTTTTAGGGTGGGTAGGTCATTTGAATTTCTCTTCTTTTTTATGGCTGAGACGCTTAAAATACTGTACAGTTTAGAGAATTGGCTCATTTTTTTAAACTGCAAAAACACAGTGTAGGGTAATAAGGTTACCAGGAAAAGAACATTTTGGCCCAAGCTTGTCGCTTGGGCCAAAATGTTCATTTACCACTTTGAGTCTTTGGACACTCGGTATTTTCTAACTTCCGAAAAACAGTGAGTTGTGTCGTATTATTTGCTTTACTTCCTTGAAAACAGTTACAGACAATTTAACCCTTCCCCCCTGCATGAGGCCTTGTCCTGCACAGAGAATATTTCGTCAACAGGAAAGCACCATAATGTCTTTGTTGGGGTAGGACACTACCCATAGGTAGTAACGTGTCGGTTCATTTCATTGTTCTTTATGCAGAGACACAAAATAACCATTTTCAAAATATTTACAGAAAGAACTCAGAGCGAGAAGTTTTAAAGAAATATATTCATAAAGTGGTGTCACAGTGCTATATTCCAAGATTAAATGACAAGTTATTGCTTTGTTTACTTAAGAATTTGTGAAAAACATGCTACCTCCGTAGAGTCGTTTAGCCCTGTATGAGAAATACGTCGTTGATTATCTTTATTGGTCTGTCTAGGTATCCACGGTAAAGGAACGTTTTAAAACTCGATGTTCAAAGGTAATAGCAATATTTCGGTCTTAAGATGCGACTAAGGTACAGATTTAGACTCTCAAACTTTTACAACTCTTTACTGATCTACCACTTGTTGAGGCTCATTTTAAAGCTCATGGTATGAGAAAAATTGTAACCGTCTCAGTTTTTCGGGAATCGAAAAGTTTTATTTTTCTTTATAGTGTTACCACAGGTATAGCGGGCCATTTTGAATTTCAAATATCGGTAAATCTTGGGTAGTTTGTTTCTCTAATACCAAAATTTTCACGGTGACTTCTGTGAGCAAAGGTTTCAGTCTCTGACTTTCAAGGCGTATACTACCTTAATCAGCTAAACACTCGAAGCTGAAATTTGTCAAAAACAGATAAGGCTACAAAAACTCGCCGCAATGTATGTTGTACCTCAACTTGATGTATCTCAAAAGGTAAGACATGAATGCTACTTTTTCTCATCATATTTCTTTTTTACTCACTCTTACCAAAACTTTGCTATCCAAAGATATTGACAACACGTTTACTTTAGCAAAATCCTCAAAAGTGTGTACCTCCGAATATTTTACATACTTTCAGCTTTTCATAAAATGTGAAATTGGATGATATTTTTTCCCAAATTCGGCGTCTTGTAAAACTGCAATACCGCAATTGTAAGATTCTCTTCTTCAAAATTCACATTTAGTCAGGTGGCTTAGCAAAAATAACGTTACACGGATGACAAATTTGCTGCAGAGGCTCACATATATGTGTAGAATGATCAAAATTAGCGATTGCTTCAACGATTTGTGCCAGCGGAAAGGATCAACGTCGTCATAATTTCAAAATGGTCGCCGTTTTATTGCTTTAAAATGTTAAAAACTTAGCAAATAAGCTGGAAACAAGTAAAAATGCTTATGAGATTATTGTTGATAAAACAATGGTTTCCGTTTGAAAAATTGAATCCATGTAAAGGGAATGAAGGAAACTTCACACACCAGTTCTTCCTTTGATAGTGGTAGAGTATAGTGAGTAGATCAATCTGGTGTCATGATAATGGAAAACATGTCGAGAAGCCGGTGAATTGATGGTACTTGAACCCTGGTCACGTGACCCTGGTCCAACCAAAACGTATTTTGTTGTGATGCTCCTTACAATGCTTCAGGCAAAAGTGGGGTTCCTTCATACGTCACTCGAATGGTTTTATATTCCCACATGTTTAGTTTGATGGTAGCCATTGTTCATCAAAGAGAAATGGTAAAATCGCTATGTTGTGATCTAACTATTGCGTGAATTGTTGCTCAGACTGTTCGTTTGTACTCTCCTCGTGTTTGACTTTTGCTTGAAGGAGTTACATTTTTCTTCCTTTTATACGCTATTGTATGATAGGTTTTCTTGAAAAACGGTGGCCTGTGTTTGATCGCCCTCCATTATTTTCCAGTTTCTTATCAAACAGTGTTTGATTTAGCTAGTTTTGACAGATGTCAGTTGTTACGTCATGACTCTTATTTTTGTTGATGGGGTATAGCTGACGCTTTGTTTGTTCGCGAACTTATCTGAGGAATTCACCTTTAATGAAGCCTTTGAAGGTGTTGTTAGGCTGGCAGGAACTTCTCAATAAATATCGTCAGGTGGTTTTGTTTGGGTTTTAGAGTCGATTCTTCTCTCTCGAATGTATCTCTGCTCTTTGAAGACCACTAGGTCAAGGTTTAAGGTGGTTGGAAAGGCTACAGCGTCAGTTATAAACTTCAATAGAACTATTAAAATATGAAAGTAGTCAACATTCGATGTGGAATAAAAAAACTAGACATTTGGGCTCAAAGGCATTGCAGAGTTATAGCCTGTTGAAACTTCTGAAAAACTGACCAAATAAGAAGAAGTTGGGGAGTCCTTAGTGTATTAACTATGGTAGAGGTCCCCTAGTTTTTAATAAATGTTTGAAAAGGGAAAGTCATTATTTGCTGTTTTTCAGGAAAGTTTGACAAGGCAGTGCTTGCATTCAGAGTGAGTGACTGCTATTGTAAATGCATTTTTAGATTCTTTGAGTGTCAAAGAGGTGTCAAAAGTGAGATTAACCAAAAAGACTGCTGTGTGACTTCAAAAGAGGGGTGCAAATATGGCTTGTTTTCAACATTTTTGACAGAATAACAGTTTTCCTACATAATTTCATGCCAATTGAATCCAACCTATGAAATGAGATATGGACATGGATTTTGTCGATAGAATTTTCAAATCTCAATTTGAACATAGGGTGCAGGATATTGCAATCCTCGACAAATGTTCTGAATGTTAGAAGTTCATGTTCTGACCGGAGAGTGGATTTAATTATAATTTTCTCAGTTCCATAGAATATGATGTCAGGTAAGCCCATGCTGCATTTGTTTATATATTTCTCAGTTGAATTAAAATACGTTGTGTTTCAGAATATTCGACATTAAGCTTTCATGTACGTTTTAGGTATAATTTTTTTATTTTTTTATCTATTTATTTTTTTAATATCGTATGTGTTGGTTGGCGCTGTTTCCAGCACCACGATCTCAATAACTTCCATTCGAACAAATAACCTTGCCTTTAAAAACCTCTTCAGTTGGTAAATGAACGATATTCTAAGGCGCGGAAAACAGCGTTACGATTACGTCGAACCACGGTTGTTCTGGAAAAGCAGGCAAAAAGGTATAACCGCGGAAGGGTTGTTAGTTAACGGCTTTCAAATTGGTTTTCATTGAGTCACATGAACATTTTTGCCGAAAAGGAAACCTACTGTCTTTCTTTCTTATCGTGTAAATCAACAGAATTCTTTCCCTTCCCTGTCAATTGAAATTTACTGACTCTGCGTGAATCGAGCACATTTTCATCATCAATATTCCTTCCTAATTTGACCGATACCATATCCTAAACCATGTGGCGCTTGTTCCGTGCAAACGTGGACAGATCTGCCCAGTGCACTGAAAGGAATAGTTGGCGATATATTTTGCAAAACCGTGAAAAAATGGTTGAAGAAGGAAACATATGTCAGCCAGTACGACCGGCGTTCACACAGAGAACTTTATTTTCCAAAATAAAGTTGAACGAAATGCTCTTTCTGGTTGTGCTGGTCCGACTTTTGCTTTTGTTCCAATTGATAAAATGAACTGATATTACTGACTTATTCTTTCTCTTTTTGTTGATCAATGAAAGTATTTCCGTCTTCAACATTCCGTCTTAATTTCACATATGTAATACCCTTACCTAGACTGTCTCTGGTTGACCTGACCAACGTAAAAAGGCTAGATCTTGGGCCAGAGCGCATATATATAGTGTTGTCGAGATGTTTTGTGAAACAGTAAAAATATTGAAAGCACGGCAATACTCTTCGAGTTGTGTGGGGAAGATATTCGGACGTCACGCTCTTTCCAAACAAAAATGGGGATGTGGTGATATAACAAGGCCAAGAATCAGTTGAATAAAAACAAAAAAAATTCGGACATCATATTTTACATGTCAATTTTTGAACACGCATCTCATCTACTGTATGTCAGACTGGTACTGTAAGGGAAAATGAGAACTACGTGCGTGGTTTATGTAATCCATTAACATCGGGCCTCGCTTTGCATCGCATGCGGGAGCTTGAAGTTCACGACGATTGAGGTAACCCTTCAAACTGCCGATAAACGGTTATCTTCCGTCACTCCATCGATCGACTCTCCTTCGATACATGTTAACGTTGTTATGCCTGCCCTTTCTATAAATATATATAAATTCAGTCAGCCGGGATAAGGCCAAAAAAAAAAAGAAATGTTTCTGGTCAGGTGTTTCTTTGAAAAATGGTGCGGCGACGCGCATTTTATTTTATTTTATTTTATTTTTTCCCCTCAAGGAAGGGCGGAGGGTCAGTTTTATAGTTTTATCAATATAGTCACATATATACTGTTCATGCAGTCACTGATCATGCCCTCCAAAAATTTTTCTCTATCTCTTCAGCCATTTTGGTTTGGTGTCAGCCACGGCCGCCGGCCACAAACAGAAAAAAAGGGTGACGCGCTGTTGTTCAAGTGACGCGCGCGCTAACCAGAAACACCGCTAGCACAGCAATAGGAATGAAAAAGTAGCCCGCCTGCCGTTTGTGTCCCGCTCACTGTGCTACATGTATTAGAAGAAAATCTATTGCTAGCTGCGGTACATTAGATAGACTCCTTTTCTGCAGCTAATTGACCTCTTTATTGTACCGTTATCGGCAATGTCCGTGATCAGTGGAGCAAACTGATTACATCGCCAACGCTCAAGCCATTACGTACACACTACTTATGCACAGCCATGCCCAATAACCACCCACTCAAACACTGATTCATTTCGAGCCGGGCTTTAAGGTAGTATGCGCCTCGACGATATACGACTTAAGTGGGCTTTCTTTTTCAGCTTTTTATCTCTTTGCAAACTGACTAAATATACACAACAAAGGACTAAAATCACTTAAACAGTCAATTTCAACAACCACTGATGCAAAAAAACGGGGATTTAGGACTGTCCCTTTAAACCTTTGCTCAAACTTTCCTCGGTGAAACATTCAACCAGACTCCAACCAAATCAACTTAAAAATTAAGAGGCACGGTGCAAAATTTTGGTAGTTGAGAAAAAATAACCTTGCGTTTACCGATATTTGAAAATCAAATGGTCTGTGTTAACTCTATGAGGAAAAGCTTAATTTTCGTTTTCCAAAAATAAGACGATGAAAATTGTTCTTACTTTAAAAATTGCAAAAAGTTTAAGACAGGTCCCCTACCTCTAACGAGGAAATTATCTGTTGCCTATTGATACGTCATTTCTACATCCAAAAGTAAAGGAAAAACTAAAAATAACGTCAACAGCTCTGTTGCATCATATAAACCGGCCAGGGTTTAATTTTGTTAAACAAATTCAATTTTCCAATTGTATCTTATGTCTTTGTATGAGTAAAACTAACAAAATAGCTGACCCCGATTAAAATGGAAAACAAGAATGAGGAATTTGAAATGGTTGACTTTCGCCGAATCTCAACGGCTGTGTGTGAAGAGAGAAAGGAACGACAGAAATATGAAAAGATTTAAATTGCTTTTGTTCCTCCATGTTTGAAGAGCTAGAAAAGCTTAATACCAAACCTTACCTTAATACAGAATAGGCAGTAGAGTTTCTGCTTCTTTCCACACTGCTTCTGTCGCTGACAGAACGTCGACCAATGGATTGAAATATTTTACCAAGTGTCGTCTTCTCTATTAAAAACACTAATTAGGCAAACAATGAATATACCTACATATATTGGGTAAGTCACGTGTCTCTTTTCGGAGACATCACTATTAAGGGGGAGTTTACCCAACATGGCGCATTTTACTCAAAAATCACTTTTTTGGAAAATATTCATTCAATTTTAATTACTTTGTTAACCCAAGATTAAAATATTGGTCGGATTCACCTTTTAGCTCGTCAAGCAGTCAGAAATTGCGTGATAAAGAAGTTAATTTATGCAAATGTATGCAAATCACCCGATTTCCTGGCTTCTTTCTTCTCCCAATTTCAAGATTTCCAAAGAATTTAGCTCCGCTCTGGCTTGGTCAAATTTTCTGAAATTTTCACATTATGTTCTTTAAGGTAGCTTTCCACCTTTGCGACTTCTTTTCAAATGTGAATTTTGCCATCAAGTTGTGAATTTCTACCCAAGTATTATATATCACCTTAAAGCTATTTCTATGATTTTTTTTGTTTGATCAAGAAAATTAATGGGCGGTGAATTTTCGTGAAGATTTTGGTGAAAGTGTACAGAAATTGGGTAAACTGACGTAAAAAAGTTTAAGTCAGAATGTAAGGGGACTATTGTCTAGGTGTCAACGAGTAATTGCACTTCAGATTATTTGCTACAAAACCATATCTCAGATTTTTTTTAAAAAAAGTCTTAGTTTTTTCAAAATGTTGTATCAAAGTTTATCAATCGATTGGTCTCACAATGCCGTCTAATTAAGCAGCGATAACTCGACTCTAAAGACCTATTTTAATAAACTGAGACACAGTTTTAGAGACATCCTATTCGGCCACCCTATGAGAAAAACGTACGATCCACCGTTCTGCGCCTGATCGCTACGTATCACACGATGGTCTTGACACAGGCACTTAATGGCAGCTGTTAATGGGATTTTCACAGCGGATATTGTCCAAGTGCATGCGACAAATACATAAGCGCCGCCGCTTATATTACGTATTTGTGAATTTTTATCGCAAAATCTCAGCCAGAAACAGAAACTTTCAGACCAAGATATTCTTCACATTTGAAGATCAATATTAATTGAATACTTTTCAGGGGGAAAACCCAAATTTTTGTGTTTTCGACATAAAAGAACCCGGTAAAGGTGGAAAGCTACCTTAAATAACAGAACAACGTTTTTTGGGGGGCATTAAAATTCTTACATTTTGAATAGAAGGCATTTTAATTTTGCTTATCATGATTTTAATCACTTTTTTGAGAGTCAGTCTTTCGACCCATGCAATTTTCGAATGAGGATAGATTATGCAAAACAAAAAAGTCGTTTTTTTTCTACATATATTCTTCTTTCAAGTGAAATATTACATTTCAGGAAACAGCGTCGAGTTTTTGACATGAATTAATTTTGATCATTAATACCAAAATTGAGGTTTTTAACTTCAACTGTACTCCCATTTCATCCTTCGAGTAAACTGCTGATGCCATACTAAATTCAAGAGTCTCTGCTTTTTGAAAATATATAGTATGAGAGAGTTTCCTTGTCATCTTTGATGAGAAATATAGCTTTGAAAAAAACTGTGTTGGCAACATGCAGCTCCACCTTAAGATTTATTCTTTAACCTTACTTACAACCAATAAATTGGCATGTTAGCTTTATTAATTAACGTTGTATGTGCCTCGAAATTGAAAGAATTATACTTTTATCAAGGAATCTTTCAACAATTCAGTTTCAAAATTAAGAATAAAAAATTGCGGGTCGCCGGGGTCTGATCTCTCATTATCACACACATCAATCAATTTAAGACGGATAAGAGTCCATATCTATGTCAAAAAGTAACAGATCACTGCGTTTCAACCTGTTTCGTAGAAGAAAATCAACACCTCTGGACAACTTGAAAGCTTCAAGCGGACGGAATTTTGTTGCTCACTGTTTTTGAAGATGGCATTAATGAACTCGAAGTGGGAGTCAATAATTCTAGTAACCACTAATAATATGCGAGTCACTTCATTAGAGGTGTGACCGACATACACATCTGAAACAATAATGCAGTCAGGCGAAATGTATGATCACGGACAAGTACATGATCGAGTGCATGGAGATGTAGAGATCCTAATTGGGAAAACTCGTTAAGCTAATACACGACTTTCGTAAAAAGTGTGAACTTTGTCAGATTCATCAAGTGCACCAGGGAGTTACCTGTTATCCCAGTATGAGTCCGTCGTCTTCAGGCTTTGTTGAAGGATCTTGCTTTGCCCTCTCCAGGTGCGATAAAAATTAAAATCGTCTTTGATATTTTTATGGTTGATTTTGCCATATCATTCTGAACTGGGATATAGAAATATTTCTGCCCTCTGCGTTGACCAGTGTCGATACAGCAATACTGGCAATGTTATGATTGGTACGCAGGCCATGAAACTTTTGAAAAGTCTGCCTGATCAAGAATAAGTAAGGGTAGTACTAAGGCTTTCATGAACCAAACATCCTACGCCCATTCTCATCGCTAAGCGTTTCCCTTCCTTCTCCCCACCCCTCCCCCCTCTATGCAAAATATCAGCCTTTATTCGCCAATTCACATCGTTCAAGGCAGGGGGTTGAAAAGAATCGTACCATGGAAGATTTTAGCGTGTGGCCGAGAAGTCATTTCATAACATTCCGGGTCGCGATAGTCCTGTATTAAAGCCCCACTAGCTGTAACTCTTGAAATTTGTTGACCTCAAAATATCATCCTATTCTCTCCTGGTTTTCTCTGAATTCTACCCCGTGTAGCCTGCATTGGGAAACCATTCCTTTGTGAAACATTTCACAAGTAAATTTAAATTTTAACGGTCATTTTGATTTCCGGCCATTTTCAAACATTGGTAATATTTTTCCCTTTGTTTTTCGTTTTTTTTCTTGTTTTAATACCTTTGTCCTCCTTTCTGTCAATAAAGTTTGTTAAAAAAAAAAATATTACAAAGGAAACAGAACACACCATGTCACAGTTGAAAACATTCACCCTATGCATTACATTGGACTATTCTGTGCAGTTTATGTGAAGATTTCAGTGTAGATACGTACACTTTCCACGCTAGCGCTTTTCCGCACGGGGCGACGATCTCACAAACTTATTTTAGCTTGAAAGTAAAATCATAAAATAATGCTAAAAGATACAGCTAGTTGGGCTTTAATGTTCATTTATTTCCGTAAATCCACCTGCGTAGAGCAGTTTCCCATGAAGTTTAAACACGCAAGTATTGTTTTCACATAACGCGTTACCTTTCTTGCTTCGAAAACCTGTTGCAACCACTGCTTATTACAGCTGAACACATGCTCTTGAATAAAATTGGGGCGTCTAAGAATTATCCAGGAGCTTTTCATACCTTGAAGGCAGTTTGTGACTCGAAAACGAATGTCATATAAAGTTTTGCTCAAACTTTGCTCAAGGAGACTCTAAACCATCCCCTTTCCAAATCAAGAATAAAAATCAGGTGTCATCACGAAAAATTCTTAAGAAAACAACATTATCTATTATTTACCTATGCTTGTCGTTTAAAATTGCCGCCATTTCTGTGGCAGCCCTACGGGCAGAAAACGTGTCATATTCACAAAAGTAAGTCGGTGAAATTTTATTTATTCCATGAGGTTCCCAATGAGACCCCATAAGTTGTAGACCAAAAATGTATCGTGAAAAGTTGAGAGTCCGTACATCTGCCCCGAAGCGTATTTTAGCTTTGTTTTGTATATAGGTTGGAAATATTAAAAACAATACCTTTCTTAAGCAAATCAGCTCTATATTAACTTTTCATCCAGCATCTAATATTATTTAAGCAAATAGCTGCAACGAGTTACACTGGAATAAAAAATAACTGATCTTCCTGTCTTAACTCTTTTGGAAAATATTGAAACGTAGATTTTCACTCGCAAAAGACGAAGGCGACGCAGAAAGATCCTAACACGATTGGAACTAATTTGGGATAATTGAATGATGAAGTAATGTCGGTTTAATCTACTGCTTCCGTTTTTAAAGTCTATGTAATTACACACTTGTGTTTATGAGTAATTTGCAATATTGCAACATAAAGCTATGCAGCACCCAACACTTTTTGAGAAATTTGAAAAATATGAAAAACCAATTATCCCAAATTAGTTCGAATCGTGTTTCCTTTATATTAACTCCAAGAGTTTCAAAATGTGTGTGACAACGTTGCCAAGCCGAAGAAAAAAACTCTTGCAGAGCGCCTCAATGGTACCATCACAATTTTTCCGAGCAGTTTTCCTTCACTAAATAAAAGGATGTTAAGTCGCAGATTCTCTGGCAACAGTTAGAAATGGACAGTCTATTTGGATTTAGTTTTCTACGACTACCGGAGAAAGTCAAGTATAAGTCTACACAGATAAAGTCTCCTGCCACTCAAGACAATATCATTCCGGAAAGAAATCAAAGTAACTGAATCATAAGAGAATACCCCAAAATATTTCTATTTAATGGCATACTGTCACCTGTTCCAATCCTGCCACAGTTACCATGGAAAGAGAAAATTTAATCAATCACAGATTTTGAGCGGGTTGCCGCTTTTTAAAAACTGCCCCCTCACATGGGCATTTTGAATACCCAGGAACGCCCCTTTGACCATATATGGGCATATTTAGATTACAGGTGACTGTATACCTTTAAGACCCCGAACAATATCTCTCTGTGTAGGATGTGCTTCAGAGATGAATACTAAGGACTCTCGACCCTCTGGGGATGGACCATTAGACCTTGGGAGGGGGGGGGTGGTCACAATGAAATTGTGAAAATTTTTTTTTACTATTGTAAATTTCTGAAATTTTTTTTTCCAATTGAGATTAGCTGTGCAAATTTTTTTTTCAGAGTAAATTTTCAGATTTATAATTTTTTTTTCGTTCGTCGCTGTCTGAAGATAAAGAGGGCAAACATGTGGTGCCAAGCACCACAAGCGGCCACGCAAGCGGTCTCTGGGAAGAGGTCAGGAGAGGAGTGTCCCCCTGCTGCCGTTGGAGCTTTTGAAAATAGAGATTAAAATGGTGTTATTTGGTGGCACTTGGGGAGTATTTTTGCCGGGGGAGGTCAGGAGGGGGGTGTCCCCCTCCTGCTGTTGGAGCTTTTGAAAAATAGAGATTAAAATGGTGTTATTTGGTGGCACTTGGGAGCATTTTTTTCGGATTACACATCTTCCTCTGAAACATGGTCTTCTTGCTCCTCAGTAGCTTCGTATAGTTTTGAAAATTGACTATTTTGGTTTCTTGGCTTCCCTTTCTACTGCGTGGTGAAATGCCTACATCACCCCACCAAACATCATGCATATCTCATGATTTACAATTGATTTTGACAAGCTGAGAAGCTAAAATAAGCTAAATAATATAGTGAAATTTGCATATTTGTGTTTTTAGAGCAATTGTTGCCCTTTTTTGATCAAAACATCTATTTCTCTGTAGCAGCATGTCCAAATTGATTGGATGTGTATAGATGTGTTGAAATTTCAATATTTGTCTTTTTGGGCAATTTATGCCATTCATGGTCAAAAAATCTGTATTCTCTGAAAGGGCTTGTCCAATTTCTTTGAAATTGCTACACAAAAACGATTAACCATGCAGATTTATTCAGTATTTGCTATCGAAAACTTTCAAAGTTCAACCCTTTTATGTGTTTTTGTGTTGGGATTTGTTGGATAGATGGCATTCTACGTAGTGTATTGTTGAATGTTAAAACATTGTTGCTGTTGTTATTTGAGGCTGTTTTTTGAGAAAAAGAATTGAAAATGCCTTTTTAAAAGCAAAATAATACATAATGACTTGATATGTTGTTTTATCATTATTGACGTGTTTCTACTTGTTCACCATTCTTGCATTTATCATTGCAATAAAATGCTGTGAAAAAAATGAAACTGATGTGGCCTGCATCTGTTTACCTTGATCTTAAAAGGCAAATACAACTTTCTGTCTTGACAACCATACCATAGTTTCAATGTTTTACCTAGTGTACCTGCTTGGTTTGTACGCAGGAAACAAGTAGAAAACAGGCTCTATAATTTCATAATTTTCAAGTGATCAGAATACAAAAGTCCTGAAAAGATAAGATAATCACAACTTCCAGTATAAGGGATACAGTCACTCTAAATGTATAAATTAAAATTAAAAATGTGCCGGGAGGATGTATTAAAAATACAGAAAGTTGCTTACTGTCGGTAAAATCTAAAAAAATTCAAAATTTTAAAGACTTTTGCAGATTTTTTTTTTCGCCTTTGTCTTCTTATTTATTTTTTTTTTATTTTGCAAACTAGTTTGAAGATTTTTTTTTTCCTAACTTTCTGCTCTGAAATTTTTTTTTTCTGTTTTTGACCACCCCCCTCCCAAGATCTAATGGTCCGTCAATTGAGTGCTGTAATTTTTCCCGCCAAAAAATTCAGTGCAACATTTTACCAATTTTTATGAGTTTTTCTGTGATGTTTTTGATAATTTTAGACCAAATGGACATCACATTTCATTAGCTACAGATTTTTATCAAAATTTTGGCAAAACTTTGAATGAAATTTACTTGGATATATTCTATAAAGACGACAAAAATTGATTTTGGCGATAAAAGGGTCAAGCCCCCGAACGATGTCTCTCAGTGTTCCAGCATCGAAGCAAACATGATCATGATGACTGGTTTCAATACTAGTTGAACAGAATTATTAGTAAAACATTTATCATTTAATGTCTGGATATGCAGTCGACTCCAATGTGCACCACAAGGTACAATTATCATTTCAAATGACATTAAGGTCGATTTAGCCGACATTATTGCTTACATTGTAAGCATGTATCGCCATGTAAATTTAACTGGCGCTTTCACGGTGTCAAATGCTTGGCTGCTTTGTCATAAGGCAGGTTAATTTGATACTGTAGTAGACTTGTAATTTTTGCATGCTATGTGACAGACATAACGTAGTAATTGTAATTCGTAGTTTATCACGAATGCCTACTAAGGATGAAACAAGGCGCAAGTAGAGACCCTCGCAATTTGTCACTTCATAAACCATCTCTCTTGTATCCTCTTGAATTGAAAATCTCCGAAATACAACCATTTCAGTAATAGAGCGCGAAGCTGCCGCAGTGAACTGCAATAAACTGCTTATATGGCGCGTAATCCATGCCAAAATTAATACCTTACATTTTGAGCCAAACTTCATTCACTCTCGCTCAGTGCGACCCAACTGTGGCCACCTTCATTCAACTCTCGCTCAGTGCGACCCAACTGTGGCCACCTTCATTCGGCTCTCGCTCAATGCGATTCACTCTCGCTCAGTGCGACCCAACTGTGGCCACCTTCATTCGGCTCTCGCTCAATGCGATTCAACTCTCGCTCAGTGCGACCAACTGTGGCCACCTTCATTCGGGCTCTCGCTCAGTGCGACCCAACTGTGGCCACCTTCATTCGGCTCTCGCTCAGTGCGACCCAACTGTGGCCACCTTCATTCGACTCTCGCTCAGTGCGACCCAACTGTGGCCGACTTCATTCGGCTCTCGCTCAGTGCGACCCAACTGTGGCCAACTTCATTTAACTATCGCCCAATTCCATCCAATATTGTCGCCAACCTATCCAACTTTCACGAAACTCAATGCGACTCGTAACTTCGGAAACAGCTTTCAAAGCAATATCTTTGGTACTATGATTCTATTATAATTAACAGACAATATTCATATCATTAAAAAAATGGGTCATCTAATATTATGAATGAGAAGACTTACACAGTAGGCCTACAGTTGGTTAGGGAAATAGTACATTGAGAATAAAATTTCTGTAAAGGGGAGAAAAATCAAAAAAATCAAAACAGAATTAGATACTCTGTTAAATACAACGGGTATGGGAAGAATGACATCATTTTATTCTTAGACTAATAATCGGTATTAAATATTTAAGCAATAAAGCACACCCAGCAACGGTATACATCGAGATTTTGACCAATTCACGACATATGCACGAGTGATAGCGAGAGCATAAAATAATAATAATAATAATAATAATAATAATAATAATAATAATAATAATAATAATAATAATTTTTTTGCTTGTAAATGGAGAATTTACATCACATTTGTGGTAATAAAAATGTAATACAAAATAAGTTAATTTTTTCTAAAAGGGATCTAGTCGAAATTGAGCGGTATACCGTCGCTTGGTTTAATGTATTGCTATTGGAAACAATATTCGCGAACGAACTCCTAATCCATTGAAGACAACAGAATTATTTATATAGCTAGACGACGTGATAACAAGAACTTTGTTGGAACTGTAAATCTGGACTTCCGCAACAGACTTTTGGGTTGAATATTTGGATCCCCCAGGACAATGACAGAAAACATCTGAATATATTAATGACGTCATGTGACGTCGCTATGACGCGCTGTGACGTCTCGTGTTGTTTGGCAAAGTTGGTCACTTTAATGATGGGTTGGCTACCATGAACCACATTCTGGCACGGTCAATTGGAAGTAAAATCAGAGTCGATAACATAACATAGAATCAGCTTCACATAAGTAAATGCAATGGACTCTAAATCACGTGTGATTTGTTTCAACTCAAAAGTGTCTTCATTTGAATCGCATGCTGTGGCGCCCATTTCAAAAATGGTTCGCCCCAACCAAGCCCCCCCAAACACAGAATATCCCCGACACGAATGCGTTCAGCTCAAAAAGCAAGACGAATGCAGAGTCATCAAATGAGTTGAGCTTCAAAGGTAATCTAGGGAGCATGATTCAAACGAGTCGCGGCGGAAAGCGAATGCATACGAGTCGCATTGAGTTTCGTGGAAGTTGGATAGGTTGGCGACAATATTGGATGGAATTGGGCGATAGTTAAATGAAGTTGGCCACAGTTGGGTCGCACTGAGCGAGAGCCGAATGAAGTCGGCCACATTGGGTCGCACTGAGCGAGAGCCGAATGAAGTCGGCCACAGTCGCACTGAGCGAGAGCCGAATGAAGGTGGCCACAGTTGGGTCGCACTGAGCGAGAGCCGAATGAAGGTGGCCACAGTTGGGTCGCACTGAGCGAGAGTTGAATCGCACTGAGCGAGAGCCGAATGAAGGTGGCCACAGTTGGGTCGCGCTGAGCGAGAGCCGAATGAAGGTGGCCACAGTTGGGTCGCACTGAGCGAGAGTTGAATCGCATTGAGCGAGAGCCGAATGAAGGTGGCCACAGTTGGGTCGCGCTGAGCGAGAGCCGAATGAAGGTGGCCACAGTTGGGTCGCACTGAGCGAGAGTTGAATCGCATTGAGCGAGAGCCGAATGAAGGTGGCCACAGTTGGGTCGCACTGAGCGAGAGTTGAATCGCATTGAGCGAGAGCCGAATGAAGGTGGCCACAGTTGGGTCGCACTGAGCGAGAGTTGAATGAAGTTTGGCTCAAAATGTAAGGTATTAATTTTGGCATGGATTACGCGCCATACTGCTTACATTTATTATTTTCAGCTGTAGCCGTGGCCACTTTGGTGTTGAACAAGGCTACTTGATACAGACAAAAAGTCAGCTTGTACAAAGGCAAAACTAGCTCTGTCTGAGGCTCGGGTTGTAATGAGAGTTTACGATTGGCACCCTGTGTTCAAGATTGAGATACAATGTAACATTACCATGCACTGGTCAATGTACAATTCTTTTTTATTTTAACTTCCCAGACAAACTGTCTGCATGGGACATGTTGTCGACTTTGCCAGCTGGCTACAGCTAAAACTAATTAGTGTGATCAGTTTTATTGCAGTTCACTGCAGTGGCTTCGCGCTCTATTACTGAAAATGGTGTAAGCTCTACTACAACTGTTTTCTTTTTCCTTAGCCGTTCACTGACATTCGGCGGATAAAGCACATCAGCATATCGTAGAACGCCACATATTTCATATTTACAGTGTTATTACTTATTGTGATGAAAATTCAGGAGAGCAAGAAGACAGAAAATCCATGTTTGGTACAAAGCAGCGGTGAAATAGACCATGTTCCGAACCGCGCGAGACATTCCGGGATATCGCGAGAATATGTGGTTCGCAGTAGACGTGTTCTCGCAACACAGGACAAACTGCATAAAACAGGACAAGTCGCTAATTACGTTAAATACTGCATAAAATATATGAAGTTGCAATCTTTGCTCAGTTCTGCGCTTTTTCTAGTTCCATACAAAGTTTGACTTGTATTACGAAGCTGGAAACCTGTTTCTGCGGGCATGTATTAAAGTCTCGCGAGATCTCGCATCAGCGTAACATCGTCTATTACCAAGGTCCTGTTAATTATGACTATCAGTTACATATTTCCTCATATTGTTTTTAACTTTTACGTTAAAATTATTACAACGTTGCACGCTATTTGAGTGTGTTTGAAAGTGAAAGACTTATGCTTTTGCTCAAAATTTCCTCGAAAAATCTTTCGACCATTCCCTTGTAAATAAAGAGTAAAAATCAGGGGTAACCGAGAGAAACAAATCATCAAACATTTACCGATATTTGAAATCCAAAATGGCCGTCATCCCTGTGTTAACTCTATGGAGAAAATTAAAATTTTCGATAAGACGGTGAAAAAATTTCTTACACCGAGAGCTTTAAAATTATCCCCATAAAGTAGTAGATCAGAAAAGAATTGGAAAGGTTTTGAGAGTATAAACACGCGCATGAAATATTAAGGACATTGGTACTTCAAGTTAAAGAAAAATGGAGCTGTAGACGCAATGCCAGTGATCTGCTAAGCCCCCATGACAGAGAAATTGAAGTGGCAGTTAGGGACTGGCCTGGGGGGGGGGCGGTGGATTATTTTTTGCCGACGTCAAAAAGTGGCTGACCCCCCCTATTCCAAATTTTGAAAACAGGGTGACCCTCCCATTCCAAAGTTTGAAAACAGGGTGACCCCCCCCCCCTGCACGCGATAACTGTAATATGTAATAATATACCGGTAATACTGTAATACACACACACACACACACACACACACACACACACACACACACATATATATATATATATATATATATATATATATAATATACATATACCGTATATATTATATTTTACATACATTTATATTTTAACAGTCATTAAGTGTTTTAATGAAATTGTTGGCATGTCAGTTGTAAGATAGGAATTTCAAAGTGTCAATCTTAAAGTTTGAATACAGTACATTTTGAATGAGCTGTGAATGTATTTCACACTTTCTATGCTTAACCAGATGTCCTGAACTGTTGTACAGAAATGGATGTCAATCATCAATCATTAATATCAAAGAGGAAAAAGCTGTAAATCAAAAATTTTGATGGGTGTTAAGACTTGCCAGCCATCCAATTAAATCTCCTGAGGAGCCATAGACAGGCATTTTAGCCAAATCTGATGTGTGCAGAGTCTGAGATGACCTTTTCTTGTAACATTGATATTTGTGCATGTTGCTTTCTCATACTGAATTCTCATAGAGAGAACAGAAAGTATCAGGAATTTGTCATGCTTTTCATATGAAATGGAGATTTCATAATAGTACACTTTCACTTAGCAAACATCAAGATATCTCTGGTATATATCTCTGATATATTAAAGTATGGCGCCCGAAGGGCGCGGAGAAAAATATGAAACATCCTGATATCTCTGATATATACATGTATGTCTTGTATAATGCACAGGAAGGGTGTGCTGAAAATGTCTGATATTATATTAAAGTAATGCGCTCGAAGAGCACGCTGAAAAATATCGAACATACATATATCTCTGATATATGTATGCCTGATATGTTAAAGTTTGGCGTGCTGAAAAATATGTCTGATTATTAAAGTTACGCGCCCGAAGGGCGCGCCGAAAAATGCAACTGGATGAAATTTGTGGCTGACACGATGCATTTTAGGCAATGATGAGCCTGTGTCGAAATTCAAAAACACACTGACCCCCCCTATTGGGCATTTCAAAAACATGGTGACCCCCCCCTATCACCAAAGTCAAAAACAGGGTGACCCCCCCCCATGAATCCACCGCCCCCCCCCCAGGCCGAAGAAACTGACCAGTCCCTTAGTATGAAGCCCTGAACGGCAAGCGAGGTTGATGTCCTTAATACTGCCAGGCGGACAGAAGGTATACCGTCTAGGCCGTCGGGAAGTTAGCAGACTGCTCCAGCGGGATCGTCGGGTTTGCGCCTGTGCAACTTTCTCCCTGCAGACATATATTTCATTCACGATGTATATCATACATCACATCAACATAGCTGAAACATTTAAATTGTATGATGTACGTTGTGACATACATGTTTTAACTTTCATCAATCGCCAAAGTACCCACAGCGTGTCGTATGGGTGAATTAATACGACCTTTGGGCTAAGTTCCGACGATCCTTTTAATAGGCCAACCTTTGATAGTTGCAGAGGACGCACATGCGAAGTTTTCACTCAACCGCAAAGGAAGTGGAATAACCTCAATAATACTTTTGTTAGTTTACTCTGACAAAGACGTAAGTTCAGTCACAAGTCCCATAAACTCACTAATATTCACTCCCTGTCCAGTCGCTCTTGTTCAACTGTACTTCACTGTCTGACCTTCGGACTTTGGGAAGCGCCATCAAGCGACGACATCAGCTCGAAACCCACATTAGAAGACCCCGGAAAGCACGTGCAATATTATACGCTGATTTTAATACACCTGTATTTGCACGGCGTACTCTTTGAAGTAAAATTTATATTCGCGAGCTGCTAGTTTTATATCGTTATCTGTCACTAATATAATCCCACATATGAAATAAAGCATACCTCGCCTTTGCCATTAGGAGTAAGCACTCACGTGTGTCCACCACTCTCTCTGAATACTCACCCTTTCTAATGACTCACAAGCATAGGCGGGGTATGCTTTATTTCATATGTTGATTGTATTACATGTAGAAATGTTTTAAATTATCATTTATTGATTATATTTATGAACAATCAAACAAACACCATACGCTCGTTCTTTATTGAAAAGTACGAACATAAATATAACTCTTTATTGGTTCTTTATTGTATACGGAAATAATCATACGTAACAACAGATAAACAAACAAACAAACAGACAAGGAACCAGAGTCCTCTATGCATCAACCTTCGAGTAACGGCACAGTTACTTATGTTCCATTCCGCTCCCCCCCCCCCCCCCCCCCTCTTTAGAAGATCATCTCCGGCATATGCACCCACGTCTATGTGCAGATGTGACGAGTAGGCGCCGAGCAGAATAGAACACAGGTGACTGCGGAACCGGGGTTGTCGACGGCTCCGCCCCGGCCCCATCGAAGACCAAATGATTAATCCCCTTTGCAAGAAAAATGCAAACATTTTCTTATTTATTTCATTGTACTTTTCTACCGCATTTTGCAGAATATTTCATAGGATTGGAAAGAGCGTGCGCATACCATGGATCATCAGCGTTTTTTTTACCGCATTGACACTGATCGCGTGGGATAAATCTCGTAAACGACGAGAGTTGATGTAAGCGTGAATTGCCGAGAGTGTCCTCACTTGTTTTCCAAAATGGCAGAGGTTCGCAAGTCCGCAGATGAAAACGATGAACAAGGGGACAGCTATTCGGACGAGGAAACCCTAGACCCCCGAGTTAAGGTGAGTTCCCCGGCTATTTAGCCCCGATACATCAGGACTGCTATCTTCAGCGCTATAGAAGCGATGTCAACATACAAATGTAATGAAATATATGGACATTGAGTCGTTGACAGCAGCGAGTGAACATTGAGGATAGCAGAACCTAGGCATCCAATATTCACAGTTCCATTTGGCTTTTTGCGAAATAACCGTTGTTATACGTAAAAGTAGCCGTTGCTCATGAATTCAGCATTTTCACAGTGGTATCAAACTGGTGCCTGCAACTTCATTCATTACGACCGCAAATCATTCAAACGCAGCTTTAAAACGTTTAGAGAAAGCCATTGTTCTGTTCTCGCGAATCGATACTTCATTGTTGTTTAAAAAACTCATCTTCCCCCGATTTAAACCGTCGCGTCAACTCAACTTCACATATTTGTGATTTCTCTGACGCTACAAATGCAAAGTCCAAGCGGAACTTTCAGATGACAGTACGTATATGTGTTGTTGTGCAATACGAGGAAGTTAGAAATACTTCCTCGGGTTCTCTTCAAGTTCCACCCGCACCAGGGTAGCGGGTGTACGTGTCGGCCAGGCTTTGGCTGTACACGTATGTGATTTCTGATCAGTAGACTAAGGCCATTTGTCAGTCCCGCGCCGGTCGTAAACATGTGTAAGTAGTCTGAGTCGAAGACTACAAACGACAGAAACTGTCGACAGAGCATTTGCAACTCTCACAAGGTCAATGCTATTAAAAAGTTGTTTCCTGTTGGATTTTACGTTGATGCAATAAATTGTTAACCCAGACTTCCTTAAGGTTGCATGCCGCTGCGCCTCAAAAGTGAGACTTTAAGCTTTTGCTCAAACTTTCCTCAATTACTCTTTCAACCATTCTCTTTCAAAATCAAGAATAAAAATCAGGGGTCACCTGGCGAAGTTTAGCTCCAGAGAAACAAATTTACAGATATTTGAAATTCAAAATGGCCTCCATCCCTGTGTTAACTTTATGAAGAAAATCAAAATTTTTGATTTTCAATAATCTAAGAGGAGGAAAGTTTTTCATACTCCAAGGGCTTCAAAGTGAGCCCCCACAAGTGGTAGATCAGAAAAGAATTGGAAAAGTTTTAGAGTCTGAATATCTGTCCCTGAGGAGCATTTTATGTATTATCTAATATGGAGGGCTGGATACTGTATCTTCATTGATAGCCTGTCTTCTTCATTGAATGAAAATGTAGTAGGTTCTAGGTAGGGGTCTGATGAACGTTCTGGAGGACTGTATATGAGACCTATTTTCATACTCAGCATCAAATTCAAATTAGTCTTGATTCTATCATGAACCTACCGAGAGCAGGTCACTTCGACCACTGTCAATTTCGAGGCAAGTATTTCACACCCTCTCTTGTTGCTGGTTGATGTCACCTTGATCCTGTTATCCAGGGCACTTTGACCTTGTTACACTTTTCATGCTATACTTGTTAACTTGTAGGACAACAATTTAAATATCATGCAATTAGGCTGGAAGAACTGATGTCTCTGTGAGAAAATCAACTTGCTTTGAAACAATATTTGGGCCTTTTGATATGCAAAATGCAGGCACCAACACCTACATTGTAGCACCTGCATGCACGTGGCGTCAATTGGCCTTTTACACCAATACAATGCATCTACCTACGCTTTGCCATGGAGAATTTATACTTGTGTGGCTTGATATGGAAGTGGCACGTTCCAAGCATTACTGGCTTCAACTGCTATGAGAATTGAACAAAACTCCTTAAAGTAAGCTGTAGGTATCTTAGATTTTCTCTAGTAGGTGAGTGTACACCTTTGTAAATATAATTCCACTTATAACTGTCTGGCAAACCATAGACCCTCCAAAAAACGTTTTTTGGTGGGTCTATGGGCAAACACATCATATTGAATACCTCAAGCATAGCGCTTGAAACTGAAGTTTTGAATCCAAGGCCAACTAACTCCACAGGTCAAAATATTTGGGTCAAATGAATAATTTGAAGTCAAGTGCATTTTCTTAGGTTCATGAAGTCAGAAACCATGACATTATTACACCACACGTGTCTGTAACAGGTCAAATATTATATTACAATGAAACAGGCTTGGTTTTCCATGCAGTGAATCTCCTACTGTGCTGTTTCAAGGATGGATGTTTACTCAAATAACCCTTATCCTGGCAATGTCAATGTCATGTCAAGTTGGTGAAGACTACTGAAGTACAATACATCCCATATGGTGTATTTAAACAAAAAAATTGAACATTTGAAATTCCTTGAAAACATAGATACTATAAACATGATTTTTACAGACCGAAGATGCTATGCCATAGTATAACAGACCAAGCCAAGTTGGTGAAAATACTTATGGCTCAATATAGTGTATTACTGACTTGGCAGACAGGAAAGGGTTGACCTTCTAAGTGCTGTAATTTTTCCCACAAAAATTTCAGTGTAACATTTTACCAATATTTATAAATTTTTCTGTAATTGTTTTGATAATTTTGGACCAAATGGACATAAAATTCCAATGACTGCAATTTTTGACCAAAATTTTGGAAAAAATCTGAAAAAAACTTGTTAGATCTGAAAAAAGTTGCTGTCACATTCTTTAAGGCAACAAAAGTTGACTTTGGTACTCAAAGGGTTAATGTGAATATGAGAAGTCAAAATTCAAAACAGCTAAGTTATCATTATTCTGATATTTCAAAGTCAAACATGTATTCAAGCTGTTGTCGGGCATTCAGACAGGATTTTGAAATAAAATCAGTGAAAGGCGTGGAATATAATAGTAGTTTGAAAGATTCAAGTGCATAAAAGGTTACGGCATACTTTCTGTTGACACAATTTGATAAGAGTGAACTGTTTTGGAGAAAGAGGATCCTGCCAAGTTCACGTGTCACTATCAGGTCAAGTTGGTAAAAAAACCAGTGAGGCATAACAAGTCCCATTTGTTGCATTTTGACAAAGGCTTAACCCTTTGAGTGTTGTAAATTTTCCCGCCAAAATTTTTGTGCAAAATTTTTTACCAAATTTTTATGAAATTTTTGTAATTTTTTTGGGGCAATTTTGGACCAAGTGAACATTACATTTCATTGGCTACAGTTTTGATCAAAATTTTGTAAACAAAGAGGAAAGAAATTGTCTGGGTTACATTGGCGCTCAAAGGGTTAAACTTTTGAAGGCCCCTGAAAACAGAGATCAACATACATATGGTTTGGCGCAATACTGCTTTTACTGATTTAGCACATGGGCAAGTGATACTGTCTGGCAGGAATAGGGTCAACCCCTTCAACCCCCATTTCCCTCTTTTGGAGGTCCAACTTTACCATAGAAACAATGGGATTGGGTCAAACCACAGTGGCAAAGGGTTTAATCCAGCATTTCTATCTTCTGTTTACAGGAAGAACTGGAGAGACTGAACAAAGCCACAGATGAAATCAATGGGCTTGAAGTTCAACTTGATGTAAGTAACTGCTAATTACAAAGCAGGGCTACAGGGCTCAAAATTAATTTTTTTTCCTGGTAGTCCACTTGGGCCACCATTTTCTGAAGTTGGTAGCCCAGTGACAATGGCTGGTAGCCCATGCATAGTTTTAGTTCAGGGATATCTTTTTTTTGGTTACCAAGACCATAGACAATCGCTGCCCAGATAAGAAAAGGCTATTTTTCAAGATTCTGCCCATAAAAGTGAATTTTCCAGTCATTTGATGTGAATATTGCACACCTTTAATACCCAAGAGAACAGGTGTAATGGACGATAGTGATACTCAAAGTTGGTGACCTATTGACAACCCGTTTTACTCTCAGAGCTGTATGTAAATGTTGATAGCCATCATGGACAACGACACGACCTTCTCAGCACTGAGACATACTGTAGCAGGGCTAAAAGTAGAGCATGGGCCTTTCTGTAGGGAGGAGGCATAATTTCCATGTAATTGTGATTGATACATTATGATCAAAATGCAACGAAAATGCGTTTTCGTTGGCCATCATTTCCTGTGCCTGTCATTCAAGTACTTCAGTTCAGATATTGAAACTTTGTTACGAAGTTCCACCGCACGACCAGTCGTCTTAGTAATTTGTATAACAAAGTCATAGTCTGGCCTTTCTGTGTCTAGCTGGGTTTGACCATGGATGTACAAAAATACATCCATGGTTTGACTGCATCCTAAAGTGACCGACCGGGCATGGCATGCCAAGTACTGACTGAATTTCAGGTCCCAGGCTTTGGTAGTCAATGTGGGCTAACATTTCATGTATTTTTGTAGCCCGAGAGAAAAGTTGGTAGTCTGTGGACATGCGACTACCGCTTATTTCGAGCCCTGCAAAGAAATGCTATTCTTTGGCTTTTTAGGTGGTACATGAATCAAAAGTGAACGTTTTAACAATTCACAAATCATGGTAATAATGCAAAGTTACTAGTAAGGATCAAAGAAACAAATCACTCGTAATTTACTAATATTTGGAATACAAAATGATGCTACCTGCGTATTAACTCTAGAGGGCATCGCTTTTTATAAAACAAGACGTTGATAAATTCATTTGCTCCTCAGGTTTTTAAGTAAATCCATACAAGGAGGAGAACGATAAATCTTAAACCAGTAGCTGTCACTTTTGATGATCCCCCCCCCCCCCCCCCCCAAAAAAAAAAAAAAAAATTTATTTAATTTAAGGTTGGGGCACTTTAGTGTGTTTTAGAACCCCTGATTGCATTAATGTATGAAGTGGAACCCATTTATTAGTAAGAAGACAAGGGCACCCCTGTAACATTTACCTACTTAACTGCCCTTGACTTCAACACTTCAATATCAACAATAGTTTCTTGTTCTACTCCACACAGCATGTTGACATATACAGTATCAGCTTGTCAACTCAGCCTGTATACGTGTAGGCTGCATTATTATTGTTTACAAGTGAATTCTGGTCCAGACTAGAATTCAAAAGTGAACAATAACAGTGTATAGACGCTGTGTTGACAAGCCATCGGTAGACAGCCGGTGTTTTCAACATGCGCAAGGGGGTGGGGGGTTAGGGATTCGCACAAGAACTTGTAATTGACATCCAAAACAAAATTAGAGAACAAAATCATCAAAAGTAACTTACAGCTACTAGCCCTTTCATAACAATAGCTTAGGCTCTTTAAAATTTACTGGTAACCCTTTGAGCCCCAAAGTTCATTTTTGTCACCTTGAAAATATGCCCCAGTCAATTTTTTTCAGATTTTTACCTAAATTTTGATAAGAAACTGTATCCAATGATATGTGATGTCCATTTGGTTCAAAATTATCTTAAAGAATTACAGAAAATTTATAAAAATTGGTAAAATGTTGTACTAAAATTTTTGTGGGAAAAATAACGACCTTCAAATGATTAAGAGTCTGAATATCAATCTCTGAAGCACATCCCAGCTTGTCCATCCAAGAACAAGTATCACTGTATATTATTGAGTGTTGGCCCATTTCCCTCAGCATTGTCAGGGGTGTGGTCCTTGACTATGCGTACAGACGATGCTGACAAATGGAACAGTATGAGTTTTGACAAGAGTTTAGTTTTAGAATGAGAAACCCTATTTTATGGTAGTGTATAAAAGTGAATAGAAATGCTGCAAACCCATGAAAAGTCATAGCTGACTTTGAAATCTGGGTTTTATTGCGACAGTATATTGAAATTCTTGTGTGGAACGTCAAAAAAGGATTTTTGCTTTTGCTGTGAGCTTGCGTATGCCAACTGTGCAATATCGCGAATATAGCACAATTACTTTCATGTCTCAACAAATCAGATTGCTGTATTTGTGCCATCAATCTACTATGTCTATGATATAATTGCAATTGTTGCATGAGTATTCGTATTACACCAATTATTGCACCAGTATTGTTATAACACCAATTATTACATGGGTATTCTTATTACACCAATTACCGGGTATTGCACAGGTATTCTTATTACACCAATTATTACATGGATATTCTTATTACACCAATTATTGCACAAGTATTGTTATAACACCAATTACTACATGGGTATTCTTATTACACCAATTATTACATGGGTATTCTTATTACACCAATTATTACATGGATATTCTTATTACACCAATTATTACATGGGTATTCTTATTATACCAATTATTACATGGGTATTCGTATTAAACCAATAGGAGGCAAGGGCAGCTTTCAGACAGTCCTTGAATGAATCCACAAACGTCTTGAATTGTCACTCCAAGAAGCTCGGCTCCTGCATTGAGAAGGCACGACCTTACTATGAAGCAAGACAAACAGCAAAGCGAGTAAGTTATGTTCAATTTCTCCTCAGTGTCATCGCACCTTTCACCCACATATCTGTTTGAATGGTTCAGCCCTCCCAGTTGAAATCAAAGGACTCAACCACACTTCATGGTTTAAAAGAAAAGTCTTATCTATGTAGTGTTTACTGGTGAGAGAGGGAAAGAGAGACAGAGACAGAGACAGACAGAAAGAGAATATTTACATGTATCTGCTTTGGACCATCGGTATGAAAAAATATACGATGAAACATAATGTAGCATTGTTAGTCTGTTAAGGATGTTGCTAAAATACTGAATATTTAGCATATATGTGTGAACGCGATCCAGTTATTCTTTGCTGTTGAAATTTTAAACAAGAAATGATCTGGCATTGTTTTCTCAATTCACAGTATGTAGTATTGTAATGTATATGACAACATATTCTACGGGGCTTGACAAAACATGTTGAAAACTGTCTGTTTCTCATTGGTATGCATTATGCAACCCTCACATGATTAGAAGTCATTGAACAGGAATTTTGATGGTCATTTTTGTGTACATGTACATTGTGAATGAAAAGAATTCTTTCTTTTATACCAGATTCAAAGTGAAATTGGTCAAGTCTGGCCTTGTAACAAAAAAAGTTGTAGTTTGCAGAGGCTCAAAGCAATAAGAGCCAAAAGTTCTATTGATTCAACTGTTTGCACAGCTTTTGCCTGTCCCAATGTCAAACATATGGAAAATTGCAACAAAAACAAAAGAAGCGGTGAGAATTCTGACCTGACCTTTGAGGGCGCTAGATAGTTCAAAGGTTACAAGAGTGAACTATTTCTATTGGAACTGCAGGCTCAGCAGGCAATCCAAGATGCAGCATTGAAGTTTGAAAGGGCCAACAGCATGCTGGCTGCAGCCAAGGAGATGGTTGATGTCGCAGAGCATGGACTGATAGTTGAGAAGAGAACCTTTGACGCCAACTGGCAAGAAATGCTCAACCATGCAACAATGAAGGTAAAGTTCACCTAAAAGTTAACCCCTGCAGGACAATGCATGTGGTACAGTCCTATTGTTATATGCAATGTTATTGGTCCTGTATTTCCATGCTGGTGTTGCTAACATCAACTTTAATGAGATCCTTATGAGTAGTGAAAGTTTCACATTCCAACATCCTGAAATTAAAATGGTACAGTCCATTCTCAGGGGTATCAAGGGGACTGCTCCAAGTTCACTACGTTTACAGGGGAGTAGGACTTATTGTGATGCACATAAAATACAATCCTGTGGAAGGTGATGTAATATGGAGAGTAAAAACTTGTGTTGCTGTCCCCTGATTTCATAATGGTATGACCCGTCCAGTTGTTTGAAACAATTAGCACTTACCAAATTCAAGGATGTGAGGGAAGGAACTGGTAGTTTACTTTGGCAGCAGTATTGATGGTTTATTGCTCGTTCTTTTCATGTCTTGGTATTGTAGGTTAATGAGGCTGAACACGATAGAGCTGTAGTTGAACTTGAGCATCAGAGAACAGCCGCAGAGTTTGACGAAGCTGAGAGACTTGTGAAGAAACTGCAGCGATCACTGAAGAAAAACATCAGCAAGTCAAGGTGAAGTTCAGTTGCAGTGATTTTCCATGGCTTCATTATCCATAGGACTAACCTAATAGCATATTGGTGTGAAATTTGCATATTCAAATTACCATGTCTTTATCATATGACACAGGATATAGACTTGTGAAGAAATTGCAGAGAACATTGAAGAAAAACATCAGCAATTCACAATGTTCATATTCAGTGTCCTCCACATCCACAGATTCCATATAACTGGCCGATTAGCATATCAATGAATATTTACATATTCAACTTAACTATATCATGTCATTGAAGGGACATAAGCTGTAACTTGTGGCAAGTTTTTCAGTATTCTGCTTCTGTATATCAACTACCGTGTCTGACCCTAATCCATTTGTCATGCTGAAATTTCGAGTATTCTTTTTGTCAACACAGCTTGTATGTGTGTAGTGATCATTGTTTATTGTTTACAAATTAATTCTACTCCGGACTTGAATACAATTTTCAACAATAACAATGGAGATTATACTCATATAGGTTGTGTTGATATGCTAAATACTTGACATTAAATTACAGTTTGGGGGATTCAATGCAGAAAGTATGGGGAACCACAAAACAAAAGTTCTGAAAAAATAGCCGAAAGATACAGCTTATGGAGCTTTAAGAGGAAGAGGCACAACCTTCTATTCCATTAGGTAAAGTCTATTAACCCTTTGAGTGCCGTTATATTTTCCCATCAAAATTTTGGAGAATTTGCCAGTTTTTAGGTATTTTTCTGTTATGTTTAGGTAGTATGCACCTCGAAAGTGAAAGACTTAAACTTTTGCTCTAACTTTCCTCAAGGAATCTTTCAATCATTCTCTTTCAAAATCAAGAATAAAAATAGGGGTCACCATGCAAATTTTTTGTACTAGAGAAACAAATTACTCAAGATTTACCGATATTTAGAAATTCAAAATGGGCGCCATCCCTGTGTTAACTCTGTGGAGAAAAATAAAAATTTTCGAATTTCGAAAAACTAAGTCGATAAAAAGTTTTCTTACACCAAGAGCTTTAAAATGAACCCCCACATGTGGTATATCAGAAGAGAATTGTAAAAGTTTGAGAGTCCGAATGTCTGTCCCCGAGGTGCGCTCTACCTTAAGGATAATTTTGGACCAAATGGCCGTATTTCATTGGCTAGTTTCTTAGCAAAATTTTGGCAAAAATCTGAAAAACATTGTAGGGGGTATATTTTATAATGACCATAAAAATCTTACTTTGGCACCCAAAGGGTTAACACAGTCTGTACCCTCTGTACTAATCATAGATGTTTATAACTCTTACCTCTCTTTATCTGGTTTCAGGCCCTACTTTGATGCCAAACATCAGTTTAACCAACAGCTGGAGGTAAATATGACAAATTTGGCATACATCTTTCGTAAAAGTTTCATAGAGGGACAACAACAACTTTAGCTTTGGGAAGTTTGTTATTATTATTATTATTATTCTGCTTCATTAAAAGTACAGCAATATAGAATTTCTGACGCTTTTCTGTCTAGTTTATTGAAATGTACAATATTAGACTCACCAACATAATCTCTAAGGCAGTGAGTCTGGTAAGGCAGCCGTCTCAAGCAGATCAATCATGGCATGGTTCACTACCGGAGGACTAGAATTCTTTCCTAACCACATAGTCGTTGCCGTTGCAATCCCACAATTCTCTTTAGTGCCTCATCACACGTCACTTGGCCAGCTTAAATTTTCTGCTTTGATCATGATTTGCAAGCAGTGAAGTTAAAAGTTACTAGGATAACCTCACAATGTGAAACTATATTAAGAGGCATGACTTTTTTCATTTATGAGGAAAGATAGTACATTGCACGGTAGCAGCTGTCATGACTTAAGTCACGGGTTGCTGTCCTAGCTCAAAATATAGTATGCTGGGTAGATGGACTCAGCTAGCTAGCCGCTGTATCAAAGCCTGCGAGGCCATCAACACTTATGAGGAAAAAGAGTCTTAAAAAATATTTCTATCAAACATCCAATCTAATATCAATTCTCCATACCTTATAGGTACTATAGAAATCCACCATTCCAATCATAACTCTGGGGAAAAAATAAAAGTGTTAATTTTCTCAAATAAGGCTTGCGAAAACTTTCTTTTCTCCGTAAGTTTCAAAATGAGCCCCACTAAGTGTTACCGGTAGGTCAAACAGCGTAGAAAAAGTATTAGAGTCCAAATATTTGTCAGTGTTTTTTGCTAAGTTTTGGGAGTGTCGGTAAATGATTTGGGAATCCTAGTAACATTTCTGCTGTCCCCTAATCTGATTATATTGATATACCAAGGAGAACCCCGATAAAATGACTGGGGAACCCTGGTAACATTTACCTGCTTACCGCCCTTAGCAAAAAACCTTTCTGTCCCCAAAACGCATTCTGCTTTCATTTACCCAAAGGGATAACACATTGCGGATGATTTTACGCAGTCCAAATATGGACCTGCTTGATCTGTATTTTTTTGGTTTTTGCATTTAAGGACCAGAAGATCAAAGTGACCGAACTGGAAAAGAGAGTGTTAAAAGCTAAGAGATCGTATTCCATGGCACTGAAAACCCTGGAAGCTATCAGCGACCGGATACATAAGCAGCGGAGCAGCGGAAGATGTCCATGGAACCAAGAGGTCATGGGTCGGTGCCGAGGACCCAGTGCGGATTCGCCGAATGATTCGTGCCCTGACTTTGACGAGACTGTGCAGAAGGAGTACGTGGTCTTGCCACACCGGAACAACTCTATCAAAAGACATAATGTTCCCCACCCAAGGGTGCGAGCGTTATCCGATAGTGCCGTTCCCGACCCGCACTCCATATTGCTGGCATACGAATCAACAGAGCATCTGGATGAGGAAGGCTGGGATACCGGAAGCCAGTCAACGGCAGGGGATGACACAGAACGAGAGGATGATTTGGAGTTTTCACTCCAGCGGAAAGAAAACTGTGTCGCAGCTACTCAGACGGATGATCCAGTCATCAGCTCACATGACATTACCATAAGGGTGCATGACGATGCTAACAAAGTGGTCGAAATGATGGAAAATGTAACGCTGCAGGACAAGAATGAGACAACAGACTTTAATGATGTAGCGACAGCTAGTAAAACTGAGAGTGAAAACTCCCCGACAGCTGAAACAGCGCCCTCTGGTGATACAGCTGACATTGCCACTGCCAGTGGACACGAAAATGAAACCTCACCATCGACATCTGACACAGCGCCCTCAAGCGTTCATCAACACGTAACAGATCGCGTAATAGCAGCACTCGGAGAAGAGCATGAAACATATCTGTAGCAAAACTAGCTGTGCTCTTTGTACAGACATATAAAAAGTAGGGAATATGTATAGATGAAAGAGACATATTGTATACTTCGGAAAACTGTAAAAACAAATATTTTATATAATTCCTATTTATGTATTTATGTTAAGTGTCATATTTTTGAGTATTTTGTCTGCTAGAGTACATTATTGTGCATGTTCGCTGCTTTTTTGTGTTGACTTTCTTTGACAAAGCTAAGGTGTCTTTTTAAGTGCTATAAGAATGATGAACATAGTAGAGAGTTCATAAACTTCTAGCATTCCTGTATAGACATCCCTTAGTGGCATGCTGGGAAAGCAATTCCAACAGCCAATGAGATTTCAGCATTCAAAATGAGCCAAGAAGAGATGAAAAAAGTATAAATATTTAATTTTTTCTGACGTAGTGATCATGTTTTTTTGATTTATTTCAGTGTAAGTAAGTTTTTGAGCGGTGGATTTTTAGTCACTTTCTTTGTTTTTAGTGCACAGACGTGAAATGCCAATAGCTCGAAGTTATCAGTGTGAAATTTCACAGGGTAATTAAGTGGTAAATTACCTGTCAGGGTATATGCAGGGCTGTGATTGGTTCACACATCTCTTTATCATTGAAGTAAGATTTCTCTAGCCAATCACAATGTTTGTCTTATAAATGGATGTAATTCACTAGCATGGTTCTGATATATTTCAACATGTTACAACTCTTCAAATCACCACATTGCCTTCTCAAAGTGCAAAAACGTGAGCATGGTTAAAGGTTTAACCGTTCGTGTTTGGCATGCAGGCTTTTCCACAAGGGGATTTTGATTGGTGGCCCACCCCACTGTTTTGTCAGCAATCTATTCATATGTTAATAACCAGACAAAAGAATAAATTTCCATAACAGAAGGAATATGGAAACAAAGCATTGTTATGTAAATTATTTAGAACATAGAAATGCCATTGTGAAGGGCTTTCTTTGCAAAAATTGCTGTAAAGAAACTCTTTCTGTAAACAGAGCCACGCTCACCATCGATATAAAGTGGTTTGGGCCATACCACTGTGGTGAAGGGGTGTAAGGTTGTTAGAGAGGACATAATTGTGTACCAGTTACTGCAACATTAACCCTCTTCACATCAGGTGATTCAAAATCAGCAAATGAAAATTCAATATACATGGAAGATGCATTGGACATACACATTTGACAGCTCAGGACATTACCTCTATCAGTTTCCGATCAAATCAATGAAAATCACCATGTTTATGTGTATCTCAGTTAATCAAATCAGTGAAACTAATGTTTATATCGGTTTTCAGGAGTCTTCAAATGGTCAATTCTGTTATCCTGTTCACCCCTGTTTCCCTGTTAAAAGGTCCATGATCACCATTGATAACAATACATTTGGGCCAAACCATGGAGGTGAAAGGGGTACAATACAAACGTCCCATGCAATCTATGAACCTGGCCGATCAATGATTACATGTAAACAGTGCCAGTCCACCAGAAACATAGCATTTTGCAGTTTTTCGCAAAGTTTAAAAAGTTGCAACTGTGTTTATGTATTTATCTTATATATGTTCAGGCACTTGTCCATTTCATGTAGAAATATTGATTAATATATCAGGTTGTAAGAACTGATGTAACATGTAGACCCATGAAAGATTTGCAGAGCCATGCACAAAGCATACCACACGTGACACCCAATATTATACAGTACAGATTTAGGGGGTATTTTACTGGTCATCGTTGCCAGGGTAGTATAGCATCCCTAGGTTCATGAAAAGTTGTATATGTGCAATTTTTCTTTTCTCAGTGAATATTTGAAGGCATTTTTATGAAGGAAAAACTCCTGAAAGGTAACAAACTACACCAGGTGTTTCAGCGGCTCTGTTTTGACAAATTTGTATTTTAGATATTATTTAATCTGTAAGTTGACAATTCAGTTTGATTTCACAAACTATATTAGATCAAGCACTATTCTTACTGAGTAAAATCAGACTGATGAAGAACCCCCTAGGTGACTGAGTAAAATTAGATTTGATCAAGAACGCCCCAGTTGACTGGGTAAAATTAGATCTAATCAAGAGCCCCTTAATCATATCTCATTTGTGCACAGTAACCTTAAAGGTATACTGTCACCTGTTCCAATTTTGCCACAGTTACCATGGAATGAGAAAATCTAACCAATCACAAATTTTAAGCGGGTGGCCGCTTTTTAAAAACAGCGCCCCCACATTGGCATTTTGAATACTAAGGAACGCCCCTTTGACCATAAATGGACATATTTAGATTACAGGTGACTGTATCCCTTCAAGGTACTGAGTGAAGTGAGATCTGATTAGGTGCTAAGGTTACTGAGCAAGATTCCAAGTTGAGGAAGCACCCCTAAGCTACTCAGTAAAATTACAACTGCTCCGGCACGCCAAGTAAAATAAATCTTAATTTATTTTTTTTCTCAGTCTGTGGTAACAGAACAAATGTAATGTAGTGAAGTTTGTATCTTATGTTTATCTTCAGAACTTTGTTGGTCATTGCAATGTTTGGATATTCAAATGTAGAAATTTTTGCGTATGTTTGTAGCCTGTTGTCATGACAATGTGCAATTTGCATATGACCTTTACATGTCTTCCACTGACCTTGTCATCCCACCTCAGGTTGCTCCAATCAATAATTTGTGAACATTAGCAGCTTGGTAAATGCTTCTAGAGAGTGGAACGAAACTTTAACCCTTGTCCTGCCAAGTTCAATATCACCATCAGGCCTGGCAGGAGAAGGTTTTAAATTAATTCCAGCGACATGAATGTTGCTCCACAAAGTGGAACATGAGAGCATTGGAGTAGAGTGCTGTTTTATTGCAACCAACAAACTCCAGGTATTGTTTTCAGTGACCTCTCATATGACCCAAAGCAGCAATTGTACATCTCATGAGTAGAGTCCTGCCTGCATGTTACAAGTTTTCCATGTTTTGTTGAATTTTTCAGCGTTCGCGAGCTCATCGCTCTTAAATGGGCTCAATGTCCATGTATTTTATTTCTGTGTAATTTATTGTTTAAGTATAATAAAACCTGTTATTTTATCTTGGAAAATGTCTTTTGCATGCATATCTCTCCATATGACATTACACCTGGCCTAGATTATGTACCCTACAAGTTATACCTGACTGAAACATATAAAAAGGCCAGTACATTGCCGTAATGTTTGTTTTGCATGTCAATTACGTCTTCTTCTACTAAAACTACTATTATGTGTTGAAATACCCTTTATTCAGCTTCTCAACAGAGTGTTGATACATTCTAAATGCACATTTGTTTTTCCTTTGCAATGTACCTTTCAAAATGATTAGTGTTTCTATTGACAACAATAGCAGACAGGCAACTGGGTCCAAGAATGTAAACCGTTACTCCTCTTACCATTCATGTATCAACCCTCAGAGTGAAGCATTAGCAGCTTTCTAACATTCTGTCATTGTCAAATGAGCAAATACACGAAATTACCGGTAGTTTTTGCAAAATTTCAGAATTTGTCCAAACGGGAAGAAATCTGAATCGTGTTTGAGGAACTGGGTAAGAGCACACATCATCAGTGCGCCCTCTAAGTTGATTTGGCTCATCACTGACCCATGGAGTGCCTGCTTTCACAGGTTAATTGAGACTGACACTTGTTAAGTTGCAAGATATTGCTAAAATAAATAAAGGGTGGAGGGCAAACTGTTTGTTAAGAGACGAAAAAAAAAGAAAGATAAAAAAACCAAAACTAACCATTTATCTAGCCTATGCAGTGTATTTTTAGGATTTCATGAAGGATTTCACAAGATAAAAAATTCATCAATGTAACGATCAAATAGGAGACTAATTGGCATTCATATAAGCAGTTTATTCGGAATAATTATTCACAAGTGCATAGGCTGGAGTCATTATTAAGAATAACCTCTTGATGTACGCTATATACTGCTAAGACCACACCAGAATAACCCACAAACGAAAATTTGAGGCTGAATGAAAACGAAAGACAACTCCTATTGACCTGTGGGGGCGTCCCATAGCGAAATGTCCAGGTGGGCGATCAGTTGGTACATTGGCACCTTCAGCAAACCTGGCAGAGATTTCCAATGATCGACCGACCGAAATAAAAAAATAACTCTGGCAAGATTATTTTCTTATGAATTTATCATTAGAATAATCCGTGTATTGATAAAAGTCAAAATTCAGAATTTCCCTGAAATTAAAACGACTTTTAAACCTGATTAGATTAAAATCATTTTCCACGTTTGGAAATAAGATGAAAATTGAAGAACAATCCTCATAATTTTCACACTAATTTGTAAATAATCTGCAATGTCACTCAATAAAAGTGACCATGAGTTAGCATATCTATAGAATGATATTTGTAATGATTGACCATTCCTTTAAAAACAGAAATAAAATCTTAAAGTCAGTATTGTGGACATCAAAATTCATGAAATTGTACAGATCTTGCATTGTCACATAAAATCAAGAGAAATTACAACGTCAGATGAGAAAGTGCTTTGCTGATAAAACCAAAACAAAACACTTTAAAATCTGACATAATTTGCATATTTTGTATTATAATCATTTGCATAATGCATGCATAATTAATCTATGTAAATTAATGAAAATTTGTTTCCCTGTGAAAGTTGCTATATGATACCCTTTACTCAAATACTACTGGCATGAATTAATCTTAAGACAAATAATGTAAATTAAATATCTACAATAACACACTTTTATATTATTCATCCAAAATCTCTTGACGTACTTTGAGTATTCTTGTTCTGTTTTTAAAATAGAGTTTCTAGTTCTACTCCCGCATGATGTCATAAGGTCTTTCGTTCAACATGTAGATGTAGTATGTAATGTTGAAAGGGAAAGTAGCTCTAATTTTTGATAGTTTTTCTCACTCTTTTTGTGTTTTATATCAACTATAATTTCTTGTTCTACTCCCCCAAAGCATGTACAGATACACAGTATTCAGCTTGTCAACTCAGCCTGTACATGTGTAGACTGCATTGTTATTGTTGACAAGTGAATTCTGGTCTGCAAAAACAAATTTGAACAATAACAATAGTCAAATGTAAACAATAACAAGGCGTGGAGCACATGTAGACACCATGTTGACAAGCTAAATAGAGGGTGTTTCAACATGCTTTGGGTAGTACAACAATAACTTGAAATTCACATATAAGACGGAAATGGTGAAAAAATCAAAAGTCAGAGATACTAGGCCTTTAATGTTATTGTAGACATATGAACTCTTGCTTCAAACTGAAATTCATTTATCAACTGTAACACTGTACACACAGTAAGTGTTTACGACATGGGCCATGGCTAATATTTTCTTATTCAATATACATCCAGGAGATGAATAAAAACATACATTTGTTTCACAGAACAAAAATGATGAAAAATTTTTCAATTAAAGCTAGTGCCCCTTTAACGGAACAGCAAATGTCACTTCATTTTGCAGAAAAATCAACATATCGTAATTTTACTAGTTTGAAGAGTAAAACTATAAGAGTCATTAAACTGGCAGTAATGATAAATACATGCCACGATATGAAGTATCCATCTGTTGCTGGAATAAATTGAAATCCTACTTTGTGCTCACTCGTCAAAATTGAAAATGCATAGAATGGTTGTAACAGGCTGTGTTGACAAAGAAAAAGGAGAGGATAATTTGTCTCCCAGAGTGCATTATGAGACAGACTGAAAGATCCGTCGCTAAAGAGTGGGAGCATAGACAGCGCCCTCAAGTGACGGATATTTCAGTCAACATGAGACAGCGATCCAAACAATAATATAACTAAACAAAACATTCATGTAAGCTGCAGCTGATGTTCTTTTCAAAGAATCTGAAAACAGTTCTGAACTCTGAACGCAAAAATATACAATAAATATCTGAATAAAAGATAAAAAGGAAAAGCAATATCTGCAAAAAAAGGAGAAAAGTAACAAAAAATTCGGTTTTGTGATAAAAAGTTTGACTAACGTCATTGCAGCATGGATGTTAGTGTTGACGGTCAGAGTACAGTTTGAGTACTGGAGGTTTTTTGTGTTCAATTGGTCTAAATAATTCTGGGAAAATCACATCCTATCTATCATAAAGCCTTGTAATATTATCATCAACACAGAAATAATCTTTGTAACTTTATCAACAATGTAATAATTGAGTACTCATCAACACAAGACTATGAAACGACACTACATGTACCTTTAGATAGAATATGATCTGAAATTTGAGAAAAGCCCCATGAAAGCACTAGGTATTTGCTATTCTAGAAATATATATATTTCATTGGTATATTACATGTAGGTCATAAAAATTCCAATTAATTGGTCTAAAATTGAAATGTTGCAAGAGGGATTCGCAGCATAAAAATTGTCAATAAAACATGCATTATTGCACCTGTGATATTGTTCAAGCATGCACGAATAAAAAACACACAAAAATGGACTTTTTCAAAAGATAAGAATATTGACCAAATCTTGATACATTCTGATTGGTCTATTATTCATATCTGCCCTGTGTTATTTGACCTATAATATTGGAGTTATTATAATATTATTCCCTATTGGGACATCTTGTATCAGTATATTGCAGCAGTATTTCCTGTGCATGCACATTTGTATGCATGTTATTGGGCCAAATCCTGGCTGAATATTACACAGGTTATATATTTCAGTTATTGCCTCCTGTGCATATCTATTCATATTACAGGGCAGAACCCTTTGGAATGTTTATCACTCTTAATGTATCCACATCTTCTTTAAAATCATTTTCCTGTGCATGTGTATTCATGTTTTGGGTCCATATCTTTTGCCATATTCAAAACTTTGTAAGTATAAACTTTATATATCAGTTTACTACCCTGCAGATATGTATTCATGTTGTGGGCCTAACCCTTAGAATTTGCATATTTTAATTATTTAAAGTTTATGATAATTTTGACTCTATTGGTTTTCAAAAACACCACAAATTGTGCGTTAGGTTATTCATGAGTTTCTGCGCAAAAGACAACAAAAAAGCCTTACACTTGTTATTAGGTAGAATGCACGTAAGGGAAAAATATTTGCACTCTCTGACTTTTACTGTTGAGCCTAATTTTTTTTCTTGATTTGAAGATAATGGTTGAAATGTTCCGTGAGGAAAGTTTGACAAAGTTTAGTCTTTAATTTAGAGGCGCATACTACCTTAAACGTAATATTTATTTAACATGCAGCAAGATGCTGAGAATACGTCACTATTCAAAACTCTACAGTACCTATGTGTGATCCTGCAAGCATTGATATTTTCTCGTGAGAGCCCACTGTCGTTTTCTGTGAATTAATATTCTTCAAATATGTGTAAAAATATGCTGACATGGCTAGTCCTGATGAATGTAAGCAAGAAAAAAAAAACCCCACAAAACCTGATAGTTTTTGGCGCCCATTTCCCTTTAAAGAGGTCCAAAGTCACTGTTGATGACAGAGGGGCTTTGGCTGAACTATTGTGGTGAAAGGGTGAAGCCGTATCCCAAATCATGTTCAACAGGGCGGATGGACCTACAGACAGAGGAATGAAAGGGTTGTATACCACAGCAGCCTTGTTGGACCAGATTTCTGCAGCATGGATTGTGATTGGTGGAGAAGCTGCCACAGTATGGACTTGTTGGACCAGACAGCCTGGATGGTGACACTGATTGGAGGCTGTTATGATTGCTTCGTTTTCAGATACTCAGGATATCCCTTGCAGGCTTTTTGCATATCGGTTAAAAACTTTGGTACTCCAGTCTGCAAGAAATCAAATCAGTACAAATCAGTACAACTACTTCCTCTGTATACGAGTGACTTTCAACTCTTCTTTCAATTCTTGAGACAGGATACTCCCTGGGGTCAAACTTTTACGGCTATACTTTTGGTCTACAACTTAAACGAATATTTTAACCATTGAAATTTTGTGGTCTACAACTTTAGTGGCTCACTTTGAAGCTGTTGGAGTAAATATAAAAATTTTAACCATCTTAACTTTTTTTGGAAATTGAAAATTTAATTTCCCCCCTACAATTAGCATTGAGATAGCCGCCATTTTGAATTTCAAATATGGGTCAAAGGTCACTTACCTTGGCTGCCCAGTTGATAAGCCATGTTGGAATCATCCCCTTTGGATTGTCATAATAATGCATGAAGGCTGAAATAAAGAATGGGATAGAAATTGCATATTTGTTTGGACTTGGAAGTTGTTTGAATTCACAGACTCTGTGATAGATCCTGAGAGGGCCTCGTCATTCAGGTGACAGAATATAGCTGTCTGTTTCCCTTCTGTCTGAATAATTTGCATAAATCTGACTCTGAAAAAATTATACTGGATACTCTTGAACTTTCTTGAAGGGAGGGACGTGCGACAAATTTCTCAATTTTAGGGGACATCAATTTAGGTAACGATGAGGGACTGGGTTAAAATTGAAGGTAAAAACACATAGTACTCCATGCTGATCTAAAAGTGGTCCACTCAGTGAAGACAAGGCACATAGTTATTTCAGTCTAACGTTTAGAAAATTTCATAGCCATACCTTTTGTCCCGTTTTTACCGTCAGATCTGAGCACCATACTCTGATGAAAATCGTCGACTCGTATGACACTCTTTCGTTCAGGTTCACATTTAAACGGTTCACTTTTACCGAGGACGGCCCATATGTGTTTGTCGTCTATGTCGAATTCTTTCAACTGTCGCATGTAGACATACTGAGTTGGTTGTTAAGGGTGTAATGCATGCAGTTGGGAATAAAATACAGGGTTGATACACTCAGAATCACTGCAGGGAAATTCAAAGTCAAATTCAAGGACTTTCAAAGACATTTTCAGCAATTTTCAAGGATTGTTTTAGGTCTAAAATACCATTTTCAAGATGTCATTTGTACAATGTATCATTTTTATATATCATTTTATGTGCTATCATTTTCGCAGTATCACGAACTGATAATCTTATCATTTTAGAAAAATTATGGGAAAATTTTCAAATTTCCAAGGAATTTCCAGGATTCAGTTTTATTTTCAAGGACTTTTTCAGGACTTTCCTGGAGCGTATGGACCCTGGGAATAACTGTTTCCTTGGAATGTGAATTAATGAATATAGACATTTATAATAAGTGTATCAAAAGAGATGCCATGCATATTCAATAAACACTGACAACTTAATGCACGCACAACGCAAAGGCAAAGAAATGACCTTTAAACCTGTTGAACTCTGACCCCTGATGACCCCTGACACCATTTAGGGGAGTCATCCTGAACAGACTTCAAAGGGTGGATTTACTCAGCATATTTAAAGCTATCCATAACATTAACAGTTGTTTTAAAAGCATCACTTGAAAATGACTTAAAATCATTGAGCTACTGGTAGTTCCCATAATGCTTTGCTTTCTCATATCTTTGGCTGGTCCCCGCCTCAGTGACAAGCACAAAGAGGCAGGTAATGGGAAACCGCCATTACGAAATCTGATTGGTTGAACCATGCGATGCTGTCTTCGGCTGTTCAATTTTACCTGGAAGTAAAGTTAAAATTATCACAGTTTCATGATACGAACGTGGCTAGAATTTAACCATACTTACAAGTTTTGAAATATTGGCAGCTACCAGACTAGACCAAAAACACGAGACAAAAAAGGAGGCACTATGTGCGGACATGTGCAATTAACAACTTCCGGAAGACCAAAAACTAGCACATTTCAAAATGGCAGTTTGCCTGTATCTGCGTCTTACTACGTGCTGCTTGTCTGGTCACGTGAGACGCAGTGATCAGCGAATCTCATATCTTAAACAGCTGCACATGCTCTGTATGATGGCACAGTTTGGTCTCTTTGCAGGTTTTCAAAACACTGGCATCACAAAATACTCAGGATATTTTCAAAAGGATACGTCTCTATTTGACATCGGGAATGGAAAGTTAACTTGCCAGTAGACTCCGCTTTTTCCATCCTCAGTTACCGGTTTCAATTCTGAGTAGAAGAATAAATAAAGAAAAGGAAAGAGACACAAATTGCTTAAAGATTTACTAACATTTAAAATTCATAATGGACTAGACTTATTGTGTTAACTGTGTCTGCAGAAATTGTAACTTCATAGTTTTACAAAAACAGGATAGTGAATACTGAATTGTGCTCCACTGATATCAAACTGAATCTACACAAGCAGCAGGTGCAAAATATTGACTTAAAAGTTTGCATGTCAATAAAATTATTCTGGAAGCACATTCTACCGGAAATTCCCCCCCCTCCCAAATCCCTGATAGCCATCCATTCACTTTTTGGTAGCAGTGTTCTCAACAGTTAGTAAAAAAAGGGCAGGCAATTACATAACAATGAATAATTTGTGCCAACCCACGCCTTCCCCATCCCTAAGTGGAGGACCCTGGCTAGTTCAATACCAACATCAAGGGAACCGAGTTGTTCTGAAGTTGAGTTTGATTGTCTATACAATGCAAGATCCGAGGTACATGAATATTCCACATTGATTAAGGGTCATTAGCATAAATTTTAATACCGAAACAAAGCTCATTAATGTAATCTGCATATTTGAATATCATTATACCTTGCATCTTGCACTAATAGTGATTGTCCCTGGACTCCCACATACAATCTTTATATGTAGAGTCCAGTGTTCTCCCGAATAAGGTAACAGGGGCGTGGCGCCCTCTTGTAAATTCCGAGCGCCCCCTTGCAGAAATGAAAAAGATTTATTTTTTTGAAAAATAAAACAATAAATGTACGGGGAAAAAAAGTTGACAGTGATTTACAAGCAAAATGCAAGCGTGAGCGTCGATCCGCAGGTTGCAAACGGAATTCTCATCGATCTTGCAAATCTCGCGAGTTTGTGATGTCATCCGAGATCATAAGCCCATGTGCAACTCATTCATTGATGCACCGTCCTCCTCCTCCGTGCATTAGGTAACCGACTTAGCTGTATAAACATGCCTAGGAACTTGAGGGTAACCAAGGACAGCAGAGTACTCTGAAGTTTTTATAGGAGGTTAGAATTTCGCTTGTGTATTCCTTCCCAAAGCAAAACGACCTATTGTTAGACTCGGTCAGACGTGTATGTGTATCAGGCTGAGAACAAATAAGTGTAAGTGTTAAGGTAATAATTTTGACATCGATGAATAAATGTATGTCTGTCGCTATGTTTTCGTTTTCAAAAAATATAATCTTCATTGAAATCAGTGAACTGGAATAAAAGTTATGGAACACTGTCTCAGATTTCTTTTCCTTTGAGCTTTTTTTATATGAAAAAAATACTCCCCCAAGTGCCACCAAATAACACTAATTTAATCTCCGTTTTTCAAAAGCTCCAATGGCAGAGGGGGGACACCTTCGCACCACGTCTTCACCCTCTTTTAACAAAATCCTGGGGAGAACACTGGAGTCAGTGATATTTGTTGATTTGTTGGTTGACAAATATACAATGACAAACTAATGAATCAGTAGCGTAACTTTTGGTGATTTTGTTTACTATTTTTGATTTGTATGTGAATCGAAAGTTCTTCTTTTACTTCAAAAAGCATGTTGAAACACCCAGTATTTAGCTTGTCAACAGAGTGTCTGTTGTGTAAAAAATATTGTGTACATTTGAATTCTAGTTCAGATCAGAATTCACTTGTCAACAACAACAATGCAATCTACACATGTACACCTGAGTTGACAAGCTGAATACTGTGTATCTCAACATCCTTTGGGAGTGGAAAAAGAAGCTTTAGCTGACATTCAAATCAAAAATATCATTAATATGGAAAAAAATCACAGCTTCTGACCCTTTATTAACCCTTTCACCCCATTTCCATGTCTGGAGGTCCAATTTTACCATGAAAACAATGGAATTGGGTCCAACCACAGTGGTGAAAGGGTTAAACTAAGTCCAGCAACAACACAGATCTGTGTTACTTGTACTCCTTAGCCCATACAGATGTATCCTGACTCCACCCGTAGTACGCCTGATCCCCAATTATACTAATTCCCCCCCATTTTAAATCATACTGTCCCTATACATAGGATAACATTACCATAAACATAACCGTCCCATTTCTTTCTGTACTCCAGATCCATGTAAACTTGGGCACAAATTTCAGGATCCAGGTCTTCAAGAGTTCCAAATACTTTGTATTCATACAGACCAGATTCCTGACAACATAATAAAGTTTATAAAAAATTAGCCATTACCGTTTGAGAAAATGTACACAAAAATAAAAATATATGATGATTATTATTATTAATGATTAACTTTTGATCAATTTTAGTGCAAACAGCCATAAAATAGTGAAGATAAATTGATTGCATAATTAAGGGATGGACCAACATATTGGGAGGGGGCAAATCAGAATAAGAATCATGTTGCAACTTATAATAATTCAGATTTTGGGAAAAATTTGCAGAGCATGCATACTTTTTCAATAGAATTCAGTCAATATCTTTTTTTTTTTCAGTTGTCAGTCACATGAATATTTGTTAGAAAAGCATTAATAAGGCATGATATTTTATGACAATTTTAAATTTCTGTGTATTTCTTTGACAAACCCTCCAAAGACCTTATGGGATACCAGTTCCTGGTAATTTCTGTCATCATAGTTGATGATTTCAGTAAAAACAACATTCCAAATCAATAATATAAATAGAGTAGTAAACACAAAGGGCAGAAATTCCTTAAGGACTGATATTTGAAAGCAGTTTAACATATGACTTTCCAACTTTGAAGCAGTTACAACATGGTGTATTCGTTAATTCTAGTATTGCTATAACAGGGGACAGGGACATCATAAAAGTCCTTTCATAAAATATATTTTTCCCATATAATTTAGCGAATAAAAAGCCCCTGGTATTTTGTATGGTGAAAAGGTAATTACAGTATTTGAAAGTATTGGTACATGGGGATACAGAGTTCAGCCTTGAAGGAAAAAAACTACTGTGTAAACAAAAGAGCAAACAACTAATGTTACCATGGCAACAAAAGCGCACATCTGACAAGGCGTGCACCATTTTCAGTCAGGAAAACAGTTAAATTTTAACACTATGACAGCTTCCCTGATGTTAATTATCCCTCTAATGACTTGTTTCTGATGGTTTTATAGAGTTCACATACAATCAACACTGATATCAGGGTTTTACACATATTTGTCGATCTCAAGTATTAATAACAGTTACACATGACCTACTATATTTTATATGAAATTTCTCTAAATTGTCACCACACCTTCAGCAATAAATGGACATTGGTGTTGCCGCCGGCACTCGTTAGACATTACTAGGTACGCCCATTATACGAAACACAAGGCTATCGAGGCCGGTTGGCAGACCCCTCGACAACAACCGTCTGAACGGTTGGAGAATGCGTCGATATGATATTTGGTGTATTATAAAGTTGTCGTCCGACTCACCATAGAATTTGGGAATAAATATGTCACAAAAACAGCAAGGTAGTTAATATGTGTACATGGAAATATGCCGTATATTACCTCGATATACCGTCGGTATATCTTGATGCCATGCGACTCCGTGAAAAATTCGTATCCATCGAGATTCGGGTTTTCCAAATCGTTGCACGCTTCAACGAACTTGTCCTCCGGAAACATCACGGCCACCGGCTGGTCCGACATCTTAGGCGTTCGAGGAACAGCGCCAAAGAAGATCCTGCAGATGGGAACCTGTTTAAATCGAGATATTAGAGTCCACGTCGCTATGCAGGATAGAACCAGTGTGTGTGAATAGCGGTAGATTGAACTCATGAAGTTAATATTGGATACGAAAAGTCAGATGTCAGATACCATTTTTGATGTAAGACCACCCAAGTTACTAATTGTAAACTCTAAGCAAAAGTCATTTGAGCAGATAGAAAACTTCATCATATATAGACTAATATTCTTGTGATTGAGAAATTTTTAAAGAATAACTGAAGGTAGGGATTTAACTACATAACAATTTCGATTCGGTAAAATTTTGAATTTTTGAAAGTTTGAATGCAAATCTGTTGTGACAAAACCCCAGAAAGTTAAGGGATTCATGCATGGCAGCTTCGTAGGAGTACGCCTGCGCAAAGCCCCTGACGTCATTGACATCATTTGTCATTCATGATCGATTGCAACATAACATGCATAAGGATACGCACCCGGTATATTTAGTAAGGATTCCCTTTCATTTCGCAACGCTTTACTGCAGCGAGCAGGACACAAGGAATCGTGTACGACTGCAAACGTGTGAATTTTTCAAAGACGCAATCAAAGATATTTTACCTTAGCCGAGGAAGAAATTTACGAAAGTGGTATATAAACATGGCCGGCGTAGGCATTGCCGTGCGATCAACAAGCAGGGTCGCCAAAATATCAACTCTCAAGACGGTTTACCCTCACTACGTCGTCTGCAACGTCTCTCGTGCCAGTGCACCGAAAATGGGCCATTGGCACACTATCAAGGCACAGAGATATCTACCAAGTTTAACGGTAAGAGATCAAACAAAACAGTTATAGTCATCATAGCAATCAAGAACACTATTTTATTCACCGATTATGTAACAGACTTTTTCAGCTGTCTGCCGGCTGATGCCGGTACCGGTAGGCTGTGCTGTGACAATGCAATGAGGTAACGTTATATCCGCAGTTCCCCGAAGTGTCTGTGATGGAAAGTTTCCAGATTTCTGATGAAAGTGTTAGGTGCCAACAAGCCTCGTAAAAACTTACTCTACAAGAAAAATTTCTGATATCTTGTCTGCCTGCTTCCAGATAAGGCCCCCCAAAAGATTTGTTTCTGGTCATCGCGCATCTTTTCAAAGTGTGCGCGTCAACTCTTTTTTACCTGTTTTCCATCCCCCCCCCCCCCCCATGGAAAAAAAGGGGGGGGGAATGTATCAAATTTCACCTAAAATAAAACAAAAATTGAAACCAAAAATCGCGTCACCGCATCATTTTTGCCACATGTCAATGACCAGAAACAAACCTATAATTTTTTTTGGCCTAACCAAAATTTTTGTATAGAATTACCATAATAAATAAGAAATTGAAGCGTCAATTGATGTTTTCCGGAACGGTTTTTATTTCTAGGTGTCGAGATATATGTGTTCATCAACAGCGATGCAAAAGCCAAAAACTCAAACAGAACAGAATGGACAAAATGGATTGACACAGGAGAGGAAGGATGAACTCAAAAAGAAATTTAGTGACACCGATTTTCACCACTTCAGGTAAACGAAAACACACTGTGACAGTTTTGCTGTACACAGTCAGCGTACAGTGATCTGTGTTATTTGCGTATCCATTCTATTTGAACATGCTCAAAAGCGAGGAAAAGTAGGAAAATTTGCCTTTTCAAGAACAAGAATAATGACAAAATTTCAAATGTTATGGCTGTGAACTTGGACTCTATGCATCTGTAATTAGAAGTCAGGTTTTCTTCTAAGCTTTTAAGTTCTATCATGGCTTATGGTACTTGTATAAGTAGTAAATTTGCCAGTTGACAAGTGTAACAGTGTCCAAGAAGAAGAGTTTGGCACTTTCAGGACTTAATAGGATCTACCAACTTGAATTCTGTTGGAAGTCTTTGTTTGTGCCAAAATGACAATCTCCAAATATATGAGAAATTCAAGTTCAAAGAGCCCAAGGTATTCAAACTATTGTTTGTCATCTGACTATCACATCAAATTTACTTTTTTGGAGGATGGTTTTGTCTGCAAGCTCATCCCAAATTTAGTTTGTCATGGCTACCAAGACTGTTCTGCAAGACTCTCATCTGGCTCCCCCCACACAGCCTCGGGAAATTGAATTCAAAAATCTCTGAGCAAGATGGCGTGATACAGACAGGCGTGATGCATCCTAAGACTAACTGATCTATGATGCAATGATCATGTTTTAGATTAAGTCATGGAAGAGGCTTTCAAAGTCTCTCTGTTATAGTCATGAATGTTAACAATGACTTTTATGTCCTGGATCAGTTTACGGACAAGTATATGACTGGTTTGGATAAAAAAGTCAAAGTTCACCTTTTCTTATTTTTTGTAGTATTAGTTCTTGACTATGTTCACCTTTGAGGGAATAACGTCAATAAGTTATTATTATTACCAAGATGGGACTTTGACAGCCACTTCAACATGAACTTGTTGATGATATAATTTTGGTGACACTCAAACATAATAGATAACATCATAGATCAGTTGCTCTCGGCTGAGTTGCACTGTCTTGCTCAGAGACTGTGTAGGCATGCCTGGATCAAAGCCCAGTGCAGTCGTGGTAACCAAGATGCAAATAGCATACATTTCAAATTAATTTATTGGTAATTGTTCACTCTAAAAGTCAGAGAGTAAAAGAAGACTTTAATTAATGATGAGAGAACTCCAACCCAAAAATACATTTAGGCCACATATTATATGCTTTATAACAACTTTCTTACCATAGCTCATTTCTACTTTCACTTTTATCATTTCAGGGGAAGTCACAAGGAAACGAAAGCTGTAGAGAAAAAGATGGAAGAGGCGTCATATACATTACCTCATCCAATCTGGTGAGCAGAGATATCTCAGAAAAAATGATTAACTGTGTAAGGACAGCACCTGTCATTCTTCATGCATTTTCATCACTGATTGCATTAATATTCATGACAAAAATGTAAATTCCACTGTACTTGCACCTAATAATCATGGCATGGCACAAAACATGTCGCCTAGAGGGCCCTCTTTCCCAATTAACCTTTGAGCACCAAAGTCAATTTTTGTCGCCCATTGTGAAATATATCCCAGTCAATTTTTTTCTGATTTTTGCCAAAATTTCACTAAGAGTCAAAAGACTGTAGCCGATGAAATGTGATATCCATTTGGTCCAAAATTATCAAAAAACAGAGAAAAATTTAAAAAAAATTGTAAAATGTTGCAGTAAAATGTTGGTGGGAAAAATTCTAGCACTCAGAGGGTTAATTCCTACCATATATTGACTCCCTAGCTTTCAATAATTGATACAAATGCTAAAGAATTACCAGAAAGAATTACTCACTTATTTTCACTTTCACTTCCTGTCTTGCATCACTCTTTTCCTTTTGATTTCCTGTCAGCTGAAATACCAAATTTCTTTTTACAGTGTTAAAAACATGCCATATCACATGTTTCTGACACAAACTGAGGTTTTTGCTACAATATTCACTATCATTATAAGTTCCAGCATGAAGTGCAAACATGTCCAGTGCTTTCTCCAGGCTTCTCCTAGAAGGGAATGTCGTCCCCTGCTTGAAAATTTGGGGGATTTAGTTTTGATTGAGGGGGATTATAATACATAATGCAAATTAAGGTTATGCAAATTGAAATTTTTTAGTGTATTAGCAAATAAGGTTTAATAATCATTGATCAAATATCAATAAAAGACTCCGTTTTAGTTCTTTTTCTATCAAGTAATTGTAAATGTTGAATAAATTAGAAAACAACACAAATCATTCACACTTCATTTATTCAAGTTTAAATGCAGGTTAGAAATCCGGAGGCAAACTGTCATTGATAGTCTTTCAGCATTTATCACATTTTTCTGTAGATAGGAATCCGGTATAACTTTGCTGTGGCCACAGACACTTAAATCAACCATGCAATGCTATATCACAGTCTGTTGCCATGGTGTGGAATGCTGCTATCAGTATATTCTTGAGGAAAATTTGACATTAAGCAAGAGGAACCCAAATGCTGGGATGGGATGAATAATATGTTATCTTACTATGGTCTGTTAGGTATATACTTTAGAATGATGATCACAATTCAAATAGTGAATGTCTCGTAATAAACGATTATATTCTTAATGTTTCACCAATATAATAAACAATTATATTCTTAATGTTTCACCAATATAACAGGTCTGAAAAGGAACGGCATGAAGTAAAGATCACTCACAAAAAACCTGAAATCCTCCTTGATAAAGTAAGTCACCCCAGCACAGTTTATTTTTTATGAAGACTCCCTAGCCCGCTAAACATTTGTACATTAATATTCACTTTTCCTGCTTGGCAGATCACTTTAATAGTAAAGTGAAATGATAAGGAAACTGTACACAAGAAGATTGACTGTTTGAGAGTCTCTGAACAGAGGGGACGTAGAGGGCGCCCTCAAACTACAGATTTTATAATCCAAGGAAACTGATACAACTTTCAAATTTTCTTTCTGCTGCTCTGAAATATGAATGAAATCTATTTTCAGTCCAAAAGTCATTGTATCATATTGAACATAGAAAAGGAAATTGAACTTTGTATAAGGATTTTGTATGAGAGATGATAAGAAACAATATTAACCCATGATTCTGTGGCAAAAATAACGAAAATATCAATAATTTTCTTTCTTGCTTTCTACATCACAGATGGCGTACTATTCTGTTCAGACATTGAGGTTTTTCTTTGATTTATTTTCCGGATACAAATTTGGCAAGCGAAATGAGAAAATGTGGCTAAGGTAATGTGACATCATTTGTTTATACCTTATGAAATTGTTATTGCTTATATGTGAATTCTTGTCCAGACTAGAATTCAAATGGAAACAATAGCAGAGCATTTTACACATATAGATAGTGTTGGCAAGCTAAATAGTTGGTATTACAACATGGTTTGGGAGTAGAACAAGAACATGCAATTGAGGAACAAAACAAAAATTGGAAAAACTCATCAAAAGTTACAGATGCTGGCCCTTTAACCCTTTGAGTGCCAAAGTTTTATTTTTGTCCCCTTTATAAAATAAACTCAAGTCAATTTTTCTCAGATTTTTGGCAAAATTTTTAGAACAAACTGTATAGCCAATGAAATGTGATGTCTATTTGGTCCAAAATTATTAAAAAATTGCAGAAAAATTCATGAAAATTGGTAAAATTTTGCACTGAAATTTTGGTTGGAGAAAATTAAAGCACTCAAAGGGTTAACATTAGACACTTACTGAATAATACTGGTACTGGAACTGTGTGTGTGGAGTGACACTTCTACAGTCTGAAGATGCTACTACAGCAAAAGCCCCATTTGTTTGAACCCTTTGAGAGCCAAAGTCAGATTTTGTCGCCTATATCAAAATATACACCAGTCAATTTTTGTCTAATTTTAGCCAAAATTTTGATAAAAATCTGAAGCCAATAAAATGTGATGTTCATTTGATCCAAAATTGTCAAAGAAATTACAGAAAAGTTCACAAAATTGGTAAAATGTTGCACACTATAATTTTGGTGGGAAAAATTGCAGTGCTCAAAGGGTCAAGGGGCAGTCCTCAATCATCATGGACTTTGAATTAAAGGGAAACCTAAGTCTAGAGACTTTGACCGTTTTATCCCTTCCAAAATCATCCTTGAGTAAAATGCAGCTCAAATTTGCAACATAATTGCACGCGCTGACGACTACGGCGCGACGAAAAGAGGAGTTGAAGTAGACGACATTTATGGAAATGAGCTCGGAATTCCATGGGCGCGAAAGGGCTCATGGGAGAAGCGTGCGTGACGTCATCGGCGATACAGACGATTGTAGCTTGCAGCTGGAGGAGTACTGTGTACAGTTCAGCGCGTTCGTAAGACGACTATGGAGAGTTCGGACAGCGATATTTCTGACATCGAGTATTACTTTTCCCTGACTGAAAGCAAACCATACTAATTTGAACCAAGATATGTAATAATTGGAAAGCATCTCAAAACATCGTTCATATCTTGCTTGTTTGCGTTTTGTGTATGATTCAGCGGAGGGAGTCACTGTGCTTATACAGACCCTGAACTGGATTGGAGAGACTGAGTGACACTGCGATCCTTCAAACTCTGTTTCTAAAACAGAGTTTTCTGTATCAGTCGCTTAAAATTAATTTTTGGTTTGTGAATGATACGGAATGATTGACTGATTGTATGTGTTACCGTGTAAGTCGAGCTTGGCCAGATCTTTAAGGTTGCGAAATCTCCGATATGTATCGGAAAATATTTATTCGCGATTTGACAAATGTGTCCTCTATTTTTCGAAGCTGGTGTCGAACTTAGGAAGTCGGGCTTACTCAGATCTAAAAAGTGATGAAATCGCCGATATAATGGATATTTGCCCGCTATTTAAAAAAACAGTATCGTCTTAAAGCTTGTTGTAAGGAATGTATTTCATACAAGACCAGCCCAAACTCCCAATGATTTCCGATATGTCCTCTGTTCAAGTCCCGATCGCATGTTTACATGTAAAGAAAGTAATTTGTGCAAGGGCCTCCCGAGTCCCGATGATATCCGATCGGCCCTCTCGACGAAGTCTCGTGTGGACATTTAATGAAAAAAAATGCTTTACATGTAAAAACATATTTCGTGCATTAATAAATCTAATAATGTAAAACATACAGTATTCTTGACTACCAGCCATGGATGCTACCAGCCATGGATGCTATTTTTGAACTAAGAGTCGGACAGAGGTAGTCGGGTGGTCAGATCTGTTAGGTGGTGATATCTCCGATATACATCGGATATTTACCCACAATTTGACAAAGTATAGTCCAGTATCAGAGTTAAAGTCCCAAGTCGCCGATATTTATCGGATAAATATCCATGATTTCGTAGACCCGGCGTGCCGACACCACACAGAGCAAGTAAATCTAGGATCGTCTGGTATCGATATTAGCCTAGGAGTCCCGGCACAATTGATATTTATAGGGTAAATATAGCGTCGGCGATTTCTCAGACCCGGCGTGCCGAGACAAATTTATAAAGTAGGCAAGAAGTCATTCCAGTATCTTGTAATATCAATATTACCAGGTATAGTCCCGAAATTGCCTATATTTATTAGTTATATATCGGAGATTTGGCAGACCCGGGATGTCAAGATAAGAGACGCTTTGTGTAGTTTCGTCTTCGGATTTTAGAGTCCCGAAATCGCCAATATTAATATTTATCTGGTTAAAACCGGCGATAGTAGGCTGACTCAGCATGTCAAGATACGAACCGCATTTTGTAGTATCGTCTTGTATCGGTATCAGATCCCGAAATCCCTTATAAAACAATCATCCTTAAAGAATTAGAACATAACGTTGTATCTTTTACAGATTTTAAACTCGCCCGACTTCTTTAGCCACTGACTGTCTTTGAAAAAAGCTGTTCTGTGGGAAGACGGTAAAAGCTGACTCCGTTTGTTCTTCCTTGAGTGATTTTTATCACAACTGGAGTTGTGATATAGAGGTGGTTTCAACCGGTGTTTGATGTCGTCCATTTCCGTAAACGACAAAAAGTCAAAAACTGCTGAACAGACTGTGTTGATATTTGATACCGATACTTAGACTGGTTCCAAGGTTCCAATTCGGAAAAATGGAGCCAAACGGACCAGCGGTTAGATAGTTTTGGGAAATTTCTAACCCCCCTTTTTAACTAATTGATTTTAGGGGTCTTTCATATATGTAGTTTTGGAATGTACACCAATCCTGCATTGTGGACTGTTTTATGAGTTGTGGAACAGAAATGAGGTTTTGATGAATGTTACAAATATGAGGATGGCTGATTCAAAGTATCAGAGATTTTTATGCACTTTTGGTAATAAAATTGATAAAAAAACAACACATTTAATGTTTTAGATTTCTCACTTTTGTTATGACCCTTACCATTTATTACCTGACTTGATGACATAACTAGCTGCTGGACCTGTTTACTGGCGCATTGATTAAAGACAAAGATCGTTTTATTTTGTGATAAGAACGTGTGAGTTTGTAAAACATAGTCTATTAGCCTGGCAATGTGTTTTTTGCGAATATTGTTTACCCCACTGAGAACAGTGTGGTTTGAAAATGGCCGGGATGCGCTACTACGGAACTTTGTTTTGTGTTCATGTGGACCAAAATCGTGTATGGCGTGATCAACCTGTTCAGTGAGAGAACAAGGACTTTGATATTGAAATCGAGAACGAGAAGACACTACCGTAGGTCAAGACAAAGGTATGGTATAAAATATTTGTATTATTATTTATATTGGAAGAAGCATGGTGACATTTTGTTCGTGAAATGTGCGTGTATTGTGCGATAGAGAAGAGTATATTGGGCATGATTGTTGTATATGTATGACGTCAGGATAGGATGAGAGCGAGATTGTGAATAGTTTATTTGTATAAATGTTGCGTTGACTGATGTGACCATCTTTCAAAGGGTTATTGTGAGTGATATGCTGCATGCTGAAGTCTCCTTGTGCAGGCCGCCTCACCAAAATGTCATTGATACTATGCAATAGAAACTTATCATTGAAAGTTTCGGCTTGATAGGAACTGTGGGTGACGTGTAGACAACGTGTGCACTGGCGTCAAGGTGTTACGAAGGCTTGGGACTATTGTTTCATAATGTTTATCGGTTCACACTAGTACTAGTTCAGGCTCATGCGTGATCAGTTACTGCAGTTATCTTGTTACATTTATAAGTACAATCGACGACTTTAAGTCGACCTTGTATAGCGTTACTATACTGGTCCTGTATTGTTGTTTATTGATTCGGGTTCGCAACTAAATCGAGTAAAAGATGATTGCATATGACTCTGCCTGTTTGACTGATTCCTTTTCACACGCGTTGTCCAAAAGATGATTTGCATATGTCTCTGCCTGTTTGACTGATTCCTATTCACACCGGTTGTGGACAGACAGTGTCGGCTTGATAGGAACTGTGGGTGACGTGTAGACAACGTGTACACTGGCGTCAAGGTGTTACAACGGCTTTGGGACTATTGTTTGATAACGTTTATCACGGTTCGACTGTGTGTTCACACTGGTTGTGGACATTTACAGTGAAAATATAGGGGCAAGGTATATGTTGAAGTGTTTACGGCGATATGTCGTTGAAATTGAGTTCATGGCCATTCATTTTTAGCTGAAAATCGACCCGTATTGGTTGATGTTGCTTAAAATAATTTGACAGAATAGAAAAATGTCGGCCGTAAGTGATACATAGTGCATGGTGCGAATAGCGCGCTAAGTTATCACACAGATTTATTCTTGTACATTCACGTTTAGCCCAAAGCGACCCCTAGCCCTATTCGTTTACATTGTCTAAAATACATTAACAGTTTTGAAAGATGCACCCGTGCAAGTATCAAAGTTAGGTTATGAATCTATTTGGTAAATCCATGGTTTTGGCCGCCAAATAAAAATTTACAGTTCAGAAAATTGTGAGCTGGGTAAGTTTTTGCTCGATAGGATCTGTGGTTGACTTCGAAATTATGTTGTTGTACTGTACTGTATGTTCAGATGTGTGGGTTCGATCGGTTTTTGAAAAACGCTTGAATCTGTAATGTAAAAATAAATTTGATCGTTTTCGTATAATCCGTCGTTGTGCTGAGCTCCCACAAGAAGGTACCCCAATTCGTGTACGTTGTCTAAATTAAATTAAGTTTTGAAAATGTCACTTAAGCAAGTTTTCGCTTGATAGGACCCGTGGTTGCAACGTTGGCGTCGAGAGTAACGAGCAAAGTTAGTTTATGCCGGACCCGGATCTGTTTTTGTATAAGTTTGGGCTTCCAAATAAATTGAAAGTTCAGGAAATTGTCAGCCGGGCAAGTTTCTGCACGATTTGAGGGCAGGACAGTTTTGTTGGTTGACAGATTAGGAAATGTCACCCTGGAGAGTTGTGGCTTGATGGGAACCGTGGTTGACGTAGAGACGATGTTGACATGTATGATGTTAGCTGTTTAATCGCAGCGGTACTTGTGGCGTGTATCGAACGCGCTCGGGTCATTGGGGTCATCGCCACAGTCCAATGATAAAGATGATACAAGTTTATTTATGTAAAGGCTAATATAGTTCATTATGTTGCAAGCTAAATCTACGATACGGTCAGTCTCGTAGTAAACTGCCAACGAAGCCTATGCGTTGGCTCGCAGCGGGACTGTGGCGATGACCCCAATGACCCGAGCGCGTTCGATACACGCCACAAGCAAGTACCGCTGCGATATCACAGCTAGTTTGATGTAGGTAGTGCGATGTACGTCGCGTCGGTCAAATGGTGATATGTACATGTGTGAGTACCTAGTAATATCGTATTCAATCAAAGAGAATTCATGTTCACTGGTCCGGATTAGTTCATAAACTTAGTTCAGTCTGTAGCAATGTACGTAAGTCAAGAAACGTGAATTCGTGGGCACAGGGATATGGAACATACCTCCATGAAGGTACTAATTTTGTAGACGTGAATGGCCGGCGAGGTGCACAATTTGTGAGAACTTAGGGGGTGAATACTTCTGTAATGCACATGCTCAGTTAACAAACAAATCTTGAACGTGAGGTCATGCATGCTGCCAGCCGGCTCACTGCATATCATGCAGCCGGCCGTACTACACAACGCGGATTAAATGATGGACTAAGTGCAGTCAAAGACTCCACAAGAAGCAGATTATGCTCTAGTTCGATTGGACCTCACGAATACCTATCGATAGACCCCATATCGTCATATGTTAACACGTAAAAAGTACTTTAATTGTAATTGCAATATGAAATGATTTTTGTGCCGTAACTGAATCGTGTATGTAATGTAGATTCGGCTTTGTCTAGCGTTTTGTATTGCTGCGAAACGAGCCCTGCCACTCCTTGACATGTTCTAGCCACTTCAATGACCAAGCTACCCGAGTGGCAAAGGCTACGGATGCGCAGCAAGCGTTTGTAGGCCTACAGCTTTTGTAATGATTGACACGGAGTTCATTGGTGATAAGACAAAACTTGTTGCTCAAGATGGAATGTGAATCATGTGGAAGCATTCAATGTTTGTGTATTTGTTCTTCGCGTATTACTGGTACATAACACAGACATCCAATTTGTTTTTAGCCTTTCAGATTAATGTCGTGTTAAATTCGTAGGATACATATTAAGGATACCTTCTACCTGAAAATTACGAAGTGACTGATGTGGTTTTCATTGTGACTATAATTATCATTAAGATCTATGTTGGTGCTTATGATGGTTTTGTACACTGCAATTATTACACTGGTGATGGTCTCTTGTTATTGCAGATTTCAGCATGCCAAGGAAAAATACTGGCGTATAAGCAAGAGAAATCAGGTATGAAATGGACTTATTGATTTTGAAGTAAACACTTGGCTAATAGTGGTTAAGTGACACAACTACATCTGCTTCCTTCATTTATATTTTTATGAGTTAGTTTTTGAACACAAAGTTATTTATGTATAAGAGAGACACATATTCCAATGTTGGTGATACACTTGGTATCTTTGGATATATCTGATCTTTGAACATTATTTTCTTTATTTGAAAGCAATATTCGTAATATTATAACTTTTTTTCATAATTCTTTTTACGGTTGTACATTTATACACGGAACGTTTATCTAATGATTACAAGTATAATTATAACTGTCATTGTTGAATGCAGATTGATTATTATAAACTGAATGATTTTTTTCTTGTTTCTCTACAGGATAGAGCGCAAACTAGGTCGTTTGCTACATCAAAAGACCATGAATGGACATTGTGCAATGAAACCAATGAAAATACAAGTAACATTGTGGCTCAACATATTACTCATGATATGACAAATAAAAGTACAGTCAAGAAAAGCAAACATAGTAACCTGTATCATGTAAATCAAAGTAACCTATGTCATAATTTAAATGTAACCAAAGAAAGTACACTTGAAAGTAACACCAGTAACAACCAACAAAGTAATAGTACCAACAAACATGTAACTGATGTAACCAACAAGGGTGAACAAAGTAACTTGTACCATGTAAACCAGCAAAGTAATTTGTGTCCAGATAAAAATGGAGACAACAGAAGTACATAAATGTTAGCAGTACTTAATATATACAACAGCAAAGTATAGTTGATAGCAGCAACAAACATTTTAAACTAATTCTGGTACATGGTAGTACACATCAAGGAAGTACACAATTTAGTATTGGATCCAGAGGCAAACAGTGCACATGCAATGCATTAATTTCCCTTTGTATGTCATTACAGAGGCACCTTATGACAAGAGCAGATTTAGATAAAATTCTGCACCTGGGAGATGAACTATATATTTCCATCATTACAGATTTAAAACTGAATGATAAATTTGTTAATGACCTTCTCATGTTCGACTGACCTACCACACACTGTCTTCATAAATCCATGGCATTATGGCATCAAAAGGGGTGAAATATATACTGGTATGATCATCATAAAATACCGTCAATGACGCTGTACCTTCTCTAATGTGTGGCCAGGTCAGGTAATTGGTTGTTGGCATGGAGTTGTTGGTAAATAGTTGATGATGTAGGGGCATGAGGTGGGATATGGACCCAAAGAACCCAAAAGATGATTAAATACATCAATCAAAAAAATTCTAAGCTACAGTATAAACTGCCTAAAGATAGTTCAATGTGGAAAAAAGTTAAACAATTCAGAAATAAGAATTAACAGTCCAAAATAGTAATGACGCACTTCCTTACTGACCTGAGTGAATGTGAAATACACAACCTGGCATCTGTAAATTAAATGTATACCAAGTGATCATTTCCAGTCACTTTTAACTGTTTTTAATGGATTTTCCAAAGAGTCCTGTGGAAATGATGAAAAACGCTTATCTGGTCTTGTGTTTGTATAACCTCATGGCTGATAATTGTCATAGTATTGAAAAAAAATTGAAAGTGAAGAAATTACTGTTTTTAATAGGCATATTTTCCTTGAAATACATGACCGTGTAAAGAATATATGCTAAAAGTGTTTAAGAGTAAATTTCTTTTCAAAAAATAATTTAATTTGTGACCAAAGGATTTTTATTCTTTGAGTTTACAAATTCACACATTGCAATTTGTTCAATCATCTTGTGCAGTGCAAAATTTATATAATGACTGAAAAACAAAAAAAAATGGCAGAATTACAGTCTTTGTGATGTAAAATTATGGGTTGACATCACGATGACTGTTAATCTGTTTGAAGTACTAATATACTATAATTTAAAGAAGAAAAATTCATGCAGAAACGGTAAAATATATTGTCAGCAATGTAGTGTTAATTTTGACTTTACATCAAAATATGCCTTTGCTGGATACCAAATATATAGGGTGAAATATCAGCCATGTTCAGCAAAATCCACACAACAGCATTGATCCTTTTCTAATTTGATTTGATTTGCTTATGTTATCCTTGTATGACAGTCAGTACAATATGGAACTTGAACACAACACAGTGAATAAGTATGCTGTAAATGAAATGGTGTGGCTGCATCCACATGCAGCAATAGGAGTGCCTTTGTCTCTCACCCCTCATTTCCAACCTGTCCACATCCCTGAAAAAATAGTTTGGTCTTATATTTATAATGTTAATAATTTCTGTATTTGTTAAAATGTGCGCATCTCAAAAACTTGATCATAAACATTTTCATTGTTTTTTATAGCTGACCAATCAGTTAACCTGTTTATTTTGAATATTTGCGCATTTTTCCTCAGTATTTGACATTTTCTGAATACCTTCTTATTCAGTTTGTCATTTTCTAAAAGTTTAAATGCTCCATCGTGTGGTCAAGCTTTCCACAAGCATCAAATGTGGTACTTCATATAGGAGGGTCTGCCTCTAGAGGGCGGGCATCATGAACACTCCTGTGTTTGTTGGTTAATTCCTCCACGTAAACTTCTGATTGTACTGTAAACATTGAACATGGCCGACGTCCGATTTTCCTGTCTAAAACTTCACTCATTTTCGTTCATATGACTCTGAAACGCCAGGAAACGATTGGGAAGAAAGGGTTATCTTGAAATATTGAGGTACTCGCCGATATTTTGCAAAATTAAATGAGAAAAAATGCAAGGAAAATGCCGACAGGCTTACACAATGACAGTTTCAGACTCGGAGGCATATGATCATCTCTGCAGATTATGCAACAGGCCCAGATCACGTGAGGCCATGAGGGGATATCCACGCAACTCAGTACCAAACACTAGCGCTCACAGAGTGAGCAAACACAAAGTGAGTACCCCTAACTCAGCTCAGTAGTCTGTAATAGATTGTAGTCAACTAAGAAACCTTGGAGAAAGGCTTAACACTGTGGCTATGCCGCGAAGTCCCTTTTGATTTTTGTCATAGCTCAAAATCGTTCTCCCACACCTCAACCTGAGCCATGAACACCCCCACCAGTTTATGATATGACCCATCACAATGGCATGATGTCAACGGATCTTGACAGACGGAAGTCTTGACAGACGGAAGTTCTTGACAGCAGCATATTGGTTTTCAACTCTAATACCTTCTCTGTCTATAAATAGACACGAGAAGGTAACAATCAGTTCAGATAGTGTTTTTGTCACAGTGCCTGAAGCTATTGAAATAGCTTTCTCACGTTATAATTCAAATTTACTTATTGTGAAAGGTTATTGTATGGCCTTATTTAAAACGGTTAATGGTATGTATGGTGTCTTTGATTCACATAGTCATGGCTCTGATGGAATGATGCAATCTGAGGGTACATGTATAACAGCGTATTTGACACACATACCGCATCTTATATCATTTTTGCTAAATTGCTTCATAGCTGGAATATGGACATGTACTCAGAGTTTGAACTTCAAGGCTTTGAAATACAATGTCTTGATACATCCAGTAAGTTTATGCAGACCACTGTGATTGATTCAGGAAATGATTTGATATCCAAATATTTCAAATTTCAGTCATCCCAACAAACATTTCACACAATAAAACAAAACAAAACCATGAGCAAAGTAGTGACAACATATGATCGGGTAAAAGAAAGAAAAAAAAAAGTGGAACTGCTGTGTAGCAAGCTCAGACAACAATCAACATTTAAATCAAAAGAAGAGCATTTGATAAAAACAGGAAAAGGTTAAACCCATGTCAACAAAGAAAGTAGAAATGCGTATTTTTAAGGAAAGAGAAATTTCCAAGTTATCAAAGCGCAAAGCCAGAGAAAGGGATGAGGTTAAATTGAAGGAAAGACAGCAAAGACAATTAAAACGTGCAAATGATCAGAAAAATAAAGTGAAACCAAAGCTCAGGCCATTACCAAAAACTGCTACATGTGAACTATTCAATTGTCCAGAGTCAGTGGAATGTTACAAGTCTAGCCAATGTGCACAGCGTCCGTGCCTAGGAAAAGGTACATCCATTACACGAAAGCGTAAAGCTCAAGATGATGAATGTCTTGCTGCAAAAAGTTCATGCATTGTTAATACCAATGAATATACATGCCAAATTTAAATACAAACCTTAGTAAGTGCATTGAAAATTTTAAAAGAAATATATCAGAGGGACCAATTTATGTCTGCTCTTCTTGTCATCAAACCTGGTTTAACATTCAGTCATACTGGCACCACAAAAACAAGATGTAAATGATATTGTCAATCAGTGTTTAACTGGTTACCTGTCTGCAATGGGCAAAGAATGGTTATGTAAAACATGTCACAATTATATATTAAAATGTAAAATTCCCAATATTTCAGTTGCAAATAATATGACTTTCCCTAAGAAACCACAACAATTACAGTTACATCACTTGGAAGAACGCTTGATTGCATTGCGCATTCCCTTCATGCAAATTAGATCACTGCCGAGAGGTGGACAACAAATGATAGCAGGCAATATCGTAAATGTACCATGTGATATTATCCCTACCATAAATTCATTGCCGCGACTTCTACATGAATCAGCTACCATTGCTGTAAGTTCAAGAAAAAACTCTCCTATGCTAAATCTGATATCACAGAAAACATACGCCCACATAAAGTTGTTGAAGCTTTGCACTGGTTACTACAGAATAGTGAATTATACCAAAATGCAGGATTGCACATAGATCACTCGTGGACAAAGAAAATAACTAGCCCTGACAACACAGATCTGCTCCAATTTGTGGAAGGTAACAATGTCTGTCCACAACATGACAGCTCTACAGAAAGGTGTGAGACATATGATGATGACAGTGATAGTGACACATTCAGTGAAATTGGTGACAAAGAAGCCCCTCATGGTAGTATGGATACATTGTTACAGCAATCACAAACTATAGACAAAGTCTTGACATTTGCTCCAGGTGAGAATCAAATACCCCTCAGTCTTTTCCAAGATGTAAATGCTGAATACATGGCGTTTCCAACCATCTACTGTGGACAACATAACTTGTATAATGGGCAGTATTACAGCGATATTTGTAAGTGGGAGTTGCGATGCATGATAGACGTGTTGCAAATTCAATACCGAATATTTTTTTCAAATTGAAAAAAATACAGATCAAACAAGTTGCACAAACTGTGTCTTTGGCATTGCGTAGATGTAAACCACAAACCCAAAAATAACTGTAGGTGATGTCCTTGACCCACATAATATTCGCATCTAATTAATTTAGATGAGGGATTTTATATATTTCGCCATATTAGAAATTCGCCACCATATTTAGAGAAACGCAAAAAAGATGTCTATGCCATGATACGCCAACTTGGACTTCCAACTTGGTTCATGTCTCTCTCTGCTGGAGATACCAAATGGTTAGATTTACGCAGAATACTTAGTACATTGGTTGGTAACAAGCAATACAGTGATGAAGAACTAAAGTCTATGGATTGGCAAACTGTCACCAAGCTACTTCAATCAGATCCTGTTACATGTGCCAGATATTTTGATCATAGGGTACAACAATTCATCAATACTGTTCTCAAGTCAACACACAATCCAATAGGATGCTTACATGATTATTTTTACAGAGTGGAGTTTCAACAAAGAGGGTCGCCTCATATCCATATGCTTGTATGGATCACAGATGCTCCCAAACACAATGAACAATGTGATGATGATGTTACTGCTTTCATAGATCAGTATGTTTCTTGTTCTACTAAAGTACCTGCAAATATGGTACACTTGGTTGGTTTACAGACACATAAACATTCAAAAACATGCCGTCAAAAAGGAAAACCTATCTGTAGGTTTGGTTATCCAATGCCACCAATGCCAAAGACTGTAATTTTAGATCCATATGATGATGATCCAAATGAAGAAAAACTTATGAATCAAAGTTTGAGGAAATCAAAGCAAAACTAAATGATATGGGAGAAGGCAAAAATATTTCATATGAAGACTTCCTTCAGAATGAAATACACATGACGCATGACACATATATCAAAGCAATTCAAACTTCACTCACTACATCAACTATATTCTTACAACGCCAGCCATCGGAAATTAGAGTAAATCCGTACATGAAAAACCTGTTACCAGCATGGGAGGCAAACCATGACATTCAATTTATCCTTGATCCATATGCCTGTGCCAATTATATAGTGTCATATATGAGCAAATCTCAGAGAGGTATGAGTACATTGCTTGACCAGGCTTGTAAAGAAGCCAAAAAAGGTAACATGTCATTGAAGGAACAAGTGCGTCACATTGGCAATCGTTTCTTAAACAGTGTTGAAATAAGTGCACAAGAAGCTATTTATCTCCTCCTGCAATTACCCCTCACACGTTCCTCCAGAGAAGTTGTATTTATTCAGTCCTCACCTCCAGAGCAACGAATTTTTCTACTTAAAAGTAAAGAGTCACTTGAACAATTGCCTACAACTTCCACAAATATAGAATCTGATAACCTGATAAAGCGTTATTCACGCAGACATAAGCAATTGGAAAATTGGTGTCTTGCTGATTTTTGCCCAAACTTGAAATACAGTACCCTAAATCACCGTCCCTCCACCCAGGAGGGACGGTGCCTAAATCAAAATTCACTCCAAATATTCTGAAACTACTGATAATGCTGACAATGCTGAATTGACTGTCCATCAGATGATGTCACACATGTGAATGCCACGTCACAGCGTATACATATTGTTTTTAAGAATGGTGGATCAATTAGAGAACGCCAAAAGTCAAGAGTGATACGTTATGTCAACTACAATTGCAAGACTGATGCAGAAAACTATTATCGAGAAAGATTGTTCTTGTTCACTCCATGGAGAAATGAAAATAAAGACTTGATTGAACACTTTACCACATACCAGAAGCCTATACTCATAAGCATCATATAATGAAATCTAAACTTTCTGAATACCTACACCATGATGACATTGTGGAGGAAGCCATGAGACAGGTTGACCAATTGCTAGATGATATACCTCAATATGATACTCTTGCACAAGTACACAACAAGTTGAACATGAAGATACTGATAGTGGGTCCACACACAGTGAGCACTTCCTATATTTTGATCCTGACAGGTCAGATATATATAAGCATTATGATATTGCAGGTGATGTTGGCCTTAGTCAAACTTCCTTGGCCATATTGACACTTCAATGTTGCCAAATCGCATACCTAACAAAGAATACCTTCAGTTGGTTAGTACACTAAATGTAAAACAAAGAGAAATATTTAATCATATACTTAATTGGGTTAAAACAAAATCTGATCCATTTCACATATTCCTAACTGGAGGTGCAGGTGTTGGAAAATCTGTCGTTGTCAGAGCTTTGTACCAAGCCCTACATCGCTATCTTTGCTCTTATGAAGGAGACAATCCAGAAGATTGTCGAATATTACTATGTGCACCCACTGGCAAAGCTGCCTACAACATTAATGGATGTACAAATCACGCTGCCTTTCATATCCCAGCAAATCAGAGTTTACAATATAAGCCTCTTGACAGTGACCGACTAAATACTCTTCGTGTCAAGTACAGAAATTTATCAGTTGTTATTATTGATGAAGTAAGTATGGTTGGAAATCGTCAATTTAACTATATCAATCTCCGCCTTCAGGAAATCAAAGGAAACAAAAAATTATTGGAGGAATTTCTATTCTTTCAATAGGAGACCTATTGCAATTAAAACCTGTCATGGATGGATGGATCTTCAATGATCTGAAGCACAATTATGGGCCATTAGCAACAAACTATGGCACGATTTATTCACAGTTCATGAACTTACACAAGTAATGAGACAAAAAGATGATAATGAATTTGCTGCCCTACTTAATCGTCTTCGCACAGGCAATCACACCAACAACGATATTCAAATACTACAACTAGAGTGATTAACACAAGTGACACAACAAAAACACATTTATATACTATTAATTCAATGGTTGATACACACAATCAAATGCTTTATAATAATGCCATATCACAGAAAATTAACATCCCTGCATTAGACACAGTCATTGGTGACTTCACCAAACAAGTCAAGCAACAAATTCTTACTGCAATTCCAACTAATCCTTCAAAAACATGTGGATTGCTTTCAAAATCACCCATTGCTATTGATCTTAGATATGATATTACCACTAACATTGATATTTCTGATGGCATAATAAATGGTGCAACATGTGTTGTCAAATTATTGATATGCGAATGCCAACACTACCCAAAACAGACCTAGTATTATATGGGTCCTCTTCAATGGAAATAATGTTGGACAACAAACAAGGCATAAATACAAACACCTGTATCACAAACATATCAGAAAGCAATGGACACCAATATTTGACATCAAACGTCAATTCTTTCTATCCAAATTCCGTAAAAATATTTCTATCATTCGTATACAATTTCCCTTGAAGCCAGGTGGTGCCAAGACCATACCAAGTCACAAGGTGACACACTCGATGATGTCGTTGTGCACATGGGTAGTACAAAATTGACCACATGCATTATGTTGCTTTCAGCAGAGTTCGAAAGCTATCAGATCTTCAAATATTACATCTGAATGAAAAGAAGATATCAGTATCAAAAGCGGTGTTAAATGAAATTGAGAGACTAAATACTACAGCAAAATTGACATTATGCTATACACCACTGTATTCATTTCCACAACAAACATTTAAGTGCTTTTCAATAATTCAAGATCTTTACACTGTCATTTCCATGACCTTAAAAATGAACCAAACATTTTATCAGCTGATGTCATAGCTATTGCAGAATCGAGATTAACTACTACAGATGCCAATACCACATTCTATCTCCCTAACTTCAACATTATAAGAAATGATCACATGACAGCATCTCACACAAGACCACATCATGGTTTAGTCATATACTTTAGTCTCTTACTGTACTTAACTGTCACAAATTTAGTTCTCAAAATATAGAGTTTATTTTCACCCACATTCAATGTCCTCATCAACAAGACCAATTTCAAATTATTGTAGTTTACAAATCTCCAACAATAAAAATGTATGATTTCCTACAAGTATTTTGTGAACAAGCCATTGATCTGATTAATGTTGAAATGCCATTGATCATTGTTGTGATTTCAATATGGATATTTCTAAAGGCCATAATTCATTTTTAGAGAACATGCTTCTGTATTTAAATGTTCACAATATATTAATGCTGTCACAACAGACTACCATTCACAACTAGACTTGTTGTTCAGCAATCTCCCTCCTGTTCATTGTGACACTATAGAGAACGCTTGGTCAGACCACAAAATAATATATGGTGTTTATACTACACAATGATTCTCCACTGTCAAGTTAATTTTATCCACTAACGAGCCACCCATTTATACAGTGCATAACTTCGTCACCAACCAGCGCCGCCACGACGTACTACAGAGGCGCAATGCATATGATCAAACAGTCCGCAATTCCCAGGTAATCGGCATTTCTTGTGATGGTATATGATAACTATCATTTCCTACCAATACAATAGGATTCTGACTTTTCAAAAGCGCCCGCGCGCATACCTGAATGATTTCAACTTGATTATGCCACGTATTTAGATAATATCAACAAAGCCGATTGGTCATTTGGCGACACAATGACGCGTCTACATATCAGCACACAGTATGTATACAGTGTTGCACACGTTGCACTTGTTTTGGCAGTTCCACTGCCATCAGCTGTTCTAACTCCTGTCGTTACCCACAAGTTCAAGATCAAGCTTCCTGCAAGGTCCCTATGTTCATTTCTCAACATTCCAATGACCTATGTTAACAAATCCTTATCTAGATCTTGTCTGAAAGGGTGAACGTAATACCACGCCGACACTAATCGGCGTCATTTCCTCGGCAGTAGCTTGTCAAGATCAGCGCACCATACCAGACTTTCCACAACAATTTGCATCAAACTCTATACCTGACTGAGAACGGTTCCATTGCCCGAATCATCAAACAACATGAGTGGGTAAGTACCTATGTAATGTTTCTGTTCACTCGTACTCGTCTAACATTCAAGGTTATCATAACCACTACTTTTAGTTTGTAGCCTACATAATGACCCGGTAGTTGCTATTAGACATGTACCCATGTGGACTGTCTTGTCACTGAAGTGTGCGTAGCGTTACTTCTCCTTGAATGCATTTATTGTGAGCCATGCCTTTCCTTGCCTGTTATTGATCTAGTCTGTCGTCACACATGCATTCGAACTGCGGATGGAGTTTGCAATTGCATCACAAAGATACAATAAATAGTAGCAGTCGTGCTTTAAGAGCATCACAGTCCGATCAGCCAACCTCAGCCCACCTCGCACTAACGACACATACATTGTAACGAGCCCGAAAGTGCTCGCCAAAGTTTCAGCTTCATTTCCAGCTCTCGATAGTTTTATAAATGTAACATTATACACATGCTTAAGTATTAGGTCAGTTAGCTACCGACACAAGTGGTTACTTTATGATATCGCGTACTTTTGCACAATTGTACTTGAACTTTTGTGATCTGTCACTGGGCATTTTGACGCTTTGTACGCAACTGTTGTTGAAGATTTCTCTATCACCATGCATGCCCACATATGATTGACCCTTCGCTCAAGAACGCACGTCCGATCGAAACAAAGAAAGCCTTCAGTGATTCTCGCTCGATCGGTGGATCGGTCATGGATGCACACAAACAAAAAAAGGTACAGGACACTGCTTTGAGCCTTATTTGAAAGGATAGTTGCCGCTTGTTCGTAATTTCGTAATCCCATAGCGAGATAGTACGCCTTCGGTTTGTCATCGGTAAATGTGGAGTCTTTCCGTACATTGCCACAGACCGCGTCCAAATATCGCCATTCACTACAACTAATCTCATTGTATCAATACTACAACCTCTTTAAATCTGGGCGATGATATGACGCTGATCGAGAAGGGATCCTAGACAAAAATCGACTTAAATTGAATGTACCGACGCATGGCAGCTGTCAACTCCTGCTTCGCGTAAACGTAGTATCACAAAAACTACGCATGTGTAGTGCCCTTTGTACTGTCAATGGTAACGCCACGCAGCTAACTTCCGCAACAAATCACAATTGAATTTGCCGCCAGGTTCTCAGCTAGCCAAACACGATATGACAGGAAAATGTGTATGTACGACTTTATTTGAACATAACAAATCTGTAAACAGCGTCTTTGAACGTGTACACCATGACTTCAACCAGGTTAACTATGGCATGACGCAATTACACGGAAACATGCTATCGGCGTACCGCACACATATACTGCAACTTTGAAGACAACGACTTCGACGGCCGGGCAAATGAAAACTTTAGGAAAAATACTGTTCAAGAGTTCATACCTTTAACCTTAAAAAAATAAGACTCCGCGACCTCATACTTTGTAAGTGAGAAAAAATTTACAACCAGGGGACTTGATCAAAGTTGCTTCAAAGTAGCCCTGCGTACGATGCTGTGTGTTCAGCTACAGCTAATCGCTCCGCTCAGTCACCACATATTGAGGTATGAGCGCCCCGCTCATTCAGGTATGAGCGGGGCGATTAGCTGTAGCGGAACACACAGCATCGTACGCAGGGCTACTTCAAAAGAATAGTCATAGGGTAATATCCCAACAGTAAAGCGATTTCACATCTTCGAAAGTTTATTATGAATTTCGGGACAGTATTTCGATCCACAAAATGTTATGAGTGTAGTGAGTGCCCGGAAATGGTGTGTCTCAGCCGTCTTGATCGTGGCAACCATAAAGAATACTGGCAAAAAAAAAACCATGCCACTGCTTCAAAAGCCAATTAACGAACACAGGGAGTGAAATACATTACCCAACGATCCTGTATCTCTCTATTTTTGTACATCCATGATCGGTCATACCGCAAGTAGCATAGTAGCACACGTAATTATCAACCCAATTACATATACAGTAAACGATTGGTTTATACCTTAATCCTCATTCAGACAAGATACGCCATTGGCTCTTCCCACCTAAGCTTTATTGACACATGTTTTCGCAGCTAGATCAGTAACAGTACATCCCGACGTACCCGCCGGACTGTCCCATTATTTGTAGGGGTGGGTGATGGGTGTCAGGAGATCAATATGCATGCTCATAAAAAAGTGAACAAGCTCTTCCTACCTCCATGGTTCTACTGAATAGTTACGACTCTTTTTTCCCATGACTACAACAATACCACTATCGCTGAAGCCCAATACACCACTGGCCACTGATAAAAAAATGTACCATTCATTTCTAAAGTTGTCATCCACATTTGGAGTTCATGTGAAATTGCTGTTTCATGTCAGCACCCGAGTTCACATTTTCTACTACAACCCTTTCGGTCCTCCTGAACCCTTTGATGCCCAGAATACACACACTGTATTACAGTAGTATCTTGTTAGTGTAGATACTTAAATAACTTTTTGCCATGTGACAACAAAACAGGGAAATGGCAATATTTGTCTGCTATTGTAAAAGTTACCAACAGACATTAGTACCGACACAATTGTCTGAACACTTTGTTTTATAAGTGTATTCAAAAACCATAACAACACACATAGTATCTAAATTAGCGTAAACTTCTACTTTTTGAACTAACAGTCTTTATTCATTTCCATTCTTCTTTACAGCTTCAATACCAAGTTGAAAGACATAAAAAAACACAACACAACCCCTACATCAAGCCCTTTACTGTTAGTATTGCAGCTGTAAGCACCAATGGTTGGCTGCCATACAAACAAAACAATGAAGATCATTTTATCAAACTGGTTGTGTCAGATGGAGAGACTTTGCAAAAATGTATTTGCTTTGGAAAGGACCGTGCACAAAAAATACAAGTGACAACACCATTCTTATTCGTAACGCCAAATTGCAGACAACATCATCAAAATAACATCAGCTAGCAAAATATATGGGTAAGTATGACTAATGTGAAGATTATGTGTTAATGTAGCACTAGTGAAACAAAACATTGGTTCATTTCATTGTCCATGAAAACACTCTGTACATACATTTGCATACCTTCCTATTAACTAGAAATATATATTTACCACTCTATCAAATGGCATAACCCATATACAGCATCGTTACAATAGCACAGTATATCATCACCGCTATACATTATCTCTTTCCAAGCAGAACATCATTGCCAATATCATGCCACTGTATTCTGACTCGACACTCCAAACCTCAACTACAGTACTTGACTCTTTTTGTCATTCATACATAAAAATTATTTTACAGAACAAATCGTATACCATTGTCCACACATTTGAAGGAACAAGCACAGCAAATATTGGCAACACCAGACAGCCCAAAAAAAAAGATTGCAGCCATCAGATCCTTACCACCAAAACAACGTGTATCTTTTCAAGGCCAGATTCTAGCAGTAAGTATATTACTCATTCTATATAAGTTTATCACAACTTCACCCAGTCTATACAAACTACCACTCATATACCTCTTGATAACAATGAACATCACTCTAACACTTCAATGCATCAATAAACACACAGCCATATTCTTACAACTCTCCAGATAGCCATTTCCTAAAATTTATATTAAACATCTTTATCACACTTCATTATTATTACTCCCTCCATTACATTTAAGGCCATTATTCTTTGGTGACGCACGTTGGTCATTACCCACCCATTTAGCTACAGATATACCAAGGGAACTGTCTAAACCATACTCTCTTTTCCTATCTTGAGCTTCTATGTTCAGATGTTGCTTTGGCACATCAGTGCATCAAAGCAATGAACTACAACACCAATGTCACAGCCTCAATTATTATTCATGCCTTCACATCACAATTTAACTCACACTTTTTATCAATGCTGTTTAGAAACTCTCAATATGACCATACTTCAGACAAACCCCACAATCTGGTCACATCTTATCTTCACATATTTTCATAGACTACCTAACATATCGTTAGTGTAGTCTAATCATCTACTCCCCTACATCATCATATCATGCTTTGATAAATATACACAATAGAATCACTATTGTGCTTTCATATGTACTATGAGAATTGCAAATATATTAGCAATAATTTCCCTCATTAACCTTACTTTCCAATTCTGCAATCACTTATCAATACACACAACAATATAACCCACATAACATATTTAATCCATCTCACTCTTCCATATTTTTAGCACCAAATGCCCAAACTGGTAAAAATGAAGAGTGGCCAGGACTATCTGTTACTGATATCACAGTGGGAGACGAAACAGGATCAATTCACGCAAGCTTATGGCGAGACATGGCCACTTTGCCTATCAAAGTGGGAGATAACATCTTGTTAAAAGATGTTACAGTCAACTATTCTTCGTACACCAAGGACCAGTAGCTCTCAGTAAATTACACTGACGAATTAGAGGTTAGTTATCATTTCAAAACTACCACATTTCACACCCACCTAATCTTTGAAACCACACAATCATTTAACACCACCACATTTTTAACAATACTTTGACTGAATGTATTAACATTGTGTTTTTGATGAATGCTACAAATAAGCAGGAAGCACTGACTCAAAATATCAGATTTGCACACTCTTTTGGTAATAACATCCATATAAACACATCTTCATGTTTTAGCTTTCTCATATTGTTATAACCCTCAGCATTTTTCAAAAACTTTGTCACGTGACCAACTACTATCCACTTATAAATCCAAGTGCCACATTCCACATCCAGAAATTACCATTCTCCTTCATGACATCCTACTTTATTCTCTCCACAGATATTATCTCCTGTGATGACAGAATCCTCGACAATGTCAATACAGGGCATTTGTTCCGAAACCTGGAGGAACAACTAGAAATTTTTGCCACTGCAGATAATGACCTATTCCTGGACCTGTTCATCAAAAAAGACCTTCTACTATCAGCTCTACAGGTCGACCCCACCACAGCCACTCTCGATGACATTCTGTGTTTACTACCATTCACATGCAAAATCAAACTAGACAAAGACACAATCATCAACATTTCAGAAGCTTAATTGTTCATGATTCACAACAGTCCAAAAACAGTTCATTACATTTATCTTAAGTTGGTAGCTTAATTATCAGTTTCATTTATTCCACTTTCAGTACATTAGCCAAACATTTATTTTGCTTTATTATGATTTTTAATTCATTAATTTTACCTTAGATTTGCCCAAGGATTAGTTAGCTAAACTGTGTTTTTTTCCCCACTTCCACATCCCAACATTTGACCTCGTTTGCTTAGCTCCAAATGGCCTTCACATCATTACAATTTCCTTACATTAGCCTACATTTGATTACCTAAATTCTCTGCTTCATTTCACTTCAATTTAAATACCAGTAGTCTACAACCTGAACTAGTTATACCTTCATTATAACTTTTCAATAACATTTCTGACATTATCTATAGTTAGTAACTTAATTGTGAGTTTTATTAAATTCCACTACTTACCTTTATTGTGATTTTAATTCATTTTTCCTTGCATTTGCCCAAGGTTTACTTACTCTTTTTTTTTCCTACTTGCATATCCTAATATTAGCCTTTACTTTGCTTAGCTCCAAATTGGCCTTCCATCATTACAATTTCCGTACATTAGCCTCAATTAATTACCTAGATTCTCTGCTTCATTTTACTTCAATTTCCTTCCCAGTACTCAACAACCTCAAGTAGTTATACCTTCATTACAACTTTTCATTAACATTTCTGAATTTATCTATAGTTAGTAGCTAAATTGTGAGTTTTATTTTTGCCTCACATTTGCAAAAGTTTATGAAATTTATCTATAGTTAGTACCGTTAGCTTAATTTTGAGTTTTATTTCATTCCACTGTTATTTAGCTTTCTCATGCTTTTTACTTTGTTTACTTTGCCTCACATTTGCCAAAGGTTTAGTTACCTACATTATCAGCTTATTTCACTTGCATTTCGTTACATCTGCCTCAAGTTTCCATAGCTTAATAATGTAATTACTTCATTCAAATTTCCCAGATTTAACCTATATTTTGTTACGTACATATCTCAGTATCTACCTCACTTCGATTTCCTTACAAACCATTCTACAAACTGAAGTATTTTCACATTCATTATAACTCATTTATCATTCCAATTCCTCACAGGCTAAGTTCACCAAGGATGATTTTTACAGATGTGCCGCCTTTGTGATTCCTCACCTCACACAACCTATTTTTGCCATTTGTAACTCATGCAAATATTACAGATCAATACATAACACAGTAACTTCAATTGTAAGGCTTCATCAACTCCATGTAATTTCAACTCTGGCAAAAACCTCCAGGCTTGGAGCTTCCATCACGAATACAGACAAGCCATCTTCCCATTGGTATGGCATTGCCCACCCAATCATGATCAAACCCAATGTGCATATTTACATAACTATTGTTGAGACTGGGTATCCTTGTCGGCAATGAATCACTTATGATGAACTGTCCACTGTCAGATTTTGTGCTGCTGTTTACTACTAACAAGTGAGCAATTGACAGTGGACATTTTGTTATATGTGATTCATCATTTATGCAAGCTTACTCATTATCAACAATAATTATGACAATATGCACAGACCGGTATCAGCCTGGGGCCTGGAACATGCCATACACACACCCAAACATGGTCTTTCCATATCACATGTTGCAAGCTCCCAAGCTTTGAGATTTTTCCCATGATTCAAATTACATGGACTACATGTTGCCCTAAAATGAAACTTCCTGAACAGATGTATAATAATCATTGGTGAACCTCCACTTTCCAATGTCTATTTTACGAAATACTACCTGCTTGATTTTTAATACTGTTCCGTATTTATATATTCAATAAAATTTGTTTACAGTTTATTTCCATACTTGTCCATGTCAATTTTTCCCCAGCTGTCAGCTACAAATACCAGGTGGCTGTTCTTTAAGACTTGAAGTGCAGGCACAATCAACAACTTCTCCTCTCAACAGTTTGTAGAGCTAACCCATTCAAACTACCAAATGGCCAAGAGTATATCTGCCAGTACACTTATTCTTCATACGTTTGAGATTGCCTGTCTTTGAGTTTGTCTGTATGTATATGATATGATTGTGTGGGTGTGTGTACTGAAAAACTACACACCCGCAGCACCTTCCCATTTAGTATTTTATGTACAGGTTCACCAGTTGTGATGCAGTGCCATTGGCGCTATTTTTGCACTCAACTGAACAACAGTTAATTATTTTTTATGCTACTGAGCATTAAAGAGTCGTAACGTGCAGAACTGCACTCCTGCAGTCATAGACTCCAATGCTTTGGTAGGCTGTCACACACGTTCGTGTATCGCCGATGACGTCACGCACGCTCCTCCCATGAGCCCTTTCGCGCCCATGGGATTCCGAGCTCATTTCCATAAATGTCGTCTACTTCAAAGTCTCTTTTCGTCGCTCCGTAGTCGTCGGCGCGTGCAATTATGTTGCAAATTTGAGCTGCATTTTATTCGAGGGTGATTTTGGAAGGGATAAACGGTCAAAGTCGCTGGACTTAGGTTTCCCTTTAACTGTCTATGGTTGGTGTTTGACCTTTGTTCTTGTTTCCATTGAAATTTTTATCAACTTGGTCAATTTTGCTTTTGGGGAAAGCTGACAAATAGCCTGACCCTTTAAGCCATAATTTCAGCTGGGAATTTCTTGTAAATCAGTGAGGAAAAATTTGGTATCAAAACTGATTCTGTGTTACCTTTGTGCTCGCAGATAAAATCATGACAAATTCTTTTCACTAATCTTACCGTACAAATTGGATTTCATATTTTCTGGATGTAGGAGAATTATTTTCCTTGAGACAGTAGCCGGGGTGCCAGGCATGGTGGCAGCCATGGTCAGACATCTCCATTCACTGAGAAGAATGAAGAGAGATTATGGATGGATACATACCTTACTGGGTAACCAGTCATATTTTGTATAGTAGACTACATAGTGCATCAGAACCAATCAAAAAAGTTGTGATATACCCTTTTAACCAATCAGATTTTGTCTTGTTCACTATATTATGAATCTGATCCAATCAAAATAAGTGTCACACATGTTTGTTGTTTGCATGCACCTATCAGATGCAAATCTTTGCCGATGACAAACTGCCAGTGTTACAGATGATATTTCAGTAATATGTTAATCTGTGATTTGTGAATTTATGCAGAGGAGGCGGAAAATGAAAGAATGCACCTGATGACGGCTCTACAAATCAAACAGCCAGGCCGACTTTTCAGATGGGCTGTGATAGGTGCACAAGGTGAGTAATCAATCTCCTCAACGTCTAACTGGTAAATTTCTGTCGAATACACCAAACAGCCTTTAAGAATGTGCCCCGGGGACAGATATGTGCACTCTCAATCCTTTACAAATCTTTTCTGATAGACCACTGTGTAGGGGCTCATTTTAAAGCTCTTGGTGTAAGAAAAATTGTCACTGCCTTAATTTTTCCAAAATCGAAAATTTTATTTTCTCAATAGAGTTAACACAGGGTTGCAAGCCATTGGGAACTTCAAATATCGGTAGATCTTGGGTAAATTTGTTTCTCTAATACCAAAATGTGCATGGTGACCCTAAGTTTTATACTTCATTTTGAAAGAGAATGGTTAAAATATTCCAGAGGAAAGTTTGAGCAAAAGGTTTAAGTCTTTCATTTTTGAGGTGCATACTACCTCAATAACTAACCTTTAGTGACAAAGGTGGCATAAAGGACTGTCAGCAATCCAATTTGTTGCCAATGAGATGATATTTCATGAAGTAACATTAAGGTTTTGGAGTCACATTAAAGTCACTGCAAGCAGAACACAACGATACTTGGTGAATTTGGTGAAAAAATTTTAAGGTATATAATGCACAAGCCAAACCACATAATTATTCATAGATAATTTATCTTCTGCAGATTTGCGTACATAATCAATATACTTTACACAAATCAGTTCTAAATTATAAGCGTCCGGTATATATGATTCAGGATCTTTCTGATATCATTTCTTCTTTTAGGTGGGTTTGTTACTTTCTTTTCATTGGCATACCTGATAAGTCCAAGATTCTGCCATCGTTTCGTAGGATACCTTGAAGAAGAAGCAGTTATTACTTACACAAAGTGCTTACAGGTATGCATAACTCTACTTCTGCTCACCATCATGAATATTCATGTCATGGCCAGGGAATCTGTGTAAAATGTGCATGAAATATTCAGATTCAGGGAATTGGTTTATACAAGTGCATGCAGTTTGTAATATATTTGAGAGTGTGTTATGGAAATTGATTGCAAGAGCCATATAATAGTTTCATCTTATTCATTTCAATTTTTTGTCTTGTTCTAAATCAAGTTTGTAGATATGTAGCATTTAGTCAACACAAACTTTTCAACCATGTCACTGAGTTGGTGTATCCCAATTGCTTTCAATAGATTCAGTGGGCCTATACATGCTAATAGCACTGTTTGCTATTGCAGGTTTCTTTACTAAATATACGGCAGCTGCATGAATGCGACATCTGACACTGCAGCTTGATATGCAGACAAATTTTGTCAATGTTGCTTGTCTTGTTGTTGTAGTTGCAGCTTGTAGTCTGAGCCGTTAATGTGTCCTACAGTGTTAATTGTAACATTGGCAGTCACTTTGAACGATGTATTTTCAAAGTTTTTGAATGCATAATTTCCAAAAAATGAAATCTAAATAGCAGACAAATATTTATTTTTGCATATTAATGAGAGACCACTGATGTTATTTGCAGACATCCCTAAGTAATGATTCACCGTTAACAGCATGAATAAACAAACAGATGACTATAAATATTTTAATGTATTCATTTATTCAGGATAAATATTGTCTTTTCTGTATTTCAGGACTTTGACAAGGGTTATCTCAAAGTATGGCAGACTGCAGCAGCTCCGGAGGTTGCTGTCAAATATTGGAAACTCCCTGTAAGTAAAAAAATGGCGTCAATCTCAATCAATGCAACTGACTTAAAGTAGAACGCACGTAGGGGACAGAAATTTAGGCCTTCAAATTTTGTCACTTTTCTTCTGACCTACCACTTTTGGGGGCTCATTTTGAAGCTGTTGGCGAAAGAAAAGTTTTCACCGTCTTAGTTTTTCGAAAATCGAAAATTTTATTTTTTCCCATAGAGTTAACACAGGGATGGCGGCCATTTTGAATTTCAAATATCGAGAAATCACAAGTTATTTGTCTCTCTAGTACCAAAGTTTGCACGGTGACCCCTGATTTTTATTCTTGCTTTGGTAAGAGAATGGTTGGAAGTTGCACTGAGGAAAGTTTGTGCAAAAGTTTAAGTCTTTCACTTTCGAGGTGCATATTACCTTAATTTGATAACTTTAGACATTAACTGTATTAGTTGCCATGTGAGTAAGTCCAGACCATTCAAACCTTGTAGGTTTATTATAAAGGTTACTGTGTTGCCTCAATAGTGCAAGACTTCACCTTTTTTCAAACTTTCATAATAAAAGTCAAGAATAAAAAGACAAATTTCGCAGGATTTATTGATATTGAAAATTCAAAATGGCCACCATTCCCTTGTTAACTGTATGGAGAAAAAAAAATTGGATTTTAGAAAAACAAAGAGCTCCAAGAGGTTTAAAACGAACCCCCACAAGTGGTATATCAGAAAAGAATTGTAAAAGTTCGAGAGTCCGAATATCTGTCCAAGAGGCGCATTCTACCTTACAGCTGCTCTAATTGTATAAAGCTTGATAAATTTTTCACACTGTATTTATTTGTTCACAAAGTACATTTCATTGTCAGGGCTCGAAATTAACTTTTTCCCCGGTAGTCCCATTGGGCTACCATTTTCTAAAGTGGTAGCCCAGCGACAAAGTCTGGTAGCCCATGCATGAATTAAGAGGGTTTTTGTTGTAAAGGATATGTTTATTTATATCTAGACAATGAACAAATTATTTGCATGATTCTATCCATGAAATAAATTTTCTAGTCATTTGACATCGATAGCTGCAGATCATAGCCTAGGAGAACGGTATAGCATGTGCAGTTGACAACGGTGACGCCTCAAAGTTTCACGAATTATTCACACATACGCAGAGCTTACATGTAAATTTTGATGTTCGCAATACAACGACTTTTCACTCAGCATGTGTAAACATAACATGGCTAAAAATAGATTGGCTATGAATTTCAGGATGACAACTTGGTACAGTCATGTTCCTAATACTTTCGTGGCAATTTTGACTATATTTCCCATGGGATGATCTAAAGCGAAATTTGTGGATAGCCCGACAGCTTTTTCTTTGCAGTTTGAATAATTTTGTGTTTGATTGTGATTGATAAATAGTAATTAAATAACTATGAAAATGAATTTTCATTGGCCATCATTTCCCGAGCCTGTTATCCAAGTACATCAGTTCAATATTTTATTCAAAGTTTGGCGCAACAAAGTCGACATGTCCTTTCTGTGTCCAGCTGGGTTGACTGTATGAGCGTTGGTCATCTCACAGCGATCAACATCATGACGCCCACTAAGTAATTTCATGCCCCAGGCTTTGGTAGTCCGTGTGGGCTACCATTTCATTCGTTTTGGTAGCCCCAGGAAAAAGTTGGTAGTCTGTGGACGCGGGACTACCGCTAATTTCGAGCCCTGAATTGTTCTTCCTGACCAAGTTTAAGTGCTTATTGTTAAACCAGTCAGCTCAACCTGTGTGTGTGTGACATCAAATCATATGTTGAAAACTGAATTCAAGTCCCAGCTAGAATTCATTCGTCAACAATAACACAACGTATTGAACTCAAAGCACTAAGTTAGGAAGGCCAGTACTCAATATTTCAACATACTGGTGCATTTCAGAGAGGAGTGCATTAAAGTATATTTGTTTTATTGGATGGAATACATGAAAATGTCTTCAAAGGTAATAACTATTATTGATTAATAACGCTACTGTGTAGAGTGTTGAAATTTTGGGACTCTGCGGCAGTGCCTGTAAATCAGAGTTGTAATCCAATTCTTTGCTCTGATGCTGGTGGATTTTACAGAAGGGATCGAAATTACATCCAAATTTCTATTCTTGGATTGTTTCAACTTATCTTTCAGAGAGCACATGAACTTGGTTGATCTCAAGACAGGTCAAAGTGATGAAAAAATATTTCATTTGTTTTGTATTTGGTTCCAGCCTGATGCCACAATGCGTGATGTGATTGAGGTGATACGGGCTGATGAAGCCCACCACAGGTCTGTCAACCACACCTTAGGATCATTGAAGAGTGATGATGCCAACCCATTTGAACCCGGAAAATAATCCTTGGAACCTGTTTGAACCTAGCAAGTGATGATACCAACCCATTTGAACCCAGGAAGTGATGATGCCAACCCATTTGAACCCAGAAGGTGTTGATGCCACCCATTAAAACCCAGCAAGTGATAATGCTGATCCATTTGAACCCGGAAGGTGATGATGTCAACTTGTTTGAACGGAAAGCAAAGTGACAATTTCAACTACGGACTCAAAGCAACTTGATAAATTCATTGTTTTATTGTCTATTGTCATGTACTTTCCATTTTGATAAAGAATATTTATAGTTTAAGGTATTTATTTTGAAAATCTATGAAGTACTAGGAATTAAATCAGTCATAATAGCGGATATATATGTAATATACATTTAAACTATTTATACTAACATATGATATGGTTTTGTTCGGTTTTGATATTTTTTAAAGTGATACACTCATTATAATAACACTGTTACTGAAAAAGCTGTTTCAGATTTTATTTACTCAACATGTCAATGACAATGTGTTGTTCATATTTGATCTTGGAAAGCACAGATATAAAAAGCAATTAGTTCCAGAGCTTTTAGGAGACCATGCCACATTCGGCCATGACAGGATGATATGATGAATGTTATTTTGCCCCTTTCACCGCTGTGGTTTGGCCCAAACCCATTGTTTTAAATGGTGATTGTGGCCCACTTTTACAAAGAATAGGGGTGAACAGGTTAATTACGGACTAAATTAAAATACTTGTGATGCGAACATGTGGCAACCAGGTAAAACTTTCAATAATTTTCATTTGTTTTCAACAGTGTAATTTATTCGTCAAAATTGTTAAAATGTATACTCTCAAAGCCATAGTTGATCCAAATAGACTCACAGGTTGACTCAGTCCCATGAGACAGAACCATAAGCATTGTGTACTGTTATCTTTGTGTATTGAAATTTAGATAAAATTAATTTATGCGTGACTGTAGATTGTAATATTTAAATGTTACTGTGATTTTTTACTAATCAGCCAAATGTTTGTCAAGAAACACTGAAATTGCTTGTGAACAAGGATGTCATACATGAACAAATTGAAATTACCGTATCTGTAACTGTGAAATTTTTTCTTCTGTTTACTCCATATTGGATGTTAAAATACCTAGTATTAGGCTTGGTAACAAGCCTCTGTATGATATGCCTTGTCATTGTTGACAAACTAATTTATGTCTGACAAATAAATTTGATACTCAACTTGCATAATGGTAGCATTACATTACCTTTGACCCTTTGAACGCCAATGTCATTTTTTCTCCCCTTCACAAAATATCCTAGTCAGTTTTTCTCAGATTTTTGCCAAATTTTTGATAAAAAATTGGAGCTAATCAAGTATGATGTCAATTTGGTCCAAAATCATCAAAAAATTTCATGAAAATTCATAAAAATTGGCAAAATGTGGCAGAAAAATTTTGGTGGGAAAAATTATAGTACTCAAAGGGTTACTATTGTGTCTATAAGTAGGATACATGGTATTTCAATATACATTTCTACAAACATCAGGAACCAGACAAAGAAACTCTGCTTTAATATAGGAAATAAATTCTGTGTTTGCAAAAAGCTAAGAGTTCCTGGGGCTTGAATATGCTGAACAGTGATTTAATATGTTTTCAGTTTTAATCATTATTGTTCAGATTCTGAATCAGAGAAACTGTAAAAAATCATTTCACATATAACTCCCATTGGTCAGTAATGATAATAAGAACATTTTTTGAGTTTTTGACATGGATTTTTTGCTTTTTATTTAAAAAACTCAACTACCTCCAGCTTGATATTAAAAGTTGATGCCATGTATTAGGAGCGGCAACATCAACCATAGTGCCCAACCCTGGGTCTCACAACAAATACAGCATTGTTGCTTGAGAATTATATTAGCATTGTGAATCCGCTTACAAGCAAAGAGTGAAGGAAGCAAGGAGAGAATATAAGAAAAGTTACCTAGAATTCTTTCATTTGTTCACATATTTTTATCTTGAATTTGTCATCTGTGTTTGTATTTTTCTAACATTGGAAAAAAACAATTTGCATCTGCGATATATAGATACATATGTAGATAGATATATAGATATATATGTAGATAGATAGATAGATTTATAGATACATATGTAGATAGATAGATATAGAAATGTATTTATTTCAGTACAAAAGGACCTTCACCCATAATGTACAATCACTTTGATATGTTATAAGGATCAGCAGTATATTTTACAAGCATACCTGAAGGGTACAGGCAAATCTTCCTTTTTGCTTGAATCAATGCTTGTCTACGGGTGCCTTTCATGAAAACAGACCCCTTAGGGCCGTGTTAGATTGTACTGATGTTGAGCATAGGCCCCCCCGGCATTTCACAATCTTGGCCTTTTATGTTGCACCTTGACTTTAAAAAAGGAATATATGTTTATACAGGTTTCCTGATTTGTTGTAAAAAATCACTGCATTTTTACTTTCAGTCTTGAAAGTATATTCACTGCATTAATTTTAAATCATGTACAGAATATAGTGGCATTCTAAAGTCACAAATCAAAAGTTACAATTTGCATGCACTATTTATGGATAATTTGTGAATTAGTAAATGTACTAGGAATAAAGAGCAATCTACCATATATAAATATTAAAGCTCTTTTGATTCACTGAGTATACTTGAGTTTGAATGAACATTTCAGAAGTGTGAGGGCGCTGTGGCGTTGTGTGACCTCCACCTGCACTGTAGGGTTGAGGTCGTGGAGTGTCCTCACATGGCTGAATGGTTCAGTCTAGACTTGTGTGTGAAAGGGTGGTGTTGAAAAATACTCCAAACACACATATAATGACCCTTGAACTTTGATATATATTTGACACAGAAAGTGCAAAGTCAAATCCATTGTCAGTGCACCTCATATTGAAAGAGTCAACAGCAATGTAGCTCATTAATTGCAATATCAAAAAAAATGTATCCGTAGGAAACTGAAAACCAAATATGTTTCACTATAATTTGACGGGAAGTCTCTCAAAATAGTTTTGACAAAAATCACAAAATTAAAAAATAATCTGTCAAATAGATTATAGTATATCAGCATTGGGCTAATGCAAATATGTCTAGTACATTAATGTGACCAGTAATACAAAAAACAGTGAAAATTCAACATCTGACCAAAAAATCTGAACAGTTTTTGTCATTTTGAATATTATGGGAATGACTCCATGTTTTCAATGAATAAATGTGAGAATCAGGCTAAAATTACTTTTTTGCTTTTATTTCCTGGCCTACAGGCTAAATTCGTGCACATCAAGCCAATAAAGTTAATTTTTTTACTCACAACTCAAATATGGCCGCTGAATGTTACCGACCAAATCCATCACAAAGGAATGAAATAGTGACATTTTCAAAGACAATACGGCTTAATAACAGGATTCCACTCTCCTATGATTGAATGGTATTTTTTTTATGTTAAGGTATACTGTCACCTTTTCCAATTTTGCCACAGTTACCATGGAAAGAGAAAATCTAACCAATCACAGATTTTAAGTGGGTGGCCACCTTTTAAAAACAGCGCCCTCATGTGGGAATTTTGAATACCTAGGAACACCCCTTTGACCATATATGGGCATATATAGATTACTGGTGACTGTATACCTTTAAGGTAGAATGCACTTCGGAGACAGATATTCAGACTTTCAAACTTTTACAATTCTTTTCTGATCTACCACTTTTAGGGTTCATTTTTGTCTAAAAATATTTTCCCCTCCATATTATCACTATGTACCAAAAATCAGACCTCTGAGCTGTATTGGCTATCCTAGAATTAGATTTATGCATGATTAATGAGGTGCAGGATGTGGGGCCATAAGAAAATTTTCACCGTTATAGTTTTTTGAAAATCATAGGGATGGGGCTATTTTGAATTTCAAATATCGGTAAATCTTCTATAGTTTGTTTCTCTAGTACCAAAATTTACACGGTGACTCCCCATCTTTATTCTTGATTTTGAAAGAGAATTGAAAAATTCCTTGAGGACAGTTTGAGCAAAAGTGTAAGTCTTCAATTTCGAGGCGCATACTGCATGAAGTAAACTGCAATGGAGCTTACTGTAGTATGTAATTTCAATTAAGTAAATTTGGTTCAAGTTTGCAATTTTAATTTTAGAAAGGTCCATCTGTATGCAATAACAAAACCTTGTGTGTGATGTATTCCAGACTCCTAAATTCCAATGCAAAGGTATGTTATGGCACACACTGGAGAAAAAGGACTCTGTAGGTCATAAGGAGGAGAGGTGGTCTTAAATTGGAGCTACAATTATAGTTTATTTTGCCATTTGAAAAAAAAAATACATTGTGTCTCTTGAGTTTGTGAAATACTGTGTTTCAGATTCTATTTTTTCACATTCCAGTTTTGTTAATTTTTCCCTGCAAAAAAAATCAGCGAGGTTGTAAAAATCAACAAAATTTCAGCCTTTTGAATGACATATTTCTTGCTTAGAATTTTCTAGTGTTCAGTTGTGATTCGCCACAACTTTATGTCTCAGAAAGAATAGAAGATGCAATTTTTTCAGTGTCAGAAATAAATAAAGGCGCGATCACTTTCCCTGTATTAAAACCGTGTGTTCGTCTGCCCTCGACATTGTTCCGGACATGTGAAACACGCCCTCTATAATTCATCATCTGAGACCCAGACTGCACCGGCGCGCCTTGGCGGCTTCTCGGGCAGCATTTTATCGTAGTGTCGAGCATCGAATTGGAACTTTTATTCTGCAATAAAAGTGAAAAGAAAGTGACCCTGAAATTCTCATGCGGCTTTTATGTTTGTGAACGATACAGTGGCTCTCGCTTGCAATTTCCTCAAACTTGGAAGGGAGACAGCGATCTACAACCCTGGAAGTCGCGAAATGTAGCGTTAAAAAACACATGGAGTACTTTCCTGTCTCGTTAAACGCCTAAAATATATAAAATTGCAACTATACATCCTCCAAATGCGATTGTAAGTGTTGGAATTGTTACGGGAAAAGGCTTTCGAGGATAATCTTGTCTCATATTTCACGAGGGAAGTCGAGCGGTCACTATGTAACCCCCTCTTTCAATAATGGTATGCGCCGCATATTTACACACACGCTGTGTAAATAACTTGGGATGAGTTCCACGTTCACTTGAGTTTGAATAGTGTAAAGCCGTGCCGTCCGTGCAAACTTTGGGGAAGCAAGCCTCTCCAGACGTCGACCCAGGATATTTCTGTGATGTTAACGGCAGGATTTTATCGTCCAGCCACGCAGAAATCGTGATTGTTCAGACGAAACCGCGGGAAAGTTGCGAGATTCCTCTTTGGGACGAAGACGAAGTGGAGTGCGGGACGTGACGACAAGCGGCCATCTTTTCGAGACATTCAATATTCTGCACTGCTTCTTATTGATGTGGGAAACTTTGTGCCATACCCTCGATGGTGACAGGGTGTCAGGACCTATTTTACTGTACCAGACAGATAGCAACGCGAGGATTTCGAAATACATTTTCTCTCTCCCACCAACTGTGAAAGAATCCCAGTGACGATGCAATGCCGTCAAGTTTGAAGGGAGTGTAAAAATGACAGCTCGGTTTTCTGCGAAGGATATATCATATTTTAAGTTGTCCCGTTTTTCCCATACGCATCCTCGACAGTCCAGCAAAAAAGACAAGTGAGGAGCCCCATTTATCGGTAAGTGTGCAACACATTATTTCGTGTTGTTTCCTTGTCAATTTTCGGTTTTATTTTTGCGCAGAAATTTTTGAGTCGCACGTTTGAAGTGCGTCTTGGAGTACACCCTTCCCTGGTGTTCACCGCCACAGCGGACGGCGAGAGAAGAAACAATCGATAGCTTTGTCGGAAGTGTATCAAACTCATTTTAAACTTTAATGACAGGAAGTCTGACAAAGAACTTGGCATTCTGTGGCAGGGTCTGCCCCATAGTGTGAATGGCTTCTCAAAGTTTGTCAAAGTTCAGAGACAGGGCGGACGTCATGCGAGACGAAGTAATTGCATTGTTTTTTCTCGTTTTGGCGAGTATGGAAACACGGAATACATCCTCACAGCGTCGTTCGCAGCATGTGGACATCTTCCGCAAGAGAGCGAATTGTTTGCCAACATTTCTCTCCGTTCAGGGTGTGATTGTTTTTTTCTGGCTGGCTTTTATAGGCCATTGGACATGAAGTAGTTTATTTCCGAAACTTTGCGATGTGTGAGAATGTTTTCGTTTACCAAGTTACGTCCATCGTTGATGGACCCGTGGAAAAGTTGTCAAAAGCGGGCCGCCGCGCGACAGGCATATGGTCCGACAGTTTTCTCTGGGTCATTTTTGACAGGCGTGTTTGGCGTAAAAATCATGAGCTCTGACCTCGTTGCTTGGCTCCATATAATGCCCCCCTCTGAAGTGAAGCCGAGAGAATTACCAACGTATGTCAAAAGTGCGAGCTGTAACCCGGTCATTCGTGTCTTAATAAATGTTTTGATGCTGTAAAGTGAAATGGATAAACTCTATTTTCTCCCGTCTGTTGTGGCTCTCTCTCGCATGGCTGCGCCGTTTTAGTCGTGAGAAAAGTCGCCTTTGTGAGCCCTAACCCAAGAATCTAGTATTACAATGAAAACGTGTTCGTATTTTTTCAATCTCCCCTGGACGCAAGGCCGCGGCCTGTTGTTTTATGAAAATTTTTGACCGCTTTCGGAAGCGATGACAGGCCTGTGCTGCCGAGGAGTCCAGCTAGAATATCCTGACGACAGAACTCTGGAATGAAATGGAAGCTGGTGCCATGCGGTGTAGCGTCTGGCGTGACTATGCAGCCTTGTCAAACCTTTTAACTCTGGTGACAGTAAAGACAGACCAGGATGAGCTGTCCGTGTATTTCTGTTCAACGTCAAAGCCATTTACGGTGTTTAGATTGTTTCGTAATCAGAATTTTACATTGCCGCATTGCGGAGCACTTGAGAGTGGAATTGCGTGCACGAGCGCTCCGTCGCAAGCAGGGAGATACATCAGCGTGTTTTGGCGAGCCGTCTTTCAGCGCTAACTAGGTGTGAAGACGGGCCTTTTCTTGGAGCAACCGTGCGCAGTTTCCCCTTTCACACCGGAGATGTCAGCGCTTGCCTGAAAAGTGTTGGCTTTCGCCGTCATTGTGTACAGTTATAGCTTTCACAAAGGGCGGCCTGGCGGAGCGATCATCGCTACTTACATATCCAATCGCGTTGCTTTGCTGGGATCGTTTTACAGCGAGTCGTGCTAATCTCGAACCCAATAGCCAACATATGCCAACACAAGCGCCTTATGAATTTCCCCCAGCTCATCAAAGCCTCGCCAGCCCCACTTGCTGAAGTCATAAACTGTCTTGTTGTCTATTGGCTCCCCTCTTACGCCGTGAATGAGGTGACTTAGTGGGAAACGTGATGGGTTTGCACATTACGAATCACTACTCATATGGAGTTGTTCAAACGCCAAAGTACAGTAGTGTTTGCTTTAACATGTTTGCCCAAGTTGTTAAAATGTGGAGGCATTAAATAAACATTGTACAGGGCTTCGCTAAATTTGCACAGTTTCTTTGGAGACTATCAAATTTGCTTTTGGTGTTTTTACAAGCCTGTCCCCAACACTCATTGGGAAGCGTGAACAGTTACCAAGGGGGAATGGGGGCACCTCCTTCGGATCATCAATTGAAGAGCCCCCTGGCCTGTGCCAGATGTGCAGCCGTTTTCCATTGAGTTTTAGCCTGTTTGTAGCCATAATTTGTAGTCTGAAGTTTAGGCGGCAACATGCACAACCTCTTAATATCTTTGATGTGTACTCCTGAGTTTGTCGTCAACCACCGCAGCCAAAGGCAGCAGCAGGAGGGAAGGGGGGGGGGAGGGGTAATTAAAATTCAGTAGCTGACCTTACATAACAAACATCTTCCAGGAGGCTGCGTCCTGTCTACAGCAATCTATTGTGATCGTTCAAACAGAGATATCTCAAAACGGGGAAAAACACCACTGCAGACTCACTTGTGCAGTTTAAAAGACGTTTCTTGTTCTGTGTGAATCAACTACACATCAGACTTTGTCAGCACTTCGTATTTTTTTCCTGACAGTCAAGTTTCATGCATCCTGAACACAGCAGGAGTTAGAAAATGTAGTGTCATAAGAGGGCAGTTGTGTATGGATCACATATCTAAATGATAGTCAAATTTATCTCTTCATGTGTGTAATCAGAGGCCGTAATTGATGTTTAATTAGTGTCTTGGCAAACTACTGTGTGTTAATGATGTGTATACATATCATATGCAAATAGCCTTTTACAAGGCAAAGCAAATAGGGACAACTTTAAAGAGTTCAGTAGCAGAAATCTACCTCAACTTTGCCTGCACATTGACTTTGTGTAACAGTGAAGGGTTTGTACTTGTATCTGTTGATGACTTTTGCGCAATTTTTTTATGTATACTGTCATTATATCAATTTCAAGGTCTGGTTCTACTCCCTAAAACATGTTAAAACAGAGCATGTTGTAAACACAGCGTGTGTATGCATGGTTCTGGTTTACATCTGAATTCTAGTCCAGAACACAATTCACTGTCAATGACGAAAATGTAGTCTATACATTTACAAGCTGAGTTGAATAGCATAATACTTTGTACATCAGCATACTATGGGAGTTGAACAAGAAGCTCTATTTGACATTAAAAACGAAAATTGTAGGAAAAAGTCACAAAAGTTACAGCTACTATGTTTACAGCTACTAACATAGTTTATTATAGATATTTAGTATTTGGATCACACTAATTTTTATATCATCCCTCCCAATCTCTCCAAAACATTTCAACATTCTCTTGTCATGCCACTGAATAATACACTGTCATACAGATTAAAATATGGATCAGGTAGCAAGACCATCTTAGAAAACTATATTGGTCCATCGTCCCCAGCCCCTAGAGGGACTGTGATTGGTCCCTACGTATTCCCATCAAAGACAACATAAGTGGAAAGCAACTTTGCATGTGTTTTAGTTCATTCGATCACATCTAATTATTAAAACTGAGTTTTGCTGAACAACATGTTGGTTTTGATATGTGGCGTTCTCACAGAAATTGCTCTATCAGGTGTTCATGGTCTGTTCTCTCTTATGCTATACAGCTGCTGTTGTCAATCAAACTGTCCCTCTGTCATTAGCAGTAGGATGTGTATCAATCAAAAGTAATATTGTGGTTTGAGACAAAGAGCAATACTTGCTTTACAGCTTATGAAGCTGAAGGACGTGTTTCGAATCTTGTCTCACAACCAGAATATTACTTTCAATTGATTGGCATCCATTTGTTATTATACTGGTCGGTCACACTCACCTCACAGCAAAGACTCAATTAGATAAAATACTCAGGAATTATGCAGCATAAATAAAAGTGGAAAATTTTGTTAGGTCATATACATGGTACTGTATGTTAATTTTTCACTTTCATTGGCTTGCCAGTGTTTGAATTGTTTTGATTTACATAGGTGATTTGTTAACTGAATGTGTCATTTCACCTGTGCTGTGAAGCAGGCTATGTGTTACACCTGTTGACTTGTGGCCATTTTGTTAAAAATTGTGAGCACGCTAATTTACATATCTCTTCAAGAACAGTTTCAAATATTTTCTGGTTGCAAGGATCACTGACAATTGTTTCTTTGTTTAGCAACATCATTTCATTGTTTGACTAAGTTTTGTCACACAGTGAGATAGCATTGTGTGCTTTGAAACAGTGTAGCAAATATTGAACAGGCCAGTGTCAGGGATAGACACGTTGTCTCAAACTTCTTGACACATTGTCTCACTGACAGACATATTGATTCTGCTATTGTATTGCCCAGCTCAGGTATTGGACAAGCAGGTGTAGCATTGGTCAAAGATACATCATTGTGCTGTAGGATAACCTATTGGTAGTTTGTCACAACGGGATATTTACCTGGTCATTGCAACAAATTTGACTGTCAAAAGTAGTAGTGTGAAGTGGAACATTTGCCTTAAAGTATGCAATGTTGCACACAAAAGTGTAGAAGTATCCAGAAATACGCTCCTGGGTTTTAGCACAAATGCATGCATGAGCTAATTGGCCATGATATTATGGACAGCCACCAGTGGGCTGTATTGATCTCTTATCTCTGAATGAGTCAGCAGACATCAAAGTATCATATTACCTGAACTTGATTGAGCAAGTGTTCAGTTATTGGATTCTTGATGGGTTTCAAATTACACCCGGTGCAGGATTTATCAAAAAAGGCCCCAACTCGGCGCAAAAGGCAGGATATGGGTGAAATGCTCAGGACTTTACATGTAAAACATCTCAAAGCAAGATCCAGCTTGAGAATACATTTAATCTGTCATTAGCACAAACCATTCAAGTAAGGAAAACAAAAGCAATTTCTTTTATCTTAATTCTGTGTTATGGGCTCTGCTTTGTGCACTAACAGAATGGTCAGACAAAACTCTAATACCTTATTATTTTAACTGTGCCAAGCTACATGTAAAATGGCCAACTGAAATGTATATATTCCAAGATTTTCCGTAAAGTCAGAAAATAACTGGCAAACTGTGCATGCTACCTTTTATCAGTTATTGATTGATTTGACAAAGGTGTGCAGCACCGGAAAGAAAATTTAAGAGTAGGAAAACTAGGAGGACTAGGATTTCATTAATAATTGTAAGGAAGAGTTCTATCCCAGTAGTCTGTTCCCACTCAGCTGGACCATGGATACTATGGGGAAAAGTCAGTGATGCTGTAATAGTACTTTCAAAAATTTATAAAGATGTTCCTGTCTTTTGAACCATAGCTATATTGCATCACCTCATGTCAAATTTTCTAAGCTTTTTGACAGTTTACTTCATGGTTTAATGGTACCTTGCAAACATCAAACCCTGGTTAACCTCGTTGATTATGTTTCACTTTGACCACTGTTGATTGAAATAGGGGTGTAAGCATATAGCCCAGTAAAAGAACAACTCAAGTGAATCGTAGAGAGTGAAAACATCCTCAGTCGACCCTTTTACCGAATTGTGTGGTAATTCAAATATTTACAAGTCACTGAACAGGAAATAACTGTATCGAAAAGATTGAAATATTTTTTATTTGTGTGTTCAAGGAGTAACCTAACCAATTTGTGTGTTTTGGCATTCCCTCTCAGCTGATTATATGACACAACATTGCAGTCAGTGTTTTCAAGGGTCCCCTTCCCCTACCAGTGGAAACAGTAGAACCTTGTATGCAGAAAAGCTGTTTATGTGGAGTGGGATTTGTAAGACTAACCACCTTCAGATCCTCCTGGATTTAAATTTCTTGTGAAATTTGAGTCATGAGGTAAAAAAAAACCCAGCCAGTATACAAGAGTTGTGGTATTTGATCTCTGGCCATTCTGTTTGTTGTAGCGTGGTAACATTGGTTTCAAAAGGATTTTTCGTGCATTTGGGTTGCAGAATGTTGACAGAGGTTTTAGAGTGAAGGACCATGGGAAGACATCATTTTGACAATGTAATTAAAATACAGTGCACTTGTACATACACCTGGCACTACCTACTACTGATGAGGTTGCATTTGCTGAGAAATGTCACCACTGACTCCTATTTCAGTTGAATGCATGCAGAATCTTAAAATTTTGTTGCACTGGTAGGTGGCTGTTGAAATCATGAAAGATGGGAATCTTGAGGTAATTTATGACTAAATTATTATTAAAAGCTATTTTGTGAAATTCATGACGTGAAATTAATTCCTTTAAAGTGCACAGTATCATGTACAGTATCCTTGTCTGTGTCTTAACAAAACTGAAATCATGTGCAAAGTAAACTGAAGATATTGGTTACCAATGTTTCACTTGTACTCTCACTTTCAGGGTTTTACATCACTTTTTACTTTTGAGAGTCCCTGGGACCCCTGGTGTTAGAAAATGGGAGTCCTACATCAAAATATGGGGGTCCCAATTTATTTCAAAAGAATATTTTATTGTTTATCCATGCCATGGTCTTCACTGTGTTCAATTAGTGTTATAACACACGGCAAATGGTTGCACATTTCTTAAATAATTCTTACATGAAAATTCTAGTTCATACTGCTCAGGGCCCTCATTGATCAATTCAAAGAACACTATTCATGATTAAAATGATCTCATAACTTTAATGACAAGTTCACAATGTTGTGAAATTTGAACAAGTATTCAAATTTGTCAAATTGACAAGAAGGTAAGTAATTTCATACTCTGAAATGGCATTCACCTAGCAAGTCCAGTAGGTTTGAGTTCACACTCTGCCAACAGCTCCTTCAGCAAATAACCTAGCAGTGTTCATGAAGTCAAAATCATCTATGATGGGGCCAACCAGTTTGATGAACATTAGTCTATTAAGCCTTTGAGGATTGAATCTACGGTATTTTTTGCCCTCTGTTTGATGGCATTTTGTACTGAAAAGCCCCTCTCACATGGGGCAGAGGACACTGGTATGACAAGAGCAATTTTAGCAAGAATGGCAAAATCAGGATACTCCTCTGTAAAATCAGTTGGCAACAGCTTGATATACATATCAAAATTCAGTGCGTCCCTATGAGATCTTGTGAAGTGTTTGTAAAACAGAAAGTGTGCCCTAGCTCTATCAGCATCAATACCTGGTGTATTGTATAATGATTCAACAGTTGATCAAGCTGGTTGACCCCATAGTCAGGTAGGTTGGCCAAATTTTCAGGATATCTGTGTGGGTTTAGAATTACATCAAAACATTCCAGAATATTCATCTCATCATTTGAAATCTGCTATCTAAATACTGCAGCAGTTTGTTGATATAATTTCTCTCACAGTACAGAACCTCTGTCTGAGTGGCTGATTGTAAGTGATTCGAATGTTTTTGTATGTGTCTTTCTGACCATTGCCAGGAACATCACCCAAATCATTAAAGACTTCTCTGACAGTGTGTGAATCATTAGTCATTGTATTCAATGTGCCCTTAGTAGACTGAACACTTTATGGGATAGGTTGACAGAATCTTTGTGAAATGTAAAAGGCTCAATCACAGTAAGGACATCAATCAATAAGGCGGTGAATAGCAGAAACAATGAATTGGAGACAAATTTCAACAGCCGATCAGCCTTTCCCCCTTTTTTGTCACTTGCAAGTGCCAAAGCAATTGGCTCAAAACTGATGAAAATCATCTTGACAGCTGATTCAACCGACAACCGGCGAACAGATGTAGGCTGAATAATTTGTTTTGCCTTCCAATTCAACAGAGTTTGAATTTCTCTAAGTTTGTCATATCTCACACTAGAGTCATTAAAGTATTTATACAATGAATGGATTATATATGATATTCTTTGCAATATTCAATATCTCTGCCTGCTTGAGAAGCAGCAAGATTCAATCGATGTGCAACACAATGCACTTGAACAAGGTTGGGATTTCTGGCTTTTAATTTTGCACCCAACCCGTACCCGTTCAAAAACGGCCGCCCGGTCTGTTCCTAGTCAATATATTTTGTCTACGGCCGCGTCACAGATTTCTTTCCAAGTCAAAAATTCAATCAAGGCGTTTTCGATCCCTGCAGTAGTGGCATCTGTAATTTGCTGGTTACCGAGGAAAGAAACATTCGCCTCGCCATTCTGAATATATCGAACATACATGGCAAGTTTCTTATGAACGGTTATGTTCACAAGTCTCATCCAACATTATAGGCCGATGAAATCACTAAGACTTGCATGTATGCTATCAATCAGGGACTTCGATCACACGTTGAATACACTCTTCAAACTCCATAACTATCGGAGGACGTTTATAATATTCAATGTCTAAGCCGTTCAGATTCTGTAGATGCATGATGTCAGTGAATACATTGCATGGAAGGTCACGTTTAGCGATCAGATAAACAGTACGTAATTGTGCAGCGTACGCCTCGAGTTCGTTACTCTTACCCTGCAACTGCCGGTCCTCTGCAGATTTGCGAGCAGTAGTAAATTGTGACCTCACGCTTAGGATTTTAACACTTGTGAGATGACTTTTCGAGTCCTGATGACGAGTGAGAGTTGAATGTTGAAAATTAGAACAACCTTCCGTGAACGGGCATGTAACATTCGCTTTCAAACATACATCTCATTCCATGACGTTTCGCTCTTCAGAATATCGAAGCCATTTAAATCTATCGAGCCAACTTCTGTTGAATGTTCGTATTTTGCTGACTTGGCCGGGGGACCTGATGTATCAGTATCGCATGCCGTAGCTGCTGTTTCGGCCTCGACCAAACCTGGCATCGTGCTGGTTGCTGCGCGCGCCGAAAAACTTTCGCAGATCGGCTTGTTTTGGGTGTTTGATACGACCCGCCATGTTGTTGTTGTTCGAGCTTATATCCCTGCGTTGATTTGTCGCAGCACCGTCTAAGGAAAAGACGTATGCATATACATGTGTTGATCGCCGCAAACAACAAATCGACCAATTAAGAATCATTTTACATTTTGAAAGTCACTTTTTACGGTAGTAAAATTTGTTTCCGCGGGTACCATTGGTCATCAAACAGTGGAGGCCAATGCACTACGGAGCATTCCATTAAAGTATGGGGTCGGTAAGGCTTACTGGGATGTGTTTTGCGTGTTCAGCAGCTCACAAAATATACACCAGCAACAGATATTTCTGCGTCCCAAGGGACGCGTAGTTCAGTTTTTGAGGGGTCCTGCGTCCGGTTTTATGCGTTAAAGGACGCAGAAATGCGCGTCATGTAAAACCCTGCACTTTGCCCTTTCCCCCATTTGTCCTGTGTACTGGTTCATCAGCTCCATTGGTAAAAATTGGGATGTACCAATGTCAGGAAGTGACCTGGTCAAATGTTATTCCTTTGGTTTTGTAGCTTGAGCTATGGGCTATTCATTTTGCTGAGGCAGTGAAGTTGAAAATCAGACAAAATCAGTCCTGCAATTAGAAAGAATGGCTAAAACTTAAGAGGAGTCAATTCTTAAAAATGGCAACACGGATCTTTGCTGTAAGTTCAAGCATGGAGGTAGTAGAGAAGGAGTCACAACTGAGATAATTACGTTTATTACTATTGTGCACCATTGGTTTAATCCCTTTATGTCCATTGTTTAACACCTCTTTCCCGCCATCTGCGTTGCCGACGCTACCTTCGCAACCGAACCGAGTGAAATTAACCTGAGTTTGCTAATGCGACTCAGTTTCTCCACAGTGTCATAACACATGCGCAAAGACTGTATTTGCGTAGCTTGGGTCAAGTGCGTCATGATAGTGTAAGAACCGACACGTTCCGTCCACGAAAAGTGAAGTTACACGGAATTTAAGTTTTTCATTCTCAAAATCTTGGTAATTTTAACGCCGTTTTTTATATACTTTACATTCGATCGCAGGAACCTTTCCTTGTTAGAATGAAAGTTCTGATCACGAACTTTTCAATCATGTACTGAGTATGGTGCAGCGGACTGCAGCACTGCCGTGAGCGTGGGTTAAACTTGTAGCGTTTCCCGGGTGTTTATGACGCGACGCCATAGGCGACGCTGCGACGCTTTGTTTCAATGCATCGTACGTGTTGTTTTTATATCGCGACCATTCATTTAAGTCATGGAAGTAGCAGTTAAAAGCTATGCTTTATTATTTAACCTTATCATTAATGCCAGTTCAACATGATAAAACCCGGCAAGAACCAAGAACTGGATTTGGAAAAAGTTGGTGTGTTAACAATACTGCTCTACGATGTAGGCCTATGGCATTTTTTTGTAATCGCAAGCTATCATCAACTCAGTCTCCGCGCCTTTGCAGATACAAAAGCTCCTTTCCTCAATTATCTGTTCCTCGACCTCTTTAACATCGTGTACATCAAAATCAGTGGAACGACTCGAACTTCCCGACGCGACGTTTGGACACGTGACGCCATGTTTGAAGATCTGTCAACTGCCGAGGGACGGCCGAAACACCCGAACGACCCCGAACGAACTTAATCTTGTTTCCTAAATCCGAGAAAACGCGTTCGCAAGTCCCGTTGGTGCTAATGAAGTAGTTTGTAAGGCAAACAGCGGCAAAACACATGGTCCCTTTGATCTCCGCCTAGTTGTGACTCCTTCTCTACTACCTCCATGGTTCAAGCCATTACGCCTGTGCTGAGCTTACATTTAAATTCAGGAAACATACTAAACCAATGATAAAAAAGTGGATAGGGCTTTTATTACACCAAAAAAAACAAAAAAAATAGTGTCTGGACATTTTTGCATTGGTGCATAGAGTGAATTCAATATTACAAGTGGATGATAATATTTTTACAGGCTAGTGGTTCCAAGTACAAAAAATATGGGACATTTTACAAAATGGTCAGTTTGCAAATTGTAGACAGCGAACTGAATCACCAGGAGAAAGGTTGACAGTATCTCATGGTGGCCATGGATCAACTCAGGTTCCTCCAAGTTGTAGTGATGAGCTGCACTTGTGAAATGACATCCATTGAGAGGTGTGATGGAAAATGAATGAAGGGATAACATAGATGAAGGGAAAGAGAATGATGAAAGAAAATGGCCAACAATGTGCATTTGACTGTTGCAAAGTTGTTGTTGTTGCAAAGTATCATCACATAAAGAGAAGCTGTTAGTGTAAGTTAGACTGTAACAATTGCATACATTGCTACAGTGTATGTTTGACTGTTACAATGTTGTACAGTATTGTACAAAAAGTAGCTAACATTGTGTTATACTGCTACAATGTTGCAATTTATCACAGAAGGTGGGACTCAGAGGCTTGTGCTTTAACAGAATGACACCATATCTTTGTTCAACTGTATTGTTTTCTATGGCAAAGATGGACATCTACACTGGCAAATATGGTGAAACGATTACACTTGCTGCAATTGAATAACTAAAACCCTCGGCTATAGTACTGTTTGATCATTTCTAGATTTTTGCAGCATTCCAATTTGATGAGACAACACAGGAAAGAGGGATTACCAAAGCATGTCGCAATTTGCATAACAAAGAAGGGTTAACAAAGGAGGGTATCCATCCCTGACCTCCTCCATTGTGTGTCTGTCTTGGTTGCCATTGTGTGACATTCAGCTGTCCAGTTATTGGAAGCCTGATTAGTTGTTGGGCAAAGAAACACTTGTTTGGGTGTGAAATCATTGTAAATTATTCATGGTTGTGTTACCCTCAGTGCTTTTGTTCAATGGTCTCTGACGTAAAAGTTGGAAATTTTGAGGGTGACTGCGACTTCTAATGACAAGGAGGAAAAATCCATACTTGTGAAAGCCAGTAACGGTAGATGAACTTGAATGGATTCCATCATCACAGATTTTAACATTGCTTTCCAAAATTTTCACGATCAAAAGTATGCAAGTTATGGTTTTTACTTCCCTGTCTTTTGAATAACTGGTTTTTCATCATATCAATTTGTTTTTTTTTAAATTTTTAAGTTTTGATTGAGTTGAGAAAAGAGTGAACAAAGTTATAGAGGCAGAGAGGGATTATCAAAAGATATGCTTCCCAAAATGCCATTGTTTCATTACAAGTATATTTGTAATCTGTTTATAATCAACATAGTCGAATATCAAGATTCCCTTCCATCAAACCCAATTTTAGAAATTCTATTAACCTTTTCATTCCTCCACTGTTAAGAGGTCAAAGTTCACCACTGAAAAACACGAGGGACTTAGCAAAATACGTTGGTTAATTTGTGGGTTAAACCGTAAACTGTACACAAGTGTAACTGAAGTACTATGGCTGGGATTTGGTGTGTAAATCTAAACATCTAGGGGCTCAGTTGTTCCCCTTGGACAGTGAAAATTAATATGTGTGCTTGCCACAAACTTTACCTCTGACCACTATGGTCTGGCCCAAACCTACATGTATTGTTATAAAAGGGCTGGCCGGTAAATGTAAGTTTTGATTATTTTTTCCCTGGTTTTGTTTTATATGTCAATTGAAAGTTCTTTTTCTGCTCATCAGAGTGCGTTGAAATGCCAACCGAATAGCGTGTCAACACAGTATCTATACATTTATACTTGTGAAAAGCATGTTTATCAACTTACATTTGAATTCTAGTCCATATCAGAATTCACTTTTCAACAAAAACAATGCAGTCAACACAGGTACAAGTTGCAACTTTAATTTCTACATACTTTGAGGAGTACAACAAGAAATTGTAGTTGACATAAAAAAAACAGAAATTGTGAAAAAATGTAACCAAAAGTTGCAGCTAATTGCCCTGTTTACCTGTTTACAGGGCACTGAGGGGATCAGGTTAAATGCCTTTTCTCATCCTCTGTAATTGCATTAGCTTGAATAAAGCCAGGATTAAACAAACAGGGACTACTTTAAACAAATTGCGTTCTTCAGATTCCATATTATAAGAACAGGTGTTGGGTTTCTCTCAGAGACTGTTTGAGTACAATTTGTAATGGATACATTTTGTTTTAAAAGCAGTTTGGTCATTTCTGTCAATAATTCTTCCGGTTCATGTTTTGGCTTCCCGCCACTAACTTTCGGTGCTGATTTTATTCGAAAATCCATTATTTTGGAAGTTGATCTCTTTGCCAGGACCTATTTATCCATCATCTCCAGGTTATTTTCCATGCAATCCATGCTGACGATTACTTTTTACTGATTACTTGTTGCCGGCTGTGTAGCTGTATAAGCAAACACAACACTGCAGGAAAAAAAAAAAAAAATTCCAAAATGAGCAATTCAAATTTTTTTGAGTGTGCATAAACCTTATTTTAGTTCTGATGAATAGGACATACTGGTGTGTACCAATGGCAGGCATGAGATATATGCAGTGTTTTCTCCAGGATATACGATTGTGGGGGGGGGGGGGGGGGTGGCTATCTAACCAAAATCCTCCTTAAAATAATCACAAAAGCACAGAGTGTCCCCCTCTACAATGAGATCTTAAGATATTGATTGCATAAAGTATAATTGATACTGGCATTCCACTTCACCACCAGAGCTCTACTCATAAATAATGTCCTTGTAATCGTGTCATTGACCCACAATAAAGATAATGTCAGCCCAGACCTGTAAACAGTAGAACTGTGAGATGCAAAATGTCAAAATATGACCAACATGCCTTCTTGAAAATGTCAGTATATGGTGAACTCAAGTGAAATATCAAGGTACATGATAGTGTTATAAGTTCCTTGAATGTCATAACTGATAAGAAGAAAGTCAATGGGTGACTTCAAAAAGGGGAAAAGTGACATTGGGACGATGTACACCAGAAAGGGGTGTATCCGCCATCTGTCAGATAATTTAGAATCTTCAGGATTTATAGACCATGGGGAAAAAATGTAAGTCTGTGAAAGTTTTTAGCTCCCATAGCCATATGTATATATGGCAATGAAGCTATTCTTATAGGCTAGGAAAATGTCTGTATGTATGTATGTCTGTATGTCTGTATGTCTGTATGTCTGTCCGTCAACATCAAAAACTCCAAAACCGCTGTACATTTCATCTTGATATTGGTGTGTACATGGATGATGGGCTGTAGATGAGATTTTGTTCAAATGAAATGTCATTGCCAAAAATATGCAAATTAAGTGAAAAATGTAAAAACAGTCAAAATTGAAAAAACTCAATAACCACTGAGCAGATTACATGAAAAATTAGCATGTAAGTACTTTGGGCTGACATGAAATGATTGTGCGCATCTTGGGTCAGTATCTTGGACTTGCTATTTTTCATGAATTTTTTTGTAATTACTCCCATTTTTGGTCAAAAAATCTCCTGCTCTGAAACCACAAGTCCGATTGATTTGAAACTTGGTATGGAAGTGCATAGGAGTGACCTTTCCAAATTTGGGCAAATCGTGGTGAAATTTGCATATTTTTAGTTTAACACGTCCATAGACTCCCATGTATAAGGCAGATCTCCATAGACTCCCATGTATAAGGCCACAAAAATAAAAATTTAGTTTCTCATCGTATTCATATTGCAAAAAGGATGCAGTGACACAATTTTTAGTCCCCACAGATGAAGTCCAGTGAGCTTATAGATTGGGTCATGTCCGTCTGTTCGTCCATCCGTTCAGCATCCGTTCCGAGATATCTCGGATATTTTGACAAAATGTCATGTGACCTTGATGACCTTTGATCTCAAATATACATATTTGTCCATAACTCAGTAACCACAAGTGCTACCACCCTTCATATATGGTATGATGGGACAGCTTATGACGCCACATATTGTACCTCATTAATTATGCACATATCTAATTTTGAGCGAGCCAATTGAGCTAGAGGTCTGATTTTTGGTATATAGGGATAACTTAGCAAAACAATTTTTTTGACAAAATGTCACGTGACCTCGGTGACCTTTGACCTCAAATATACATATTTGTCCATAACTCAGTAACCACAAGTGCTACTCCCTTCATGTATGGTATGATGGGACACCTTATGACGCCACATATTGTACCTCATTAATTATGCACATATCTAATTTTGAGCGAGCCAATAGAGCTAGAGGTCTGATTTTTGGTATATAGGGATAACTTAGCAAAACAATTTTTTTGACAAAATGTCACGTGACCTCGGTGACCTTTGACCTCAAATATACATATTTTTCCATAACTCGGTAACCACAAGTGCTACACCCTTCATGTTTGGTATGATGGACACCTTATGACGCCACATACTGTACCTCAATAATTATGTGCATATCTCATTCTGAGCGAGGAAATAGAGCTGGATGTCTGATTTTTGGTATATAGGATAACTATAGGAGAGAAATTTTTTGACCAAATGTCATGTGATCTCGATGACCTTTTACCTAAAATATATGTTTATGTCAATAAATAAGTAACCACAAGTGCTATGTCCTTTGTATTTAGTAGGATGGGAGACCTTATGACAACACATGCTTTACCTCATTAATTATGTACACATCTAATTCTGGGCAAGCGAGTAGAGCTAGAGATCTGATTTTTGGCATATAGGGATTAATTAGCAATATAATTTTTTTTTCAAAATGTCATGTGACCTCGATGACCTTTGACCTTGATTATACATATATATGCATATTTCAGTAACCACAAGTTCTATACCCTGCAATTTTGATAGGATATTAGACCTTAAGATGTCACATCTTGTACCTCATTTATAATGCGCATATGCTATTTCTTGGCTGGCCAATACTGCTAGAGGTCTGATCTTTTTTCCCGATTTAGAACCATAACTTAGACATGCCTCATGTGTTTCAAATTGGGAACAACGACATAGACCTATGTGCCCATAGATCTCAACATATACACTCCAGTGATACTTCTTAATGACCACATTTTCCGCCCCATCAAGACTAATACTCCTATTACAAGTGGGGACTATGTCATTGTGAATGACTTGTTGAGTTAATGGTTGTATCACAGTATTCGATATATCTAATTCTGTATTTTTTCCATTTTATATTCTGAATAATTACATTAAACATATTTCACTGTCTCCAGTACATGTCATTTAGTATTTTCACTTCATGCACTTTATCCCTTTCACACGTATCTGACCAGAGAACAAACACTAAATAGTCCAGGATGGGAGCTACAGTGTCATTGACGCTATTTTTCTTTATTCAAGAGCTTTACAATGAGCCCTCACAATTGGTAGATCAGAAAAGAATTGCAGAGATTTGAGAGTCTGTCCGTGAGGCGTATTCTACCTTAAAAGCAGCAGTCGTCATGTGAATAACAGTAACTTGTAAGAGATATTAAGTTGTTTAGTGTGAACGGTGACAAAACTTACTTCAGTATGATAATCAATCTAGACAAAATTTACAGGAGTTGCTGCAATTATACACGACAGTCTCAGGGACCGTGTAATTGTACAGAGAAAAAGATGTAGATATTCCCCCCTTTTTCGGAGGGAGGGGAGGGCGGTGGAGGAGTCTTTGCTTTGTGATCAGGAAGAGTAACAAAGTAGTAACACTATATGAGGAATGTTGATATACACTCTCAAAACTGACTCTTCTCTCTCATAGTGGGCAAAGGTCACGGGGTCAGACAGTCCCTGGGTGTGTACATACCATGAACTTCCACTGACCTATGGGGTCATAGCCATACATACCACGAATGCAGTGGATGCTTCTATTTAATTAAACAACCAGACAAAAATAAACTTTGTGTGGGCCTTTTCTAAAAAGGAGGGCACTGTTTAATACTAGAAATATCTTTGACTTTTTTTTGATGGACACATATCCTTTGAAATTTCAACAGTTGACTGTTTTAATGAGTACTTGTTCTTGTGACAAGAACATACCATTTCCTGTAAACTAACATATGTTTGGTAATTTACTGTGATGTTGCCCCATTTGTGGATGTCATCTAGAAATACTTTGATACAATTTCAGATATTTGCTGAAATTATCACTGAACTGTTATGTGTTTGCATGTTCAGTATGAGGACATGTTTTAGTTCACATTCAAGAAAAACAGTCGACCATATTCAAGTCAGACACATACTGAACAGCTTTAAATATTGCGTTAAAATAAACCCAACAAACAAAATGAGCAAAGATGATGATTTTATCATTTAAGAAATTCAGTTGATCAATTAGACATCTTTTGCATAGCATTGCATAGGTTACCGGTATGTATGTACCTTATAGTGGTTTCACTTCTTGATGTTTACCGTGAGTGAAGCTTAATTTATTTTTCCTGTAGATTACCTGGCACATAGTTCACATAATTACAGGGATTACCGTCTTCTAGGCCATGTTTTTTTGTCTATGAATCAGTGACATTAAGGATGACTACGCAGGTTTTTCAATCATCTGTCGTCTTGTATCTATTTTGCCACTTACACTTGCAAGAAAACTGTTTGCACTGCAAACAGCGTTTTGTAATTTTAACCCCAAATTGTCAGTAAATTGAAGGAATTAATCATTCAGTGCAACTCACCGCTATTGTACGTCTTCCTACGCATTATACACACATCCCTCAACCTCTTGAAATTACAAAAGGTGTTCAATTAACATAACCATACGTTATTTGCATATCTACCACTGTTTGTTTGCCCAGTGAAGGCTACCTGCAAGGAATGAACCACAGGATTGTGGGAAGGCGTGGTCAAAAAAGAAAAATATATGTACACTGAATAAAATGTTTTGAACTTCTTTTGCAGTGAAGAACTAACATGAGTGGAAACAAATATTGAAATAACAAAACATACTGGAATTTCAACAGAAAATCATTGATACTGAGTGAGTTTATGCAATAAATAATTTTTAAAGGCCAACAAATTTTGCAGATCTCCATTTTGACCATACCATTTTCAAAAGCCATTACATGTATAATGTCCTTCTTTGGACACAAATTTTAAAACATATTTTCATGATGAAATATATGTCATGTACAACCATATTCCAGGCTAAAATTTATAATTTAGTGGTAACCCATCAAACCTGAAAAAAATGGAGAAAAATGAAAAAAAATACTGTTTTACAAATTTATAAAAATATACTTATTACATGAAATGTGTTGGTATCTAGCTGTATGTACCCAATACATCCATATCCATAGTCAAGCGGTTTTGACTCAATAGCCAAAGTCTGTGTACATTTTTTTTTAATAATAGTATTGGGGAACCATGAACACTATTTCAATATTTGATAATGATATTAAGTCTTTTATTTTGCAATGTGCTTTAATTGTCTTATTTTTAATTTAGTTATTTTATAATTTTGTTACAGGGTTCAGGAAAACCCGAGTAGTTTGAAATCCATGTTGTCATCAACCAACAGCAGCTGAAACCATGTCAAACAATCCTAAACCAGCAAAGACTGCTACTGCCAGCTCAGCCAAAGTCCCTGGTGATTCCCATCATGCATCTGGGTCTTCTTCAAGAGGTTAGTAATAAGGTCAAAGGTCAATACAACCCATATCATTCATTAGTTTTCATCCCTTTAACTCTTTGAGCGCCAAAGTCAATTTTTGTTGCCTATATCAAAATATACACCAGTCAATTTTTTTTCTAAGTTTTGCTAAAATTTTGATAAAAATCTGAAACCAATAAAATGTGATGTTCATTTGGTCCAAAATTGTCAAAAACATACAGAAAATTTACAAAATTGATAAAATGTTGCACACCATAATTTTGGTGGAAAAATTGCAGCCCGCAAAGGATTTATATATGTCATACTTTTTTCTCAGTCCTGACTCCAGTATCTGTAATGTTTACATGTATTTAGGAACCTCCAGGTTTGAGTTCAAAACGGAGACATGCACAGATGTGATCTACTCTAGACTCACTGTCTCTGGTTGTTAGAAAATTATCCACATAATATGAATTGTCCCAGCCGTTATATGCTCCATTATGCATTTTCTGCTGCTATGCATTGAGTCTTCATTCACTTCAAATCCAAAATTATGGACCTCTTGAACTTTTATTGAAGTGTGTTGTTTTTGAATCAAAGAAAATATTTCATGTCAGGCGTATTGGTGCAGGGCTGACTCAAGGAAATTTGAATATTCCTCAATCAACGGAGGAAAGAATTCAGTAATCTTCACGTTTGGAGTGCTTACGGCAAGTTTGCAGAGAACCACCATGTTCCTCCCATTGATGTCTGTGCTAATGCAATTGTCCTCCCAAAATGCTCTGGTTTACCTTGATACCATTGTAGATAATCAACTCCCATGATGCCCTTAGAGCTGAGTGGCATGATTCTAGAGAAGCCAATAAATATATTCTAGTAAACCTAGCTGATATATTATCAGAAGTTTCAGACTTTCACCTCCCTCGTCTCGTGTTTTGTTGTCCGTTCAACCTCAGAAGTTTCTAGCAATCATGGACGTAATAATCGGCTGATATCTTATCACACTTTGTGAATTGGAAACTTGTGGCTCTCTACATATTTCTCATGACTGTCTGGATATTTTGTGTATCAATGGACCCATCCCACTGTACTATCAAATTATCCACACTCCACCTGCGAATGAATACATTCTGTAAGGTTCTCCAAAAGGAGATACGATGTTTCAACTGGGTTTAGACCCACAACATTTGTACGGCAGCCAGTCACCGAGCTGAGAAGCAACAGAAATATAGCCACTCGGCAAAATCCCCACTGTCAAAAAGAGTGTTCAATAACCGAGCTAAGTTGTTAGAGGGGTTAACTACCCTCTCTTTTTCAAGTAAAATATTCATATATAAATTACCATACAAAAGAAAATATATTCCACAACAAACGATTATGCGAATTTTGTATTATTATGTAAATTGGCCACTGTTATGCAAATCGTCTTTCAGTGTGTCTTTGCCTTTCAATTGAGACAATATATCATGTTCTCTAAATACAGTTTGTCCAATGTTGTTACATTCAATGTAATTTTTTCTATAATTTTGGAGCAAATGGACATTGCATTTTATTGGCTACAGCTTTTTATGAACATTTTGGGAAAAATCTTAAAAACACTGACCAGGGTATATTTTATACAAGCTACAAAAGATGACTTAGGCGCTCAAACTCAAAGGGTTAATGTAGTAGCGAATGACCTTCATCATTCCAATAGCTGTATCACTCCCTTTCCTGAATATCCATGGCAGCCGGTAGCAATTACTCCCCAGTATCCGGTGGGATTACTTGCATGCGTGGTCACTATAAATTTGTTGATCACCGAAAATGACACCATAAATCTAGTCACCAAATATGACTTACAAAACAACCCACAAAAACTCAGGAAGTCTTACATTCCACAAGTAATCTTCAATTTTGAACTAACAGGACAATTTCACCAATAAACGTTTAATCAGCCCAGGGATGCTTTGATTCAACTAATGAACTTTAATAGTAGAATCACATTCTTATAAAAATGCAAACTGTATCCCATTAAATGATAAAGGGTATCAACATTAAGGTAGTATGCACCTCGAAAGTTAAAGACTTAAACTTTTGCTCTTACTTTCCTCAAGGAATCTTTAAATCATTCTCTTTCAAAATCAAGAATAAAAATAGGGGGTCACCGTGCAAATTTTGGTACTAGAGAAACATATTACCCAAGATTTACCGATATTAGAAATTCAAAATGGCCGCCATCCCTGTGTTAACTCTATGGAGAAAAATTAAAATTTTCGAATTTTGAAAAACTAAGCCGGTGAAAAGTTTTCTTTCACCAAGAGCTTTAAAATGAACCCCCACATGTGGTATATCAGAAGAGAATTGTAAAAGTTTGAGAGTCCGAATGTCTGTCCCCGAGGTGCGTTCTACCTTAAATGAGAACATCAATGTTACTAATAATTTTCAGCGGAAGGTGACTGTTTTACCGAACAGAGCCACCTACAGATTAGCAGTGGTGAAACTGTCTAAAATGACATTATTGAAAGAGCTGTTGTTAGCACCATTTTGTCATCATTGCCAGCAACAACTGGGTTGGCATGACATACAGACCACATTCTGTCTGTATGTAAGACACTATACCCCTGACAGAAACCCCGTTTAAAAGTTCAGCATTCCTGTGGTTCTCCATAGAGAACAGCTGAAGTGCTCCACTGAACAATCGGGAGCCAGTCCAGCCTTAGCTGGGTCCACCCCAGGCTAAAAAGGAGCAAATAGAATGGTAAAGCAATTGTATCAAATGGACGTACTTCCTCTGGGGCGATGGCTATCGCAAGGAGACAGGAAGTTGTATTCATACATCTTTGGTTATTTGGTCTTTTCATCCCTATACAATTATTTTGAAGTCTGCTCAACTCAATGGAGGGACTGTTCCACCAACCAAGGTAACTTATAGGTAGAGTTGCATTCCTTCAGTGGTCTACCAATTTGGTTTTGATCTCAATGAGATAATAATATAAATCTTTATTTTGGTGACGGACTTTCACTCTCTGCAAAAATTACATTTTAGGAAGGGGAGAAAAGTGATGTAATTTATAGGTAACTGAAAAAAAGTTAGATGAAAAAAATAAAATATATAAATGGTAAGTTATAAGGAGGAACTTCATTGCTTCAATCTGTATCATATTGCTTCAGTTCAAATAGGCCCAGTGGCCATGAGATTTTGAAGTTCAATGACACAGATAGGGTACAACTACAAGACAAGTTTTGTTGTTGTGTGCAGGTCAGACCTCAGTAAAAGTTATTGGTATACATAGGAAGAGAGAGAGAGAGAGCTGATGAAGAGATGTCAAATTACTATGCAATTACATGGCGGGGGGGGGGGGGGGAGACTGATACACAAGACAGGCAGAAAAAGAGAAACGCAAAACAACAGGGAACAAGTCATCGTTGATGACACAGTCCCCGCTTGTCCATTTTGTTATAATCATTGGTGTTTAGGTAGCTGTGGTCTAGGTCGCTGTGGAATGACATTGATGCAATGGGTGCATCAGGCCTGTGACTTGCATAATAAAGTAATCTGAGGAACGTGTAATAAATGACTCATCTCTGCCGGTAATGACCACTGAAGGAACTTTTGATTACATCACACATAACGATGCCCTCACTGCCTCTAGTGTCATGACGGCACATACTATACACATGGTTTGGTGGAATTTTCGAAATGCTATGGGATTGGGTATGTTGTTGTAATCAGCCATTTCGGATCATATAATGAAACAATTTAATGTGCACAAGAATGCAGCCATAGTATTTTATCTTCGTATCACGTTTGAACAAAATCAGTCCATCGAGGGACAGTGACCTATGTTTATGTTTCAAAGACATAAAAAAATCACACCAAAATTGAAATCAAATGGCTGTCTCTTGACCATATGGATCATAGCACAAAATTAGTAGACATGCATATGTATGCCATAGTACTTTATCTTTGTACCAAGTCTCAACAACATTGGTTAAGGAATATTTGCATATGATTAAGAGATATTGGAAAAAATTTACAATCTGGCAGCCATATTGGAACATGTCACGAAGTAAATTGACATGTATGCCATAGTGCTTGATCTTTGTGCCAAGTTTGGACAAAATGGGTGTAATGACCTTTGAATTATGCTTCAAAGACATGCAAAATTCCAACAAAATGGCAGTTCTGCAGCCATATTGGATCCTATCGCAAGGTTAATTGATACATGCATATGCATGCCATAGTACGTGCTTTGCCTTTGTGCCAAGTTTGAACAAAATCGGTTCAAGGATGTTTGAGTTACGGTTCAAAGACATGAAAAAATCGCAAAAATGGCCACCTGTCAGCCATATTGGATCATTTCACAAAATAAATTGGTGTTCATATGAAGGGCATACTGTTTTGCTTTTGTGCCAAATTTGAACAGAATCGGTTCAAGAATGTCTGAGTTATGGTCCATAGACATGAAAATCGCAACAAAATGGCCGCCTCACGCCCATATTGGATCGTATCGCAATATGCATGTGTAGGCCATAGTGTTATGCCTTTGTGCCAAGTTTGAACAGAATCAGTTCGAGGATGTTTGAGTTATGGTTCAAAGACATGAAAAATCGCAAACAAAATGGCCGCCTCGCGGCCATATTGGATCGTATTGCAAACTAATTTGACATGCACATGTAGGCCATAGTGTTATGCCTTTGTGCCAAGTTTGAACAGAATCTGTTCAAGGATGTCTGAGTTATGGTCCAAAGACATGAAAAATTGCAACAAAATGGCCGCCTCGCGCCCATATTGGATTATATCGCAAAATTATTTGACATGGATATGAAAGCCATAGTGTTATGCCTTTGTGCCAAGTTTGAACATAATCTGCTCAAGGATGTCTGAGTTATGGTCCAAAGACATGAAAAATCGCACAAAATGGCCGCCTCGCGGCCAAATTCGATCGTATCACAAAATAAATCGACGTGCATCTGTAGGTCATAGTGCTATGCCTTTGTGCCAAGTTTGAACGAAATTGGTTTAGCAGTGTCTGAGAAACTGTTGATGACGGACGGACGGACGGACGGACGGACGGACGGACGGACGGACGCACAGACGGGACCCAATCTATAAGTCCCCGCCGGACTTCGTCCGCGGGGACTAACAAAGGCCCAGGGGAGAGAGAAAGGGGGGGGGGGGTCCTACTGTATAGCCAAGTGCATAGAAAGTAACTGACAACTTTGGGGAGTGGGAGAGAGAAAGAGACTCACAGTATTGGATCAGAAGTCTTGGACGACGTTGAACAAAGAAGTAATGGAGATGATATTCTATAGCAGAATGGTGACCAGCTGATCCTGACAAGACTGAGATCAAGTTATAGAGACAGCGATTAGATTTTAAAATAAACAGAACATCCTATATGGTTCAAGTAAAAGACTTTTCAAAGACCTCACCCTGGCAGGTATCAACACCCGTCAATCAGAGCCAAATGATCAATGATTCTAGTGTCTGGCCGACGTACTGTGACAGCCTTTATTGCCAGGTTCAGTGACCAGGTGCCCTGGGTGGGAAGTACCACCTGACCCAGCACACACTGCCCCATAGTCAGCCGGTATAAATTGATACTTGAAATGCGCAGGGCCACAATAGAAAAGTTACACTGTTTGGGTCCTTGCTCCGTTTGCTTGGCTATAACTGCTGTTTGGATATGATACGCTTTCTTGATATCACTGATATCTGAACTTCGCCCTGCCAAGTTACTGGCTGCTTTCACTGGTTGTCCATCCTCTGGTACTGTAGTGGACAGACCCTATGAAGAAGGCAACAATGGGCTTGTTCCAATACTGCTGGCGGATAGGGGGTAGCATGGAGTGAACACATTGTTAACCCCATACATTATCTATTCATCGGGCTAGAGTACTGAAATTCTTTGTTGTGCGTCTCCAACCATGTAATTTTTGGAGGTTTTTGTAAACAAATTTTTTTTGAATATGACTCTACGTCATAGCTTTTCTGTCTACAAATCTTTGTCTACAAATCGTGTAAAATGTGCTTAAAATGCCTGAATGCTTGCAATATGTCACACTGAAGAGTAAATTATAGAAGTGAAAAAGAACTTTCTATATTTATATAAATTAATTGTTACTCAGACTGCATGTTACCAATCTTGTAAATACAAAAGCTGCATGTGTAAAATTTCATGTGAAATATTCCTTTATTTGGTTATGGAATTTACCCTTCTACCTTTCAATATTTTCAGTGGACGCATGAAAGAATTGAGATACTCTGGCTTCCAGAGTTTTACTATACTCAGTTTATTGTAGTGTATACACTAGTATGCAAAAATGTCATATTCTTAGTAAAGATTTAACTGCAATTGTCTGTTGAAAATTCAAAATGACAACCTTCTCAGACCTTTCCCTTTATTTAGGATTGATTACATTGGAAAGAAAAACGTATTATAGGGGAGTTTGAATCAAGTTCTTACGTTAATGGTTACGCAGTGAAAGAAACAAAAGCACAGAATTGGCATTAAGTGGGACAGATCATTGGTAGGATTGTCCATTATTTATTTGAAATAAAGTCGTTTTCTCATGGGCATTTATCAGATCTCTGAATACATTCTATTAGGTGTAGATTTGAATTGGAACTTACATAAAAAATGAAAGGAAAATTAATTCTGACAAGATGTGATCTTAATCAGTAGTTTTACAGATTTTTAACTTAAAAAGTATGTTTTGGGTAGATTTATGGAGTATTAAAATGAAAATCTGTGATAGTCTTTTCGGCTGTATTGTTTCTGTATTATAAGCACTTATAGGGCTTAAGCTGAAATGATAGAGGGACACCTGCCATATTATTCAAAAAGCATTGTCTACAGGGTCTTTTGTTGATTTAGGGTGAAAAAAATCAAAATCGTGGATTAGGCTTTTCTATTGTCTTGTCACTCAGTTGCCTTCCCTGATCAAAAAGGAAGGCAGATGTGATGGGTTTAGCCTCAGCCTGTAGTCTACCGAACATAAACAGTGTTAATAATATACATAAACTGTGTTAGATTTAATTTGTAAATTGCAATTTTATGCTGAATACACCTGTTGTCAGGTGAACTGAAGGAATGTTGGTTCCCTAGCTACTAATTTGAATTTCCAATTTACAGAAGAAACTTTCAGGAGCAGTTTTATACTTTGGTTAGAAAGGAATACAGATGCATAGGATTTCTAGCGTGAGGCTTAGAAAAATCAAAGACAGTCTCACTTTGGTCAGCAACAATGACAAACAGTTTTTCTGAACCTATTTTGTAAAGGTAACTTTCCCATGGCCCGGGCCCAAGTAGGCATCGAACAAAACCCCCTCTTTAACAGACAGGCCAATGTGGACTGAATCCGGCAGTTACATAACTACCTCAACAGGGCAGTGTTCAGATTGAACAATTTCATTCAGCGAATTCCAAAAAGTGATCCCTCTGTGTCCAGGCTGCTTAGAGAACATCCACTCATCCAGAAAATCCTACCTTTACCACTTGTCAGAAGTTACATAACAGAGCAAAGTGATAAACAGCACTTCTGATGTCATGAGGTACCATAATAGCAGACAGGGCTGCTTATAGGCTTAGAGATAGCCTTGCTCCCCTATACAGCTATATTCAGTGTGGTTGTCATTGGTAACAGTTGCCCATGGCAACCAAAGATTGCATATAACTGAAAATGCTATCTAATCCTCCTCCTAGACTTTTATGTAAAGTGAGCAAACATGATGTCTTCAAATCAGATTTGACGATTTTATGCCGCTGTCACCAATCAGCTGTTGTCAAAAAAACATTCGGCAGGAGAAGACTGCTCTAACTTTTAACCCTTGAGTGCTGTAATTTTCCACACCAAAATTTTGCTGCCACATTTTGCCAATTTTTCTGAATTTTTCTGAATTTTTTTGATAATTTTGGACCAAATGGACATCACATTTCATAGGCTACAGTTTGTTATCAAAATTTTGACAAAAATCTGAAAAAAAATTGACTGTGGTGACAAAAACTGACTTTGGCACTCAGAGGGTTAAAGAAATTGTTGAAGTTGAGTGAGGCATGGGTCTCAGTGTAATGTCATAACGTGTGGCACAAAATTACTAGGCCCCCTCCCCTAGTAATGATAATCAAATCTGATGTTCATATGGACATGCAAAAATTACACATACGGCTTAAAACCAAAGATTACGATTCAAGGAAAAGGCAAAGGGTAGTCAAACAAAGGACAAAATCAGCTGGGGGGGGGGGGGGGGGGGCTCTACAGCGAAAAGTTCTATTCTCAAAGGGACCTTATAAAACGTCTGAATACAGCTTCATTTATTGTCTGTCTTTTTGTGTTTATTTTGTATTGTGTGTCTGCGTGTAGAAAAAAAAGTAGACTCCGTGGTATGATGAGTTCATTCTTCAGTGATTTGATAAGTTTATTAATTCGTAATCTATGTGACAGACCCAGAATGTGATTTTCTACGAACTGAATGACACCACCATTTCATCCATACAAGGCAATTTAAATAAAATTATTTGTTTTGCCATCCGTGTGCTGCTAGGTTTTCAGAGAAAATTAAGAAAGCAATGTTAACACTATTACAAATAAAAATATTATTTTTCCAAAGGAAACCAAAATTAAAAAATGAGCTTATGTTTATACATTTGTGTTTTTTTGTCTGTGTTTGTTTTTTTGCCCTGGTTGGCTGGTAGGTTTTTTCAAAAATCTAAGGATGGCAACAAAGAATTTTCTTGAAATGGCCTAAGTGGTAAAACACAGAAGCAGAAATCAAAACTTTTCTCACCATGTGTTCAGATATGTTGGGGTGAAAAAGCTGGTGTTTAATCTAGGCTGATATTATGGGAGAGGAGATGCCAGCGTGAATTTCTTTGCAGTTTTTAGTCGGTCAAATGTTTAATTTTAACATGCGAAATTTGAGCAAAGGAGTGAACTGTGGTCAGTGCACACAAATTCAACAAGGGAGATCTAGAAAAGGTCTGGAGCGTAATTTATCCTCAGCCTGTGCAGGGCATGAAAGTAGGAAAATGACACAACTGAAGATTTTGCAAGTAGTTATTAGAATATCCAAGTACGGGAGTTATATAGCAAGACATCCATATATGTTTGAGTCACCAGCTGATGTCAAGCGCGGTTAGACAACTCCGGTTTTCTCAATAGCATCATTTAGATATAGTGTTTAAAGTATTATCAACATCACTAAAGGGATGCAGTTTGTCAAATAACCTGAAAACTGAAGTGTTTCAACAAGACTGCAGGCAGGGTGAGCTTTGATTACCAAAAGGGTCAACAGGGTTTGATGTAGAGTTAGCTAAGGTCACTGAGCCGAAAATTAACATATGAAAAGATTGGTGTACTTCGCGCCAGTCTGCAAATGATACTCTTGGGCAATCTGTGTGTGCCGACCATGTTGACAGAGCTGTTGTTGTGAAGTGGGCTCTTTGCTCAAACAGTAAAGTTTACTGTTCAAGAGACCCTCGGTAGAAAATCTGTTGTCAGAACGTGGTGTCGTCTGGTTTGTACTGTCAGCAGTACGTGCTTAGAGTACCCTCTGAAGACCCTTTCGGTTCGGTAGAAGGGCCATGAATAGACTCATAATTATAAGCATGATGTTTATACTGTTAAGGCCGTGACGTCAAAAGATCACTTACTCTAAAGGGACGACAATTATTTTTCAGGGGATGTGACTTGTAAACAAGGGGCAGTACGCTATTTTCTGGTCCATCAGGCCAGGTAGCAGAATGTTTCACCAAAGAATTAATTTGTCGAGAAAATCTGAGAAAGAAATAGCGCAAAATGAAATACTAGTGATACAAATTTTCATAGAGTTGCGGCGAGTCTATAGCATTCGTTGTACATGTATGCAGTGATTTTGCCAGTACACCATTTCACCTCAGGAAGTGTAAATTGCTTCAGAAAATGTTCATGTCGCTCACTTTGACAGCATTTCTGAAAGAAAATTTTAATAGTCACAAACACATCTTCACATCCATAATGTAATTGCTAATTGTAGTATTTCACTACTGTATGATTGGAGATTTGAATTCTCTTATTTTTCTGTGGTCTGCTAACAAAGGCAGATGAATATCCAAAAGAGAATGTCAAGAACTGGCAGAGGTTGTCTTTAAATATGGCAAGCTAATTGCTCCTCAAAGTAGAGCCTCCCCTGTTTTTCAAATGGTTTAGTCCACAGCCCTCGGGCAAGACATTATTCAGAAGATCAAGCCTCCGAAACACTTTTTCCTTTCAGTTCAGTTCCTCCGCACAATAACCCATTCAAGCGAGAATCAGGATAAAATGGACAATTTATGTTGCCTTCTACACGGCCACACACCGAAAACTTTCTCACGCTTGTCGGTAGAAGAGAATAAAAATCGTACCATAGTTGACTTGGTGTCACTGGGCATGTGATAAGGCAGCAGGCAGGGCTTTCTCTTCTGGGCGGAGTGGGAAGACCTGGCGGTGTCTCGCAGCCTTTGTAACTGTGAACGCCAGCATTATGTTACACCCTGCATAGGGGATTAGGCTAATAACAGGGGTGAAATGACCTGTCTTTCCACATATATAAATCAAACTCCGAGGCGGCTTTTCAGAAACTGACAGTTTTTCTCCCCTCAGCGTAAAGGTGGTCACGTCACCTTTACCGATATAAGTATCTTTTCTTCACTTCAGTGATCTGTACTGAGTTTTTCAGAATCATGCAGCCATACTCCCTCTATTGACAGCTGCTCTGCGCACTCTCTCCACGAGGTAGAAAGTGGAATATCCCAAGATGGCAGAAGTAGATTAAAATGTTATGTCACAAAACAGCAAAGTTCTAACTTCAGATTTCGTGAAGAGGTGAAAAGAACTTGGTATGACGTCAGCTTTCTTCAAGTTTGTCAGTATAAAACACAAAACTTTCCATTAGTTTTTCAATGATGCATATATTTTTCCTTTTAACCCTTTGAGAACCGTGATTTTCCCACCAAAATTTTAGGGCAACATTTTACCATTTTTAGCTACTATAGACTATAGTCTATAGAAGCTATTGGGATGGGTATCCGTCCGGCGTCCGTCGTCAGTCTGTATGTATGTATGTATGTATGTATGTATGTATGTATGTATGTCCGTTTGTGAGGCGTCCGTCCACTCAAATATCTTGAGAACCGCAGTACTTACTGATTCAATATTTGTTGTGTAGATTAAAAATATGATTTTGAGAAACTTTTTTTTTTAATTTTTTGATATTGTTGAAAATAGGCAAATTAATGCCAAAAAAGGTGTTTTTGATAAAAAATCTTCTTCTTCATAACCGCTGGTCAGACAGCTTTGTTATTTGGTATATAGGTCCCTAGGGGTAACCCAACTTAGATTTGTTCAAATTGTGATGAAATATGCCAATGTGTATTTTTAAGGAATTTTTTTGTCATTTTTGGTCAAAATTTGACTTGCATTGTATGTAATTCTTTTACTGTATAAACCCTATCAATTCACCCAGAAAAAAATAATTAATATGATTTTAAATAATTGAATTAATTAGGAAATCATCAAAGCCAAAATAATTTTTATGTAGAATTATCAGAAAGTTCAACCTTTTTTGACAGTTGGTAGTGAAATGCTTACCATCTTCGTAGTGAAATGCTTACCATCTTGGAGGATTAAAACATGTAAAGGCAACTTTCCTGAATCCCAATTTTGACATATTCTGAACCGTCATTTATTGTGCCCTGTATGTTATCTAAAAGAAATTGCTCAAAATAGTCAATAGAGATAGAGATAGAGAAAGTTCTAATTTCCATTTATGGTTGACTTGGTAAGGATAAAATAAAATTACTTTTTGAGGAAAAAAATAGAGTGGTCAATTAAAAGAGTGGTCAAAGTGATAGGGTTTTTATGGTAAAGCTTGGCTGTAAGATTCCTCATGTGCTATTTATAGCAATTGTGCAATCTGTGTAAACAGTGCAATGAAAGTTACATGATTCCTTATAATGCTTTTGATGACCTTGAACTTCTTAAGTTTCAAACATTTGTCTCTTCAGTGTGCTTTCTCTGAGTATGTACAGTCTCAACTTATTCAACAGAACTCACTTACAATGTTAATTAATGAAAGATATCCACCTTCTTCATCAATACATGTGTCACAAAAGGTTATTCTCTACATAACACAGCAGAGCTCTGTCAACTGTTGAGTTGCTTGTTTTTTCAAAACCGCTGGTCAGACAGCTTTAATATTTGGTTTACAAGTCCCTAGGATGACCTAAGTGAGATAATTTCATACAGTCAGGAAATACTTAATTTTGTATCCATGTCTAATGTAGCTTCAGGGACTTTGGCCCTATGTTTTATATGAATTTTCCTGTAATTTTTTTGGTAATTTTGAACAAAATGGACATCACATTTATTGGCTACAGTTTTTTATCAAAAGTTTGGCAAAAATCTGAGAAAAATTGAATAGGGTGTATTTTGTAACAGCGGCATAAATATCTTTGCGTATTTATTGGCAGTGGTATTGTTGTTCTGTTTGTGTCACTTCTCTCACTCTACTCCTGAAGTTATGTCAAAATGCTAGTGTTCATCTTGCAAGTTTACCAATTGTGTATTTGAATGTCCAATGTCATTGTTTACAGATGAAATAAAAGTCCGGACCAGAAATAATTCATCAGCCAATGACACTGCATATTGTGCCCTGTCAGCAATGTTAACAAGACTCATACTATGTTTTTGAACATACTTCAGAAAGAAGAATAAGAAAAGTTGCTTGTTTTTGAGAGCAAAATAATTGAAGCATCATGGAATATGCTCTGGTCCTACTATACAATGGAGTAATACATAATACATATTAGTAATGTACAGAAATGTGCGCCTAACTCTTACTTTAAGTTGGTCCTAGACCTGGTATCCCTACCGAATGGGACAAAATTGATCCAATGCTGGGCCATTTAATGCCAAGAGTTAAGATAGCTTTTATAACAACGGCGTAAAAGTTATGTTGGTAGTGTAGTAGGGTGGTAACTTTTCTGTGCGAACAGGGAAATTGTTGGCCAATATATCCAACATGATCATCCTGATTGTAACTTTGTAATCTCAAAATATGCATCTGGCAATATTGTAACAGCAAAATTGTTGCACTTTTCAACAGGCAGTGAGTGAATTGCAACACTGTTACAACTCTGTATCCTGTCTGTGAATTTTGTTGCAACATTTTTAACCTATCACCAATCACTGAATGGAGTATAATAATAGTCAAATCATTAACTGTGTTACAAAACCAAAGCAGCTGTTGTCAGTTTTACCCTCAAACTTGAAATTATTTCAGAATCAGGCAATACGTACTGCCATGCAGCTGACCAGGCCAATCTTGACTCTGTTATCGTGCAAATTTCGTGAACAGATATTTATTCTAGAGATAAAATGGTAAAGCTCATGTAGGGGGAATAATACGAGCTAGCCACTCACCATTCTTTTTGCTGACTAGTATACAACTGTTGTACAGCAGTTCAACCAATCATTCCTTTAAACTGTGGACATCACAGTCATTTAAAACGTCATCTGTACGCCCCATCAAGCAACTTTGATCCCCAACAATTTCCTGAATGGAAATAAATTTTGTCAACGGGGACTGAAGTTTGACACTCCATCAAATGAAGAATCACCCGTCAGTGCTTACATTACAGTTTATTTCAGGCTCGCCTCTCATTTCTTGGTAACAGGAACGCTTGTAAACTGTCAAACAAAATACTCAAGTGAAATGTATCTCTAACCTTTAGTCTGGTCCTCTAGTCTGGACTATCCTTATTGTGTAAAAAATACTCAAATTAAAATGTTGAGATTCTTTAATGTACAGCTTTGACAAAAGTAGACCAGTTTGTATGTATGGTAGAATGCGACCAATATAAAGATTTTTTGACTCTCAAGATTTTACAAGGCATTGCTCGAAGCTGTTGGCTCATTTCAAAGTGTGTGGAGTAAATGAAGTTTTCAGTCCCGTTTTTTTGTGGAATTGAAAAAATAATTATTCTCCATGGAGTTACTGTAATACCAGTTAGAGTGGCCGTATTTATAAATATTTGTAGTATTTCTCAAATACTGAATTTCACATTTTGTGTGACCCTGATTTTTATTCATAATTGTAAAAAGAAAGTTTGAGGAGAATTTGAAACTTTTAGGTGTAAACTAAATCTAAAGATAAAAGTGTCAACACTTTGAACACCATGAAAATTATTTAACTAGTGTGTCTGATTTCTTTACAATTTTGCAAATATCATGGTCTGTAGTTAAATTTGCCAGAAGCCAACAGAAATCTTAACCCTTTAACCCCACCGTACCTTGCCATAGGATTTCACCAAACTTTGGTGATGAAATCGTTTACCGAGGCAAGATGATGGTGCTAACCCATCAAAGCAAAAAGCTGTCCATACTTTACCCTCCTATATTCCATCAGTTGCGTACAAATATTCCAGCTGCATTTCGCTGTAAATTATGGAGTTCACCAAAGCCCTGGAGGAACGTTTGGTCCCCTTTCTTATGCAAATGAGTTTATTGTCATGCAGATTGGGTGGGTGGAAGGTTCAGTTAACTGATTAGCCCTAATCAGAACAACAAGGTGGGGTTTGGTACACACTTGACAAATTAGCCATCTCCTAAGTACAGAGGTTTCCTTACCCCTGCCATTGACATCTGGTCACGCTTCCGTGACGTCCGTACGTAAATCACCGTGGTAACAGGCAGATAAAAATTTTATCTCCGTTTTCTGGCATACTTTCTGTGTGTATCACTGTCTTGTGTCTTTCCTGTCACTTTTGAAGGACAGTGTCTTCAAGATAAATACAATATGTTGAAATTCAGCGCCAGTGAATGGCATGTCATAGGTATTAAATGTAACACTGAAAGTCAAGGTCATGAACCAGGAGAAAGATATTACAGCTATGAAATTGTTTTGCAGTGTTAGCTTTAAAGACTGTGTAAGTACACAATGTCTTTTTTCTTCATTAGTCAAATGCATCTATTGTTTTCGAAATTGAAACAACTCAAGCTGAAAGAACAATGAGAAGCAGATTGTCTAATTAACCAACTAATCTTGGTCTTAAACTAGCTGGAAAATATACTGAAGTAGCTTGATGTGTGAAGTGCTTCATAATGATAAATGTAAGACAGCCAACCTATATATATATTATATATATATATATATATATATATATATATATATATATATATATATATATATATATATATATATATATATAATATATATATATATATTTTTATATATATATATATATTTATATTTGGGTTGGCCATCTTACATATGTCATTATGAAAAAAAAAATATATATATATATATATATATATATATATATATATATATATATATATATATTATATATATATATATATATAATATATATATATATATATATATATATATAGTCTACAGCAAAGGTCCCTCAACCTTTGTCAAACAAAATGATGATTTGATTAAAGTATCAATACCTTTGACAATTAGCTTTAGAGAACATGTACCGGTAATTTTCTCCATCTTCTTCCTGAGAGTATAAATGCTGAATTACAAAATGTTAGCTTTTCAAATTTTATTTGCAATGTGTATAAAAGGCAGTGATATTGCCGATTTATTAATTTTAATCCAGACGAAAATCACTTTTCACAAGAACCTCAAGAAGCTATTTTCCAAACAACCAAATTTGTGGAAAATACTTCAACAGTTATAGGTAATAAAGCTTTGAGACAACTAAACTGTAGCATAGCTTTACAATTTATAAGGTTTAATTTTACCACCAGAAGCAGCGGGAGACATTTGACGAAATTAAAAAAGTCACTGGGACCATTTTGTTCATGGATCTTTACACAACCTGGATACATTAATGCTTTGAGCAATGCAAAAGTTGCTGTCATTATAGCTATTCTATTAACAGAAAAGTGATCCAAATTATTCAAATAAAGAGTAATTAAAAGTCTATGATAAAAAATAGGTTACAGCAAAATAGTCAAAAACAGCAAGGATAGCTAATCTCAGAATTGTCAATCACAAAATTTCAGGACTGGAGATAGTGCAGTCGAGTTCTCACCGTTCACTCTAGGATGTCAGATCACAGAATTTCAAGACAAATGATGTACAGCATTCTCACCTCTTCAGAGTTTTTTGTCCAACAGAGAGGACTGATTTGCATACAACTGCTGACAAACTTTTTAGTCATGTACACCAATCAATACCAGTGAAAATATTTCACAATGGCAGTATAAACAGATTGTTTTAAGATAACATGTATTAATGGACCACTTGATGACATCATAGAGAAATAGAGCCAATCAAAGAAAAGCTGACAATAGGGTGTCGTCCAGTTTTGCAACAATGGCCATTCATTAAGCAGTGTTGCCAATTCAAGTGGAGAAAGAACAAAAGCATTTACCCTTGCATCGGGTACTGACAGGTCTTGACAAATCACAAAGCATTAGCCAACTAAAACACTCCCAGGGGTGTCCAGCAGTGCTGTGTAAATCCACAGTCCTGAATCCATGGTTTTCCTATCAGCTCAGGCTTGTTGACATTTACGTAGTGTTATGCCCACACTGTTTGTCTTTGGTTTGCTATGAGAGTTTTATCAAGCTAATCATGCAGTTTGTTTTGTGATACAGCTGATCCTAGGCTTGTCTCTAAGATATGCAGCTCATCAGCCGTAATACTTCTGCACCTGTTTTACTAAGTCACAACCTGGTAAACACAGAAGTAGGAAGATGGCTGTACACTGACTTTGCCACTCTGCCTACAGGTTGGAACGTCAATGATCCCACATGTACTGGCGTGCCAATAAACACACTTGTAAACAAAATACAGTATGTAGCTTGACCATAGAATGCTCACTCCAGTCCTCATAGTAATTCTATTAATTCCGTATAGAACATGTTAAAGTATGAGAATAGACCCTATCAACAGATATTCACTCTTCAAGTTAATTTTTAAAATTATTATTTTGGCCTATGTAAGTTATAGAGGCTCATTTTGAAGCTTATGGAGTGAAAACAGTTTTTACCAACTTGGTTCGTGAAATGAAAATTGGGAATTGTATTTTCCCCTGGAGATAAACACAGGGATGCCTGCTATTTTGAATTTCAAATGCCGGTAAATATGGGGTAATTTGTTTCTCAAGCACCAAAATGGGCATGGTGACCCCATATTTTTATTTTTAGTTTCGACATAGAATCGTCGAAAGTTTACTTGCGGAAAATGTGAGCAAAAGTCTTAATTTGAGGCGCATACAACCTTAATAGGATGTTGAAATCTGAGAGACGAATTGTTTCTGTAATTATATTTGACACCTTTTGCCACTATTGGGCAGTGAATAATTAAAACAAGAATGCAAAATGAAAGTCCCTGCTTATCATGGGGGTGCTGTTCAGCTCAAGTTTTTACGGCGTGCAAATTCATGCTAAAATGGAAACATGTAGTGTATAATGTTTCTCAATATCCACCTTCACCAATATGTCAGAGCGTTTCACCCCACATGCCTTTGTTAGAAGTTTAACTTTTTTACAGAAAGGAATAGGATCGAGCAAAACAATTGTGGTGAACAGATCACATAGGGGTCTGCTCAAAACATACAAATAAGATACCCTGTGGGAAAGACACACAAAATTTTTTTACTGGCAGAGTTTGGAATGTGATAATCTTCCCCCCAAGAAAATTTCTTGCAGCCATCGAAGAGAATTAGTTGAAACAGTTTCAGATGTGACCAGACAATAATTTCTCTGTGTTCACAGAATAATGTAAGGGTAAAACACATAACAGACACAGTCATTTGTCCCCCATTTGAGAGGAATTTCATGACATATGCACTTATCTGCAGGCATGTCACTTTTGCTTTCATTTATCTAATCCAATTCCATCAAAAGGTTGGACTGTTTACCAGGTCTTGGTAATTTGAAATTTCCGTCTTGTACAGCACTTGTGTGTACAGCACCAGCCAATATTTTGTAGGTTAGACAGAAAAAACTAATATTGTTTACTGTTCAGACTGTCAAACTCCCACATGGATATACAAGGTGACATACAGAATGTCAGGTATACATATATGCACAGTTGCCTGCGGCTAGATGCGTGGCAAACGCACCACTGACGTAGAAAACGTGAAAGATATGAAACAGACTTAATTGCTGCTTAACATAGTAACTGCTGTACACTAGAAAGTGGTGATGCTGTGATAGATAGGCTATCTACTGGTAGTATGTGATCAGTTGAAACATTTAGTGTAATGGGTTGTGTGTGTGCCAGCCTATGACGTCATAGTGACTTCTTTGCATTGAGAACGGAGAACTCAGAATGCCCCAAAAAATGCATAGAAGATAAATTTTGATCAAACAAGGATAGCAGGTATGAATTTACAAACAGTGGAAATAGCAACTGATGCTGGTTCGTTGAATAAATTTTGTCTTTTTGTGAGGAAACAGTCAAAACTAGGTGATAGTGTACTACAGCGATTCCAATATATTTTCATAACTTCCAATTTGTCTCATCAGACGGGTGTTCACTGTGTACCTTATACGGTAACCACATATTTAATAGCAACTGTGTATGTACAGGTACAGTATCACTCAGTAGGCCACTGATAGAAAGTGGCAATGGCTAAATCCAGTCTAAATCATACTGTATTCTTACCCGTTTTTGCTACCACTTTAGTATAACCCAAATATTTATGTATGTTTATTGTCTGACCACTCTACAGGAAAGTCGGGATATAAGTGTTTATAACATCTAATTAGTCGAGACTAAAAAGAGGTATCGAAGCGTGGTTAATTTATAATAAGTCGCTCTCTCATATCCACATACCAAGTAGGATATTAGATCTATGTCATTGCAGTGAGTGACATCTAACAGCTTTAAATGGTAGAATTAAACATCTCAGATGCTTGATTTACGTCAGAATAGAATGTCTGAAAATCCCCGTCTAGCCCAAATAAAATTTACGCATGAACAGTAGGTATTGTTACCAGTGCAAATTTGTCTCATGGCTCTACGTATTACTGTAATCACTATAAACGTAAGAGTTCTTTCAAGTGAGCTTTTTCAAAGAGAATTACAGCCAATTACTAAAGATCAAGGTTTTGTTGGAATAGCACATACATGATATGGAAATTTTTACTTTTTAAGACTTCAGCTTCTGTTGTTTTAACCAATAAAAAATTATCAATACATTAAATACAGGTATAAGTTTTTCTCTCTAAGTCGATTTAGTTACGATTAAAGACAAGAAAGTGCAAAATTGGTACAGATACTTTTGCTTTGTGTTTTGTGACAATGTTATCAGTCAAGGGAAAACTCCATTTTTTGACAGTAGATCAGGCTAATCCTTCTCAGATCAAACTTTGAAAGCATGCTGTTATTTTGTCAAAACCTTTTGTTTTCAGCTCCCATACCTCTTATGTAAATTCTGATGCAACTTTTTCAAATCATGGATGGGATTACACTGTATTGCTGGAGTGATTGTATTGCTGGAGTGATTATACAGCTGTATTAATTTTTTGGGTCAAAGTACACATTTTCTGTTACCTTTCAGTTACATTTTAACCCTTTCACCACCATGGTTTGTCCCCAATTCATTGTTTTCTATGGTAAAGTTGGACCTGTATACAGGGAACTAGGGGTGAAAGGGTTTACTCATGTTTACCTCATTTCTGTTACATTTTAACTCATGTTTACCTCATTTTTGTTACATTTTAACTCATGTTTACCTCATTTTTGTTACATTTTAACTCAAGTGCTACCTCTTCCTGTTATCAAAGACCATCTTTCCCAATAAAACAAAATGTATACGCAGCGCAAATTCTTTTAAAGCCTGTGAGATTTGTAGAAGTCCTACCCATGCCAGCACAAGAAACAATCTACTCATTTGGAAAAATGATTGGAAAATATTGAAATTTGTTTGGAAGATAGAACTATTCTTCAAAATTTCAACTGTTTATACCAGGGTTTTACATCACTTTTTACTTTTGAGAGTCCCTGGGACCCTGGTGTTAGAAAATGGGAGTCCTACATCAAATATGGGGGTCCCAATTTATTTCAAAGAATATTTTATTGTTTATCCATGCCATGGTCTTCACTGTGTTCAATTAGTGTTATAACACACGGCAAATGGTTGCGCATTTCTTAAAATTATTCTTACATGAAAATTCTAGTTCATACTGAGGTCCCTCATTGATCAATTCAAAGAACACTATTCATAATTGACATGATCTCATAACTTTAATGACAAGTTCACAAAGTTGTGAAATTTGAACAAGTATTCAAATTTGTCAAATTGATAAGAAGGTAATTTCATACTCTGAAATGGTATTCACCTAGCAAGTCCAGTAGGTTGAGTTCACACTCTGCCAGCAGCTCCTTTAGCAAATAACCTAGCATTGTTTATGAAGTCAAAATCATCTGTGATGGGGCCAACCATTTGATGAACATTAGTCTATTAAGCCTTTGAGGATTGAGTCTATTTCGTGCCCACTGTTTGATGGCATTTTGTACTGAAAAACCCTTCACATGAGGCAGAGGACACTGGTATGACAAGAGCAATTTTAGCAAGAATGGCAAGATCAGGATACTCCTCTGTAAAATCAGTTAGCAACAGCTTGATATACATATCAAAATTCAGTGCGTCCGAAAGATCTCATTCTGCAGTAGTTTGTTGATATAATTTTCTCGTACACTACAGAAGCTCTGTCTGAGTGGCTGATTGTAAGTGATTTGAATGTTTTTGTATGTGTTTTTCTGACCATTGCCAGGAACATCACCCAAAGCATTAAAGACTTCTCTGACAGTGTGTGAATCATTAGTCATTGTATTCAATGTGTCCCTAGTAGACTGAACTTTTTTTGATATGGGATAGGTTGACAGAATCTTTCTGAAATGTAAGGCTCAAAATTCCAATCACAGTAAGGACATCAATCAATAAGGCAGTGAATAGCAGAAACAATGAATTGGAGACAAATTTCAACAGCCCATCAGCCTTTCCCCCTTTTTTGTCACTTGCAAGTGCCAAGGCAATTGGCTCAAAACTGATGAAAATCATCTTGACAGCTGATTCAACCGACAACCAGCGAACAGATGTAGGCTCAGTTATTTGTTTTGCCTTCCCATTCAACAGAGTTTGCATTTCTCTAAATTTGTCATATCTCACACTAGAGTCATTAAAGTATTTACACAATGAATGGATTATATTATGATATTCTTTGCAATATTCAATATCTCATTCTCTACCTGCTTGAGAAGCAGCAAGATTCAATCGATGTGCAACACAATGCACTTGAACAAGGTGGGATTTCTGGCTTTTAATTTTGCACCCAACCCGTTCAAACGACCGTCATTACGGCCGCCCCGTCTGTTCCCAGTCCATATATTTTGTCTACGGCCGCGTCACAGATTTCTTTCCTAGTCAAAAATTCAATCAAGGCGTTTTCGATCCCTGCAGCAGTGGCAATTTGCTGGTTACCGAGGAAAGAAACATTCGCCTCGCCATTCTGAATATATCGAACATATATGGCAAGTTTCTTATGAACGGTTATGTCACAAGTCTCATCCAACATTATACCGATGAAATCACTTGCAAGTTGCATGTATGCTATCAATCAGGGACTTCTCCATCACACGTTGAATACACTCTTCAAACTCCATAACTATCTGAGGACATTTGTAATATTCAATGTCTAAGCCGTTCAGATTCTGTAGATGCATGATGTCAGTGAATACATCGCACGGAAGGTCACGTTTAGCAATCAGGTAAACAGTACGTAATTGTGCAGCGTACGCCTCAAGTTCGTTACTCATACCCTGCACCTAGGTACCTGCCGGTCCTCTGCAGATTTGCGAGCAGTAGTAAATTGTGACCTCAAGCTTAGGATTTTAGCACTTGTGAGATGACTTTTCGAGTCCTGATGACGAGTTGAATGTTGAAAATTAGAACAACCTTCCGTGAACGGGCATGTAACATTCGATTTCAAACATACATCGCATTCCATGACGTTTCGCTCTTTAGAATATCGAAGCCATTTAAATCTATCGAGCCAACTTCTGTTGAATGTTCGTAATTTTGCTGACTTGGCCGGGGGATCTGATGTATCAGTATCGCATGGCGTAGCTGCTGTTTCGGCCTCGACCGAACCTACATCGTGCTGGTTGCTGCGGCCGTCGAAAAACTTTCGCAGATCGGCTTGTTTTGGGTATTTGACACGACCCGCCATAATGCATAAATATGTATTGATCGCCGCAAACAAGAAATCGACCAATTAAGAATCAGTTTACATTTTGTCACGGTAGTAAAATTTGTTTCCGCGGGTACCATTGGTCATCAAACAGTGGAGGCCAATGCACTACGGAGCATTCTATTAAGTATGGGGTTGGTAAGGTTTACTGGGATGTGTTTTACGTGTTCAGCAGCTTCGCGAGATATACACCAGCAACAGATATTTGTGCGTCCGAAGGGACGCGTAGTTTAGTTTTTGAGGGGTCCTGGGTCCGGTTTTATGCGTAAAGGACGCAGAAATGCGCGTCATGTAAAACCCTGTTTATACCATCCCTTATACCAGATTCATCAAAGTTAAATAAAAATCGTTTTCTTTAAGCACATTTTGTTGAGTTAAGGGGTCTCAACGACACCAAAGTAGATACTCATTGATGCCTGCACTGAATGTTGGAATTCATGAGAAAATAAGCTGATATGCGACAGGTGTGCGAAGTGATGAATGAAGCGACAGAACTACCATTCAGTGGATTAAAGATTCTCCGTTTAATGGGTTGACTATCAAAGAATTTTATGTGGTTGTGTAGTTTTGAACCTACGCCCCACATCCGCTGTCACTGTCTTTCTACGAACATGATCCTAAAGATTCTATAGGGAGTCATAGAAAGTGCAGTCAGCCGGTTTGAAAGAGCAGTTGTCATTGGTTGTGTAACTTTGAGACCTTTGAAAGTGAGGATACCATTGGTTGTGTAATCTGGACACAATCAACTGCTAGACTCCTTTGTATTGAGATATTCCCCTCGAAGGTTATAATTGGCAACAAGGGACATGATAAATAGCCAGAACAAACCTCTGTGGAAACATATCCACTCAGGCAGGAATAAACCCATTCACCCCTGTGTTTCAGTGAATGGAATAACCCACGCATGCAAAAGAGTGGGATTACCTCATTAATTGTGAATCTCAGCAATAGCTGTTTCCACTTCACTGAATGCTCAGTTTGGCGAGAAAAAAATCTTTTTCTCTACATACTGTCGCATTCCTGTTCCTTATTTTGTAGTTTGTTCCGCGTTGAGGTCTATGCTGTCTGAAGAAAGCTAAATTAGACTTTGAAGAGTTTTGTGAACACAAGAAATCTCTCCTGGCAGTTTACCATCTTTTATTTTGTCAAGTTTCCTTAATCTACCATTAATCATGGTGAGTTCACCATGAGTAACACATCACAAGTACAGAACTGCTGTAATCTGCCAGTGCAGGAATTGGCAGACATACAACCTGTTAAATTGCTAGGTCCAACTCTAACCCATTATGCCACTGTCGATCAACCTACTTTATTCAGTTGGATGATTGCTTTAACATTTAGCATCATTTGAAAAAAAGACCAACTCTCTCTCTCTCTCTCTCTCTCTCTCTCTCTCTCTCTCTCTCTCACACAACACACACACACACACCGGTGTAGAAATCAAAAGTATTGCTTTGCAAACCGAAAGCAGTGTGGGCAATGCTAACATTTTACAAAATGATTTACACTTCCATGTGATTTTGTAAACCAGAATGTGTGAAATTCTGGAAGATGTTTGATAACATGTACACAGAAGCAGATGTTATAATGTCCTGCAGCTTCACACACTGAAATTTCTTGAACTTCAGGATTTCTCATTGTTAGCTGCTTTTTTCTCCTAACAGTTTGTGGTTGAAAGTTCATATCCATGCTTGACAGAACTTCATTTTCCTCAAAAAATTACAAAGCACGATTGTAGATGTGTTAAAAGCAAGTAAATAATCTTATCAAACAAAAGAAAGTATTTTGAAGTTTATCAAATGTTTGAGTGCTGTTGTAGCTGTAGTGTAAAAGAACCCACTGCAAAGCTACTTACAGTCAAGCTAAATATACTGTATAGAATTTTCAACCTTACAACAATAATCATGTTTGTTCACCTTTAAAAAATGTATACAAGATATGTTATTGATTTATAACAAACCAAGACCGAAGTAACCAAAATTCAGAAATTAGCTTTTTTTTCCAACAAAAAGTGCAGGCTTTTGTGTCACTTATTGTCCAATTACGTGTGCCATTACAGAAGCTGATATCCTCTTACTCTGAGATTTTTTGTGAATTTTTTAACACTGAAGGTGAACATTTGGCAGTTTCGGTGTTGAAGAGTTTCTATTGTCAGCCTGTCAACAGTTTGTAAAATTTCTGCTTGTACATTTTGTATATATTTATAGATTTTTGTATGTTATATATTCAATAAGTATGAATAAATAATGTCAAACAATGAAATATTAACCCTTTGAGCACTGTAATTTTTCCCACTAAAATATGAGGGCAAGATTTTACCAATTTTTGAGAATTTTTCTGTAACTTTTTTATAGTTTTGCACCAAATGGACATTTCATTGGTTTCAGTTTTGGACCAAAACTTTGGGAAAAATCTGAAAAAAAAATTGTGTAGATCAGAAAAAAATTTTGGTGTTCTATTTTATAAAGGTGACAAAAATCGACTTTGGCACTCAAAGGGTCAATGAAAGTGAACCCCTTTCACCACATTAGTTTGGCCCACTTCCTCTGTTTCTATGACAAAGTTGGACCTTTGTACAGGAAAATGTGGAGGAAGGACAGAATCTGACAAAATTATTGTTTTTGCCCTGGCAGGAGAGAAATCAAGCTCAAGAAGCAAGGTAGAGTCAGCAGCTGCATCGTCTACCGATGAGATTCGACACAGGCGAGGGCTTTACCCCGTTTCCATGTATGCTGCAGCTCATTCCCATCATGCAATGGCTACAGCTCCTTTTGTTATGGACCCCAGAAGTCCACAGTATGATGGTCCCTTTGGTAAGTAGTAACCCCCAGTTCATGGTGTTTTTATTGTTACAAGAAATCCAGCCAAAATTGAAATGTAAATTCTCTTCTGAAATATTCCATTCATGATTGCAATTCTATTGGACTACTAAAATTTGTCCCATATAATGACATGCACCTTATACAAACTCCAAGGTTGCACATAGGACAGTGTTCAAAATTGTTACTGTCAATGAGAAGTGTAATTTAATTTCCGTAGAATAGTAATTAAGGGTCAGTTTTTCCTTCAGGAAATATTTGTAAGTGTTGAAAGGAATTCAAACATCTGTGAAATGAAAGAAACTTGATGAAATGGATTCAGAATGATGGATTTGACTTGATCTTGTAGAAACAGTTTGCGTATACATATCACCTGCTTGTGTCAAGTTTACTTCCTCCCACAACTTAATCCTGTTTAGTAATGGACAAGAGTAAAGATAGCTCCTTCTATATCATTCTATATTTTTGCTTTCTTTAAATTGCACAGTTCATCCAAGCATTGCAACCTTTGAAGGAAGATACACCTTTCATCACCCGATCCCTGTGGATTCACGGACACACGAGGGCCGATACTACTTTGAATCCAACATGCATCATCCCCTTCATGGGTAAGAACAAATTATTTTCCATTTTAATGTCTGACTTTCATTTGTCTTTCCATATTGTTTATGATGGGTCAGATAACTTGATAAGCTTAACACTAAGGGAACCATGGAAATTTTAAAAAGTATGATAAAGAAGAGATTTTGTAATCAGAAGGACACTATAATTCCCCAAGCAGTTTGACAACATAAAAGTATTCTTTCCAATCTTTGGTAACTCACAAGACCATGATGATAAAATTCCTGCCGCCCAGATGCTATGTTAACTGCATCATTACAATACCCACAATATTTCCAATGGATGGGTGTAAAATATGTTCTTTGATTCGTCTAATATAGTATTCCTAAATATTTTATATTCATAATTTAATAATATTGTAGCTGCATAGGTGAGCTTATATATCCAAAAAACTCAGCAATTCTCTCCTTCAGTATAAAAGTAGGCTAAGTGCTTCTGCCATCTGCCATCCAGTATGGTGGTTTGTTTTGTTTACATGCATTGCCATAAGTACTGATTGGTCTCATTAAAAAAAGCCTTGAACTTAAAGTCACAGAATTTGCTCATTTTCATCATGTTGCCTGTAATACAACAGATCTCACTAACATTTTAGCTCTTTCTGCTTTTCTCTGTTGATGCTGCCCATGTTAACAAAGCACTGGACTGACTAACCTTTCTAGCTACTACTAACGATAAGTCTCCCTCTGTGCCTATACTTTTGGTAAGTCACTGTGGTTATTACTCTCATGAATATGTCACATACTGTGAATTAATTATCAATTATTATAATTACTTAAGCATCTACCATCATGAACAACAGATTTCTGTGTGTGCCAAAAAGCTGTACAGAACATACGTGCGCTCTGTAACATTGACTGTTTCCTGGCACCCCATGTGCAGTGCATTCTGCAGGGCCGCTTGGTGTTCACCCGAGGGCTGTTTCAAGGAACCCATTGGACGGGTTATTAGAATTTGTCTAGTAGTTGCACAGACCGTCTGAAGTGCATCCAGGACAGCACATTCTGTACTCACTATGAATCAAAAAGAAAACTAATGACATTTCTCAAAAAAAGGTACGACTCAGCCCAATTTTAATCCCATGTCATGAGTGTGAGATCATTATTTAATTACCATAAAGGATGCACTTGGACATTGGCATCGCACATCACCAGCTGCTTCATTTCGGGTAATATACAGCACTCATGTCTTAGCGCAGCGCTAGCTTTTGAGAGTATTTTTTGTAATAGCCTCATAGTTTTAACCCAGATCTTAAAACCCCACCAGGATTTCACTCAATTATCTTCGTCCTTTCTTTCATTAAATTATGCGGTAAATTTTGACACACTCAGTGTGATATTTTTAGAAATATATCAGGCACAATTAAACAAATGTTGATTTATGAATTTCTGACCACTTAAATGGCAATTTTTCTGTCAAAATAATATAATATATCTTATTTGACAGTACTGTCAGTAAAATGCGGCAAACTCAACTATTTTGTAACAAATTCCAGATATAATTGATTTCTGCAAATTATTACAAAGTTACAATTTTTTTACTTGCAGATAAATACATTTATTAGCCTATTAAAATAAAAAAGGACCATTCCTTTTTTAGGTAAACAACATTGTCTTTCAGGAAAAATTAAACAAAAGAAAAGAAGAAATTATTGTTTGCCGCAGTCTGAGAATCCACATCAGTGCAGCAAAGGATATGCTAAAAATATTCTTCAATTTTATGCTTCCTTCATTAGTGTGGTAACATATTTTTCATTGAAAATGTCAAAAATATATTTATCCCTGTCGCTGTGCTTCTGAAAGGTTTCAGTTGTTTTGTGCAGTTCTTTGTGAAATAGGAACGTCTTTGCATCCTCACAAACTTAACAATTCCTCGTGGATAGTTGATATTACGGGATACTGTGGTCTTTGGAAATTGGAAGTGGCGATATGATCACTGTTAATGTTATGTAAGTTAGATTATTTCTATCAGAGCTAGTAGACAGACTTCGATATGTATTTGTTCTGTGTTTGTATAGCCAAAATGTGATTTTATTTTTCTGCAGTTGTATGGTATATATTGTTCAATAGTGGCGGTTTCGTTTTCCCCCTTTGCAAAGTATCCTGTTCTACCCATCTTGTCCAGTTATGGTATATTTTGTGGTATCGATGATGTTCCCTGGAAAGGCATTTCATTTCATGTTGACAGCAAATTGCTCAGCTCACCTTGCTGTGGAATCTTATTAACCTGTACCCCCCTAATTTTGTGTAAAGTGATCCATGTTCACCATTGATAACGGTGGGTTTTGGCCAAACCATTGTGGTGAAAGGGTTATAATTGTCTGCCAATTAAGAGAAGGGTGAGAAAATTTTTTACTGAAAACAGTGAAACGTTCAGATTTGTGAGTGTTTCATAGGGAACCTGAATGCCAGTCACTTTTTTGTCTGACTAATAGATGCACTGGGCTCTGTGGGGTATTCTTTACATAAATTTTGACTTATTTGCTCAAATCTCACATGTTAATTAATCACTGTGTTTTGCACTATTACCGATAGGTAAAACTGAAAAATATGTGTATAATTCCCTGGACCCAGCAATATAATGGCTTGTGTAGTTGGTGTTAAATTAAATATTCAAATTAAGGGACAAAGCATCTACCTTTTCAAATTATATCACTCAATTTTGTGAGAAATTATTCATACGTTGTTTTGTGTACTGGAACATTTTGAATTATCAATCACCAGAACTCTGCTCACGTCCTGTGTATACGTATAAAATGTAAATATGCTGATGGCATTTCTGTGGTGTATGCAATCACAGAGTGTCAGCAAAGCATTTATTGTTCCATCTGCAAGCAGAGATGGAGCAGAGATTTGAAGACTGACGATTTAGAATGTTTCAGTGAGCAGAACATCGGAAATAGTTGCTCATATGAAATTACCACTTTAAAATACAATATAATGTCAGAAGATAGTAACTTTTCCCATCGAGGAATGTCAAATATCAAAGTTTACAGGCCAGTAGCTCTCTCTGTTTATGATATTTTTACTGGTTATGATTTTACTGTAACTGAAGTTTCTTGTTCTTCTCCCCAAAGCATGTTGAGATACACAGTATTCAGTTTGTCAACTCAGCCTTGTACATGTGTAGACTGCATTGTATTGTTGACAAGTGAATTCTGGTCCGGACTAGAATTCAAATGTAAACAATAACAGTGCGTTTTTACCGGTATGTATATAGACCCTCTGCTCACAAGGTAAACAGCGGGTATTTCAACATTCTTTGGGAGTAGACCGAGAACTCGCACATGACATACACAATAAAAAATAGTGAAAAAGTCATCAAAATTTAGAGTACTTGCCTTTTAAAGTGTGGTTCCAAACTGTTATCTCATATTGTAGACACTTGTCAATCAATAGTACATGGTAGGTATCTACAAGCCACTACCCTATCATAATCACTGTTAAACAAATTTATTGAGGTCCAGACCTTTTGATGTTCAGTATCATCTTAACTGATATGGCCATTGTTGGCACAATCGGCCATTAAACAGGACATGCATGCCTGAAATATCAAAATATTTAGTCACTGCGATAGCCGTGGTCTAGGGACAGGATACTGTCTTGATTTATTTACACATTTATAAGAGTGTGTGCTTTACTTGTGAATTCTGTCTGGATGCTCTTTCCATTGACGATAGTTAGATTTATAGCAACTTGCGTGCGTGGATTCCATTTTCCCATCACTTATGACAGCAGCAATCAAAAAGTGGCTGCACAAAGTTACATTGGTATCAGTGCTGAGCTGACGCTTGATCTAATCTGTGGGAATCATTTTCAGTAACTTGATGGTGCTTTGCTTTTAAATATGTAGTTCAGTAAATTGATATTACATAAAATCTATTTATCCAAACAATTTACATTTTAGCAATTTTTACCTCCTCTTAGACAACACAAATAACAACCTCATTACACCATTCTTATTTCTAGTTTTGTGGTTCTTGGTATTATGCTATATTCTGTTATAACTTTGGTTTTTCGCTCCTATTATATTTTTTTCTTTAATTTTTCATCAGCATCTTTTATTACCTTTTCACTGATGGATATTGGCACAATACAATCAAATAAATCTGATATTATTGTCATGATTTTGTTTAGTTGTTTGTTTATTTATTTTTTAATGTCTATACCGTATATTTATGTGTTGTTTATTGTATCCGTTTTTCTTGAAGACCAAGCAGCAGTCCAGTGCTGTCGGATGTCTCCCTAGTCCGGATGACGCCGCATCATCATTCAGGAAGCCAGGCGGAGTCGCCGGTCATTCCGTACCCTCCGAATCTGTTTGCGGCAAGTCCGGCAATGTCAGCATTGTCCCAGGCTAGAGGATTGAGTCCCCATGCACCAGGTATATGTCAAGCAATTATTTCACTTTTCTGTAAAATGCAACCCTTATCTTCCAGCCACAATAAGCTGTGCAGTGTTTCATCTAGAGAGGGAGGTGGGGGATTCCCCCTCTGTTGACATTTTTGCACCCACTAGTAATTTGTCAAGGGGGACTAGCACCCCCCTCCCCATGAAACAGTGCCAGTCACACCTTAGAGGTAACAAGTACAACACATGAACTGGTGAAATCCCCCCTAAAGTTTGCGGATGAAGGGGGAAATCCCCCTGTTGATATCATCCTGGGTGATATGTTTTTCCATTTTGCTTACCGGTACCAAACACATACTGTCCAGTACTTAGAGAGATGTTTTTGATTCCCATTAGTGTGCCATATTGTCTTTTTAAAATGTCTCTATTTCAATCCATATGGATGGATTAGGTCAATTGCACACAATGCAATGAGATTATCAATCGTGGCATCATGTGAAGGATTTGTAAAATTACAATATAAGATGTTTTTTTGTAAAAATGATGTCTAGGATATGGTATTTTGAACCACAAAAAGTCCTTGTAAATTGGTGAAAAAGTTCTTGAAAGGCCTTGGATGTGTCAGTTGCCGTTGAGTGTATGGACTCTGCACTCATTAATGGCCTCTCTCGATTGCAATAATCATATTTCCATCTTTATCATGAGAATGTTTCATATTAAAAATCACCATACATTCATTGAATTTCTGAGACAGATGCGATGTAGTGAGTTGCTGTGCTACATGTAAGTCATAATCTGACAAAGTTTTTGTTTGGGTGTGACAGTGAGTGTAAGTCACACAGTCCCTAAATCTGGAATGTACCCTGCTCTACTTTATACAGATGAGAAACACATTTCCAACTCGTCCAATGCAATGATTAATTTTTGATTCGTTCGTCATCGCCACAAGTGTGTAGGCATCACCAGTATCATATTTTGGTGTCATTCTGTCAGTTGGGTTTGTCATTTCTTGAAGAGGTGGTACATTTTACACCGCTCTTCGTGATTGGTGCAGAGGTTATTGTTATGCAAATTATTTTATGAGATTAGCATATGAATACATCAGGAAGTTGCCCAGCAGTGTTAATTAGAAAATGTGAGGACGACAACTTTTGACTGCAACCATGTAATATATGTAATAAAACTTCATTACTTTTGAAGTTCCTGAACATTTGTCTGATTCATTACAAAACTGTCAATCCATGTTATTGTATTGACCCAGGTAATAGATCTATTGAAGCTATGAAATATTTTTCATCAGAGTATTTCAAAATAGAGTTTGACCCAACTGTGAGTTATAACCATTGTCCGACCACAGTTGCCTCTGATTTCAGAACTTTGTGAGTCAACCCAGATATTTTTTTTAGTTCAGTTGCTTGAGACATTTTGATGTTAATCTGATATCTGAGACTATGTTACCGTTATGGAAATATATGGCAAAATGGTATTTTGATCAAACCTCAAAAAGTCATCGAAAGTTGCTGAAAAATCATCGAAAGTCCCTGAATTTAAGTTTCTTTCAGTGTATTGACCTTGAACTCAATAGAATGTGAAATTTGCACATATAAAACCCTTTAATAACCCCCTCTACCCACCCCTCATAATTGTGCTTGTCATTCCATCAACGACTTCCCTCATTCCAGGGTCTATGCCGCCACCGTTGCCACCGGATTACATACAGCAGCATGCTATGATGTCCCACCGTGGTGTCTACTCGGATGTGGCCAGTGGTCCGCCAAGCACAGCCGGAAGTATTGAACATTCTGCTCTGGACTTTGGCTCAGTTGATGGTAAGATTCAACAGTGGAACTAAGCTAGCAGTAATGAATAGCGCTGATTGCGATTTCAGGTTTGTTACTGAATATAGCTGCACATGCGCGACATCGGTCAATGAGGACAAACATTTATTTTTGCATATTAATGAGAGAAAAATGACGTCATTTGTGATCAACTGTTTTCAATGTAACCTTTTTAGTGCCCCAATTCATTTCCCAATTTTGATAAATTTTTTATCGAATAGTGTAGCCAATGAAAAGTGATGTCCATTCAGTCAAAAATTATCAAAACTAACAGAAAATTTTAATTAAAATTTCTTTCAGGTTCAAGATTTTCAAGTCCAAGGCCTTCTGCGAGATTGAGTCGTAAAAGAGCGCTTTCTATATCACCGCTTTCGAATGAATCAATAGACATTAATGCAATGATTCGTACATCACCGAATTCGTTAGTCGCTTACATAAACAGTAGTTCTCGTAGCTCGTCGGCAAGTGGCTCGTATGGTCACCTGTCGGCTGGAACAATCAGCCCGCTAGGGTTCGCGCAACCACCGATGTCACCCGCTCATTTACATCTCCAGCAGCAATATTTCATGCGACAGAAAAGTCTAGTCGGAACGCAGTTCTTCCCACCGCAGCCGTATCACTCTTCGCCGATTCCCCAGCATCCGTCGATGATGGCGTTGTTGTCGCAAGCCCAGACGCCAGGGACACCAAAGATACCTGAGGAAGGTCACAGTCATAAAAAGAGTACAGAAAATGAAGCACAGGTAATTACCAACCCTTTTACCACAATAGTTTGGCCCAAACCCATTGTTATCAGTGGTGATTGTGGACCAGCTCACAGGGAGTCGGGGGTTTCCCCCTTAAACAGAGGAAGAAGAAATTTGAGTGCTTGAAGAGAATAGTGAACAGTTGTATTGATTATAGTTTTATCAGACAAAATTATGAACAAATTTTCAGAAATTTTACTGTGTTGTAACTTCCTACTAGATATACATATGACAAAATATGTTTAGACAATTTTTATTCAAATTTGATTGTTTTAATGGTAAACTTTCTAAAGGATGTAGTTTCTAATGCACCAATTTGTTAAAATATTTCATGTGAATTGAATTGAAAATTCTCTCTTGTGTAATGCCATGAGTTGGTTACATACAATCTTTATGCAAATTTGTGTTGTTCCCCCAAATCCAATTAAATTGCTGTATTTTGAATTAGCATGCAAAATGTTGAAGCCAAAGGTTTCGAGTGGCTGTTGCCATGTGTGCAGATCGGCATCCAATTAACGGAGTTTAGATCAGTAATGATCATTTTATACAGGGATGGTGTAATGCTTATGTGTCTGAATTTACCACTATGAATGGAGAAATTTCAAAATGGTCAAGCGATCACGAAAGGTTTTTTGCGTTCTTGTTTTAAAGCCTGCTTCGAACGCATCCAATGAGGCTTCCAGTACAGTCAGCAGCACCGAAGAGCAGTCGTCAAAACGATCCAAGATAAAAGAGGAGGCCGCCAAGTCCCCACCCGCGACCGTTTCGTCGTCGACGAACACCGACTCCAAGAATCAAAATGTACCCACCCCCGGTGAAATCAAAGAGGAGGAGGAGGTCCAGGTTGTTACCGACTGTGAATGGGGGGAGTGCAGACGGCATTTTGAAACTCTCGAAGAACTTGTGCAGGTAAGATAGCTTCCAGCCATCACATCCCCTCCATCCCCCCACTGACCATCCCTGGTCACTCACACCCTCCCCCACAAGTCAGTCCTACCATCCTCACAACTAATTTAAACAAGATAGTTCCACCAGACTGCTCTAGGATATGCTACCCCTACTCATACTGATTTCAAGATTTTTCTGTAAATCAAGGGTTTTTTTCCTTCATGAAGTACTGTGTTGAAATACAAAGCCTTCCAAACAATAATTATACAACATGCAATCTCTTTTTGTACTTAGAATATGTTTTATTGGTAACAGTAAAGAAGCGTTTACAGTGCTAGTTAGAAAGGTGTTACTGTACAGTTGTCAACTATCATTGTCAATTATTTTTTCCTATCATTCACTTTCATTGCATAAATAATAATGTTCCTATACGTATAACATGATTGTGAACAACAGGAGCAGTATGTTATTATTGACAAGTGAATTATCAACAATAACATTTGACATTTACATACATACATTCCCAATGTGTTGGCTTGTTGAATACGGGGTATTTCCAACTAAATTGGGTACTATAGGAGAAGAAAAAGTATATTACAAAACAATATTGGAAAGTACATCAAAAGTTACACCTAATGGAGTTTTAATTACACAAAATAATGTAGCATGAAATCTACAGAGACAAAGAAGTAATATTTTCTCTGCTGTTTTGAAATCTGTCACAGCATATCAACAATGACCACATCCATGCCGAGAGGAAAGACTTTGTGTGCCGATGGAAGGATTGCATCCGTGAGCAAAAACCTTTCAAGGCGCAGTACATGCTGGTGGTACATATGAGGAGACACACTGGTGAAAAACCACACAAATGCACGGTAAGTGAATTATCATTGCATCAAAATCACCCCCATTTTCCAATGGAAAGGTCCACTCTCACCATTAAAAGCAATGGGGTTGGGAGGAACCATGGTGATGAAAGGGTTAGAATACCTAATTGGGGCAGTTGGAGTTTCACTTTTGCATAGAAAATTTGTGGTTTATATACTAAAATTTACTTTCGTACCCCAGCATAGAAAGTCAGTAGCTCACTATAGACTAGATGGGGTACAGAGAAAAAAATTGGATTGCCTGGATCATATCACCGTAGTTTCCATCGTCCAGTCCGCATGGATTAGCTAGATCAGGGTAGCATAGTCTTCCTGTTTCCGGAGGGGCATCCCTGCCGGAGTGAACATCTCCCTTGCCAAGTTTCATGCATACAACGGTACTACTTTGTCAAAGAAAGCTGTTGAGTTATATTGAAAAATTCAAAAATCATGAAATAGGTATGCCCGTCTGTTATGTTACCGGTAGTACAACTCTGTTCTAAGGACTTGACCATTTAAGAAATGGGGGTGACAGGGCTTGATTCGTAATCCAGGTGACCGATTAGCAGGAAGAGTCCTACAGAGTTACAGAACTTCAGAAAGTTGAAGGAGAAACATAAGCCATCCTCCACAACAAATATAATGGACAAATTTCCAAGGAATTGTGCCACGGACTGTCTCACTAATGATGCAGAGTTTGATTTTAGACACTCATGTATGGCTTTTAGGAATGAAGAAAGTCGTTTGATAAGATGGACAAAAGTTCCCTCTGTTAATTAATGACTTGTTGTCGTGGTTACTAGCGATTCTTTTGAGCGAAGCCCTCTGCCCAGTAGTCCAGTTGCCTGTTTGAATACATCCAGTGGGGTTTCAGATATCGACCCTCAGAATAATGAGCAAGCTAGGGGTGCCAATTAATTCACCCAAGTTAGAAAAGTCTAAAACCTTGGAACTTGTATGATTGAGTTGAAGTGATAGGGGGTTTTAGCGGTGAGTTTCTGTGTTTTCAGCCTGGAGGAGAATAACTATGCTGCTGTTTTCTCTCAAAATTTTAATGAGAACGGTTGAATGCTTGGGTGTCGATGTCAGCATTGCGCAGGAAGCTCACTATGCCTAGTTAACATTTTCTGTTTATTCTGAAATTGATCGCACCCCGATTCAATTACTGATGAGTTGGTTTTCCGCTTGTTTGGAGAGAGAGAGAGAGAGAGAGAGAGAGAGAGAGAGAGAGAGAGAGAGAGAGAGAGAGAGAGAGAGAGAGAGAGAGAGAGAGAGACAGAGAGAGAGAGAGAGAGAAAGAGAGAAAAGGTGGTTTGCAGGATATTTTGTGAAATTTTCATGGTGTTGTTGTTGTTGTTGTTCAGAGCACTGTACGTCGTTTGTGTATGGCTGCATGGTTTAGAGAGAGAGATGAAAAATATTGGTGACAGAATGGTTTAGAAAAATTTCTATTCATGGATTTATTGGTTTGCCGTAACTGAGTAACTCAGCTTGACTGAACTTCAGTTTTGAAGTTGGGACAGGTTTGATGTGTAGCTGTCTATAAATTTGAAAGCAGAAAGTTTTATGTCAAAGTGTTTTTCCGAAGAAAAACTACCAAACTACCCCTCTGTTTTCGGAACAATCTGTTCATATATAAATAACCGGCACAAAAGAATACATTTCAAAAACAAAATAGTATATGCAGATGATGTATTCTTATGTAAATTATCAGCCCTCAGTGCTTCAAAGCCATGGAGAAATTCTCAGATTTACACAATATTACACTGTGATATTGTGTAAAGCTAGTGTTCATCCCAGCTGGAATATATATGCTGGATGTGTGTGCAGTGCTCATTCAAAGCAACGCTGACACCCCTGCCATAAAAGTACATAGTTCTAGCATTAACTCATCAATCAGGTACTCTGACCAAAATACACTAGGCCTGATCCTGAAGTTTGGATTTGAAAGGATAAGTTGAGAAATCAAATGAAATACTTTGACGGTGACGCAAATTTGCTACTGTCGGAACACAGATTCATTTGTAAACAGCATTTCATTCACATTGAATTCAGGATACTGCCCCCAAGGCACCATGGGACATAATGATAGCTCTGCCAATCACCAGTCCATTCACCTCCAGGTCAGAGTTCAAAAGGGTCACAGCGATAAACTGTTTAGAGTTTAATGACAGCGCCCACAGAACTGATTGTGCCCGGGAGCATCAGTCTGAAGTAAACCATATTGTGGCGACACTGAGCTGTTCCATCATCAGTGTGCCCTCTGAGCTGATGTGATGACCTCTGACCTCATGATGGTTTCCCCCATTGACGAAAATGTAACAAATTGCGGTAACTTGTGCCTCAAAATTAAAAGATGTAAACGTTTGCTTAAACTTACCATGGAGAACTTTGATTCATTCACTGTAGCTCAAAATCAAGAATAAAAATCAGGGGTCACAGTGCAAATTTTGATACTACAGAAACAAATTATCCAATATTTACTGATGCCTGAAATTCAAAATGGCTGCCATTCCTGTGTTAACCAAAATAAAATTGTCAATTTTATCGATAATTTTATTGATATTGTCTAATGGTGTAAATTATCAACTTCAAAATTAGCCCCCACCATGCAAATGTTTGACCAAAAATGAATTGTAAAAGTTTGAGAAACTGAATATCTGTTCCTGAGACATATTCTATCGTATGTATGACTTGATCGACCACAGAAATGTCAAGATATTCTTAAATTGATTTAACCCTTTCACCCCAGTTCCCTGTATACAGGTCCAACTTTACCATAGAAAACAATGGATTTGGGACAAACCATGGTGGTGAAAGGGTTAAGGTAGTATGCACTCGAAACTGAAACACCTTTGCTCAAACTTTCCTGTATGAATATTTCAATCAGTCTCTTTCAAAATCAAGAATAAAATAGGGGGTCACCGTGCAAATTTTGGTACTAGAGAAACAAATTACCCAAGATTTACCGATATTAGATATTCAAAATGGCCGCCATCCCTGTGTTAACTCTGTGGAGAAAAATCAAAATTTTCGAATTTCGAAAAACTAAGCCGGTGAAAGTTTTTTTTACCAAGAGCTTTAAAATGAACCCCCACATGTGGTATATCAGAAGAGAATTGTAAAAGTTTGAGAATCCGTTGTAAAAGTTTGAGAGTCTGAATGTCTGTCCCTGAGGTGCGTTCTACCTTAAAGAGTTGTAAACTTTCTAACATATAAGTGGAGTCTTTTTAGTATGTCAGTGGGAACTCAATGGAAAGAAAGGAGACTGTGTGAATCCAAGATGTAGACAATATACCTACTTTACTTTCCAGTGTTCTTGCTCAGGTTTGGTTTGATAGGTGAACAATGTGGGAAACCCAGTACTGTTTATGTTGTCGTCTGATATAATTATATTAACCCTTTGAGTACCAAAGTCAATTTTTGTCGCCTTTATAAACTATACTCAAGACTTTTTTTTCAGATTATTTCCAAAATTTTGATAAAAATCTGTAGCCAATGAAATGTGATGTCTGTTCAGCCCAAAATTATCAAAAAAATTACAGAAAAATTCATAAAAACTGGTAAAATGTTGCATTAAAATTTTGGCGGGAAACATTACAGCACTCAAAGGTTAATATCATGAGCAGAACGCCAGTATTGTGACTTGGAAACACTGGTAAATTTCTCATGGTGCCAGCCTTGACCAAAAACTGTGAATTTTCCCAGTGTGATGGTCTGCAGAAACTTTTAGAGGATAATCAGCTACAGAAAGATACAACTTTAACTTTGAGAATTTCTACTCTCTATTTTTTATCATTTGTACGGTTGATGTGGCTAATGTTTATTCCATACATCAAGACAAAAGTTACAAAATGGAATCCTAGTTCCTATGTACGTGCTATCCTCTTCACAATACTTTCAAAGGCCTTTAAATGTTTACAGGAGAATTCTAATAGTAGTAAACATACCACCTACGCGTAAATTCCTGGTCTTTGCTTCCGTGAAGATATCACAAAGGTCATAAATTCATATTACAAAGGACTTCAGGTCAGCTTTTCCGCTTTTACAAAGCAGCTGCCCCTCCATACTGTCCTGAGTCTATAAAATTGTTATGGTTTCCAGGTAGAAAAAAGACAATCTCTGTTCATCTAATGGAAAATCAGAAAGTTTAAGAAGCTGTAACTTTTGATGATTTTTTTCGACCTTTTTTTTGTTTTGTGTGTCAACTTCAGTTTTAAAGCTAATGGAGTAAATGAAATTTTCATCTTCTAGTTTTTAGAAAATTGAAAATTGTATTTTTTTCGAAAGTAAACACAAAGATGGCAGCCATTTTGAATTTCAGGTGTCCAAAATATCGAGCAGTTGGGTGCCAAATATTGTATGGTGACCCCCCTATTTTAGTCTTGATTTCAAAAGGGAATAGTGTAATATTTCCCGGTGGAAAATTTGAACGAAAAGTTAAGTCTTCAAATTTGAGGCATGCTCTACCTTAAATAATGTACATGGGTGATTCTCAGCTTGATTCACCTAAAAGCTAGTACTTTTGTAAAAAAAATCACCAAGCAATCCCATAGAGAATGTTGTGTCCAGTTACCAAGGGACAATTACAACCCGCACAAATGACAGAATTTTTATTCTAATCTTCAATAGTTCTTAACTGCTAATCTGGATTATGTAATGTGGCAGATTGCGAAGTAAATTGGCTAAAGGTGATCTTGTGTTGCAGTTGAAAGCATTGTCTGAGAAAGCTTTGTTGGGTCGTACAATAGGGTTTGTTTCAGGCATCCCAGCCTTTACCCTTCAGTTTAACCCTTTAGTTTTGCTGTAATTTTTCCCACCAAAATTTCAGTGTAACTTTTTACCAATTTTTATGAATTTTTCTGTCATTTTTTTTATAATTGTCGACCAAATGACCACAACTTTTTATTGGCTACATTTTTTGACCAAAATTTTTGGAAAAATCTGAAAAAAATTGTCTAGATCTTAAAAACGGTTGCTGGCTATTTTATATTCTATAAAGGCAACAAAATTTGACTTTCACACTAAAAGGGTTAAATTTTATTCGTTCAGTGGTATCATAGCGTATTGTTGTAATATACCTGTACTCTGTACATAGGTCCAACCTCTCCATTGAAAAGTATGACGTTCAACCACAGCACAGTGGCAAATACTGTTTCCCTGTAAATTATGTCAAAAATTGCTATTGAAAACAGTTGGGTTTAGACCACAGCACAGTGGTGCACGGACACCTTCATTTTCCTGTACATTATGTCCAACCTCACCATTGAAAACAATGGGGTTAATAAACCACAGCACAGTGGTGAACTATGCATAGCCCTACCACATCAGACAGTGATGTGATATTGTTCAACCATGCATTCTACCCATTGCAATATTGTCTGGTTAATTTCATCGGTAGATTACACTCAATCTCACAGTTTATTGACAGATCCCTCTACAGCACTCACTTAACTGTCAGCCTTCCAATAAAAGAAATGGGAGGGATGTTTGCTTCAGGGGGGAGGCATAGAGGTTTCAGGACCCTCATTTCAAAGTATTTGATCCTTCTTAATCTTTGAAACAATAAGATTTGACTAATACTTTCAGTGTTAATACGCTAATTGCCACAACATCTCTTTTCTTAATTAGTTTAATTAGAGAGTCTAATTAACAAATGGGTAAGTCCTTGTACTCGTGTACAGTTATTCTCTCCATCATTAATTAACATAATTATGGTGATCAACATTGTTACATTTGAGACAGGGTGTCTCTATAATGTCACTTGGTCATAATACTTTAACTTAGGTGTTCAGTGTTTGCTTCAGCAATATGAGTATTGATACGTATGTTAGTCATTCATGAACAGGGCGAAAATTCATAGAAATGGTAGAAAATTAAATGAATTTGGATGTTTTTGCAAATTCACATAGTTTGGTTTGCTCATAGTGATCGTCATGTTTGAAATTGAAACTGGCTTGTTTGTGTTTGAGTGATAAGTAGCTGTGACTTTTTATAATATTTTCAGCGCTGTCAATGCCACACACTGTGTACAATATTCAGTGTTGTTGCCTACAAATGAATTCTGTATCCTCCTTTTGCTGGGTGGTTTTACCTTCAGGAAGGATTAACCCTTTGCGTGCCAAAGTCAACTTTTCTTGTCTCTGTAGTTCATACGTGCAGACAATTTTTTTCAGATCAAAATAATTTTTTTCAGATTTTTGCCAAAATTATGATCCAAAACTATACCCAATGAAAGTTATGTCCATTTGGTCCAAAATTATCAAAAAAATAACAGAGAAATTCGTAAAAATTGGTAAATTGTTGCACTAAAATTTTGGTGAGAAAAATTAAATCACTCAAATGTTGTGCTCAAGTTCCTATGCTGTGGAGTAATACTGGTGCATCATGGGTAATTATTCATAGACTGGTCAGGGTGGGGGATATGATTTCAAAAAAGATCTTGTCTGCAGTTAGAGAACAGTTATAGAAAGCGCCTCATAAGTACAAACAGGTAGGTAATTGTATGACAGAAATTACTTAAAACATCAGTTCTAGTGAAAGAGTTGAAATAAACAGAGTATCCCATCATTCTTGTATATACTGGTAGAGACACAATAGGAGGGAAATAACATATTGAGCGTCCAGATGAGTGCTGTTTGTGCAAGCTAGCCTCCCATCCTAAAAATATTTGAACAGTTAATATACACTTTAAATTGTAGTTTACTGTGCTCATCGTCATCAATCATATCAGAGATAACATACTGATTACCAAAAAAAAGTGTTTCTGAAGAGAAAAATATTTAGGTTTGTTTTTGTCAGTTTAAGTACTCTTGCATCATTTGAAATGAGATAGTTAGATCAGATATTGCCAAAATATGGCAAAAACAAATCCTGTTTGAACCTAAATATAACTACTGGCTTACTATCAGCATGGTTTTTGCTCATCCTGAGACAAATTCAACCCAAATGAGCTTCACCCCTTACCACCATGGTTTGTCCCAATGACAAGGCTGTCAAATGTGAGTGTGGATCTGCTTACAGGGAAATTAGGGGTGAGCAGTTAGATTTATGTCAAAAGGTTTGAGTATAAGTTTTGACAGTTTAATAGGCGATGCTTGACTGCAAAATAGACTGAACTTATCATGTTCGTTGTTATGCGACATTGTCAATTTTTGTCACATTTATAAAATATATCTAGTCAATTTTTTTCAGATATTTGCCAAAATTTGATATGACACTAGCCAATGAAATGTGATGTCCAATTAGTCTAAAATTGTCCAAAAAATTCAGAAAAATTAATAAAATAGGTAAAATGTTGCAATAAAATTTGGGGGGGAAAAATTACAGAACTCAAAGGGTTAACCCTGCTTGAAATTCCCTCAATTGACATACTGGTGGAATTTTTGATATTTTTATTGTTCGGTAATTAGCATACAACAATCACCATTTTGTAAAATCAGACAGGAAAAATAAATCCTATTGCATAAGATTTTAAACGTCTCAGCTTGTCTGATCAAAATGGTGAACAATTTACTGTCTGATTTTGTCAAATATCCAAATTTAGAAAAACATAAAGGTTATTTGTAGTTTCTGGTCTGACATCAGAGAAGCTCACCATGCATGGCAATGGATTATGCTGGATTTTAAGTGCTAACAACCTGTCAGCCTAAAATAAGCAAAACAATCTTTATATCTATTGAATGTTGGTCCAGTGATATTAAATGAATTGGTGATGAGAGACAGAGACAGACAGACAATGTGTGTGAATTTGCACAAATGTAATATATACATGAAAGCAATGTTGATTTTTTTATTTTCTTCTATTTTTATAAATATATATATTTATTTATTAATAAGTTGGGATAAAACACAAAACAATTACAAAGTGCTCCATACATTGCACCCAATGGCATGTTTAATAGCATTGGACCAAAGAATGGTGATAAATGGTGGGTTAATGGGCAGAATGAATTGATTAATTGGCCTTGTGCCGCTGTTGTATTACAATTACCAGCTAGAACAGATATGCCCTTTGTTTTACTGTGAGATTCTGTGTGGCATTGCAGATTTAGTGAATTCAACACATGCATGCTGTTAGTGTGTGTGTGTGTATGTGTTGGTGTACGTTCCTGGCATAGTATGCGATCAGTGGGGCTTTACTGTAGGCTGTTGTTGTTGACTGGTGATGAATTATTATTGCCTCATTTCCTGTCTTGTTCATCTTGGGTGGTCCGCTTGTCAACGTGGTGTCAGTTTCTTAAAATTCGCACAGGTCGTCCTCAGTCCTGTGTTTCCGTCAATCGAACTGCCAAGCCCAGAGACCGCCACACTGACAGCTGTTCGCTTCTTGACACGTTTCTGATGTTGATCCCGTCAAAGACCTGGACTGTGTCTCCTCTCCAGTGACAGGACTTGTCCTCCATGCCAGCCTGTGGTCATTTCAGAGCCTGGACTGGCTTCAACATGACCACAGATTGATCTGGCCATAAACTGACCAATGCATTCCTGACTCTATTACCCTAAACATCCGATGACCAGCCCTGTTAAAAACCGTCACCCGCTTGGACCCCAAGACCTATCTCTGTCTTTTATCTGACCTGTCCTCTCAAACACATGGCTTAGTGATCATAGGTTTGTTTTTTCCACTGATACTGCTCTGTAACTGGTCCAGGGACCATAACATTCAATTGAATATGCTATAAATTGACAAATAATCTCTCTTGCATGATAGCAGTCCAAAGAAACTCATCTGTGCTCGTTTTCACACATCAACCAACAAAGGTTGTAACGTACTGTATGTACTTTCAACAGCTCAAGCAGACATAGTTTTTTATGCCAATGTTAATTAACCCTTTGAGCGCCTAAGTTAATTTTTTTCCCTTTATACATTTAAAATATAAACCAAGTAATTTTTTTCAGATTTTTCGGAAATTTTGACAAAAAATTGTAGCTATTGAAAAGTGTTGTCCATTCGGTCCAAAATTACTGAAAAACTTGCAGAAAAATTCATAAAAATTGGTAAAATGTTGCATTAAAATTTTGGTGGGAAAAATTACAGCACTCAAAGGGTTAAAGGTATTGTTTTACGAAATGACAGGTCGTTTTCTCTTAAAATTATTACTGGCTGCCTCAAGGCCAAGGTCTAGTTGTGTACTTTCATACATATGAAAAGCATAATTCATGTGCATGAAAGCACAAATTTCAGTGCCTGCAAGTAGACGAAAACAAGTATTGAAATTTTCATCATGTTGGGAGAAAATCGTTCTTTGGATATTAATTTGCAAATTGCTGATGCCAATACTACTTTCTTTCTTTTTTCCATCCTTTACCTTCCCATCATGCCCCTGTCCCTATGGCTTCTGACAATCCAATAAAGCTTTCTTCATCACAAATTAACTTTCCTGGAGAACAGGATCTCCAAATTATCTGTTTGGCACCAACGTTTGGTACGACCCTGTTGTTGTTTCTGTGGCAGAGTAATGGACCTTATACTCAGAAGTAGGGGTGGAAGCTTTAGGTGCAGGGTGTGCAAAGAATGTATTTCTTTGTCTCCTTGTTCTCAAGCTAAGTTTTACTGGTCCTTTTCTTTTGTGGCTACACAAAATCGACCATGCCATATAAAATGTAAATAATGCATTGGTAAATCTTCTATGTCATTTGCATATGTTTGTCAATTGTACCAAGTGGGCTAATTAGCAGATCACTGAAAACCATTCTCATTTTTCAGGCTGCTCTTGCTTGTAACCGTAGCAACCACTGTACAGCCCCTCTCCCAAGGTGTGGCATGTAGGGCTTTAAATCCATACTAGAAGTTTTAAAGTTTGTTGTTCCGGCTTTCATTATTTAGACATATAAAACAAAGGAAAATTACTCAAAATCTCAAACATTATATATATAAACTGTAGACACACCAGAGTTACTATGATATCAGTGTTGGGTTAGTCCAATGTAAGTACAATGTAAGTGAAAAGTTGGCAAATGTCTGCTCTATAATATAGTAAAACACTTTGAATTAGCTGCATTCTTTTTTAGCAAAATAGGAAACTGAATTGAATAAGAGCTTCTGCAGATGTGCTGCAGCTCAGAAGCTTATATCTGATTGGCTTGATTGTCACTATTTACAGCAACTTGAGGAGTCTGAATTTAGGTTATTGTGTAGCTGATTGGATGTTTAGAAAAGCTTCCAAGACACTGTGCATAGACCCTCATAGTTTAACTAACAAGACACTTTGGCCATAGTTCAGTGATGTATGGAAATGAGTGAATTTGCTGCATCTTAACCCTAAATTCACCACCATGGTTCGATCCAATTTCATTGTTTTCTGTGGTAAAGTTTGACCTATATACAGGAAAATTGGGGGAAAAGGTTAGATTAGTGAACCCTTTACACTGGATAAATCAGCTAAAAAGACAGGTATACTTAAAAATCCATGTTTTACAGTATTTTTTTATCATTGGGATTAGTTGTGTACAGTATAGTGCTACTGCAACCAGGACATGTATAATGCATTTCCCATTTGCTGTTCACATGTCTTCTGGATTCATTAAATAGCAAATTGGGCGTGAACCAATCTTGGTCTGAGACCTCAGACCACTGCAGAGATTTTGTCTCTCCTCTATACTTTTTCGCCATTGTGGCCAGTTTTTATCAGAGCAGTAGGGCTTGCTTGTCACATGGGTAAATTTGTAATCCACTCATGGCTGTTTATTTAACAGTCAGTGAAGCACTTTTGTACAAACACTTGACAGACTAAATCAACAACCGCTTTATGTACACAACACTTCACTGTGGCTACCCAGCCCTGTTCGTACAAACAGGCACATATTCACCTATATTAACTTTGATGTTTGCCGTGACTTTATGCTGCCCTTAACCCTTTGAGAGCTGAAATTTTTCACACCATTTTGCCAATTTTTATAAATTTTTCTTGGATTTTTTTTAATCTTGGGCCGAGTGGACATCTCATTTCATCAACTACACTTTTTTGTCGAAAATTTTGGCAAAAATCTGAAAACAAATTGACTTGGATAGATTTTGTAAAGGCAACAAAAACTTACTTTGGCACTCAAAGGGTTTAACCCTTTCACCCCCAGTTACCTGTATACAGGTCCAACTTTACCATAGAAAACAATGGATTTGGGACAAACCATGGTGGTGAAAGGGTTAAGCTCTTTACTGGATTTTGACCCTCTCACATAATTTGTCATTTCTGAGCAAAAAAGTTAAAACTGATTTTTGGTGAAATCATACTTTCGGTAATGTCCACGATAACTTGCTTGAGTAAAATTGAAATGAAATTTTTGTGTAAGACCATTATTGAATACTTATCAATACTAAGTTCTTATTTAAAACTACTATTATTACAAAATATTTATTTGGCACATGTACCATATGTAGAAAGGTGCTAATGTGACCTCATTGCATTTCTTCAACAAATAATATTAAGTAATATTCTTCACATTAATGAGCAACGAGTTCCTCTCTAAACTGTCTGTGAAAACCAACATTCTGGTTCTCAACACATGGTGTACTATGTCTAAAGCTATCATAATTAAAGTGGACTATAATTTTCTATGGAGGCATAAATTTATCATCGACAGGACCAAAGATAAGTAGGCTATGGTGACATGTCAAGTACTGGGTATTTAACATACTTTTAAAGACCGTACTGAGAAACTGCGGTCAATACTTAGAAGAAAACACTTAAAACTTATTTAAATATTACAGTTATTGTTTATTCAACTGAAGAACAGAAATGTACAAAATAAGTTTTATGGTGTAACAATATTAATATGTTCTTTGTGTTAGTACAATGATTACAGAAAGTAAATGATTACAGAAGGACTCCTCCCATAAGGCTCACCCCTTTCACCACAATGGTTTGGCCCAATCCCATTGTATTCTGTGGCGAAGTTGACCTCTTGTAGTTGCTTTAAAATCCTGACACTAGAGAGAAAGTTTCTCGGAAATCTTGGATTGTGGAAGCAAAATATCTTATTACTGTGAAAATAACTTTATTTTCAGCTTTTGTTTTTTGAAAGCTCCAGAGTGTCCCACATATATGTCGATAGATCTAGAGTTACCAAAAGAACACTGAAAAAAATGGAAATATTTCTCTGTAAATTTTGGAGGAAACAGGTCTGAACTGTCTGATTTTGAGATAGCTTTTCAAAAGAACTGCAACCGAGAGGGAAAATGTTTTGGGTTTCAGAGTATGGTTTGAATTTAATCACCAGTGTCCCATGATACTTATAAGCTTTGGTGTAGAAATAGTTTGAAATATAAACTTATTAAAATAAAATCAAAAATAGGTAAAGTGGTCAGAATTTTTTTTTCTGATGGGGAGAGCGAGTTCACACGCATGTTACTTGATAGCCAATTTGAGGTCTTTAGTTTTTCATGCGATGTTTTAGATTCCTGTTCTTGTATGTCAGACTCTTTTCATACGATTAATCCCAAAATAAATCCCTGAATGCAACCAGATGTCGTTGCGGCAGGAATGGTTGCGGGGCATAACATGACACCTGATACAGCTGTTAGCTAGGATCTGTCATTCAAGCCCATGATGATTTCAGACTAGCAGCTCAACAATCTTGTAAAAAAGAAAAATCACTTGTCTGCTGTTCAACTGTGTTCGAATGTTGTGAACAGAGACTCTAGCTTCTTTGAAAATTAGAAAACTGACAAAAATTTGATATATTTATATTACAGCTTTGTCAATGCCAATAAATTTTGTGATGTACGTCATCCTCCCACATTATTACTGATAATGTATCCGATTATCCAGCATTGTGGCTCAGATGTTTTCTACCTCTACAAATTCACTGACATGACCAGTATTGTGGCCCTAGATGTTTTTACATCTACAAATTCACTGGCATGGCCAAAACTGTAAAATAATAGCAATAATGTACCCTCTCCCAGCCCACAGTGGACTCAAGAAATCTTTGCACTCTATAATAAACTCAGTTTCACCTGGTATTATGTGGTGCAAAGTTTCCTTTTGTCCATTCTTGGCCGGGAGGGGGAACATTACCTAGATATTGTGTGATTATTTTGTCTTCCCAGTTGGTGTGGCTGGGCTGTTGGTCAGATGATCAATCAATCAGGTACAATAGTTGAGTGATTGGAATACTGACTGCTCTACATTCTTGAAAAACTTGATTTTCTGATCCAGTGAAACATTTTGTCATCCAGCTTGTTGAATAAAAAGATAAGTATTCAGTAGCTGCACTTTTTTGTTGATGTTGAAAAAAGTTAGTAGTTTGTGAAATTTCAACAAAAAGTAAAGTTGAATTTTTATCCTGCATGAGACAAAGGAGTGCCAAGAATTTGAACTCTGACCTTGCTACCATGGCAACAGGTTGTATTAATTCCAAAATCCACCCAAACTACTCTGAACTCTACTAATCAATAATTTTTATCTGAAATTTTTCGTAAATCAGAAATGAAGTTGACTTTTCTCTCTCAAACAACAATATTGTGAGGTGATGTCCGCACAGGGCAATCGGTCAGCGATGTTTAGCGGTGACATATAACATCAGTCAGCATCTTAGAGTAATCACTCTCCATGGATATCATGGCTGGTTAACCACAAACCTCAAATCTATAAACCAAATATTGAATACCGACATGCCAAATCCCTGCAAGCCTCTACTCAGTAAAAATAAGGGTTAGCATTAGCCCCTTGACTGCCAAAGAGATTTAAACACAGAAAGAAAAAGCTCACTAGAATTTTGCGGTATTCAAGATATATAGAAATTCATTCAGACACCGGAAATTTCCAACATACATAGTGTCAGGTGTTAATCCTCTGAGCACAAAGTCAATTTTGTTGGATTCATAAAATACACCCAAGTCAAACTGTTTTCAGATTTTTTGCCAAAATCTTGATAAAAAACTGTAGCCAATGAAATGTGATATCCATTGGGTCCAAAATTATCAAAGAAATTGCCGGAAAATTCATAAAAACTGTTAAAATGTCGCAGTAAAATTTTGGTTGGAAAAATTGCAGCATTCAAAGAGTTAATTAAGAAGCCCCCATTTTCAAAATATCACTGTACAGAATTGAATTATAATGCTGTAATGACAAAGGAAATTTCTGAGACGTCATAGTTGCTAGCATCATATCTGGTATATAGATAGGGAGGCCCACATACATTTGCACGTGTTTCTTTGAATAACTTCGATTTTTGATCGAAAAATACACCATAAAGGAATTGAAAAAAATTAAAACAAATTGCATTTTTGAAATCTGCAGAAAAAAATGATTTTATTTCATATTTCTTTTATTTTTATTTTGCTTTGTAAGCCAAAAAATCGGATGTTTAATTTCCAATAAGCTCACTCTGCGTGTACGCGTTCACAGTGTGTTGAACGCGTCCCGTTGTATCCATGATAGATGTCAGGGATATCAGTGAGTTATTTGACAAACTATGGTGGGAATTGAACTAAGAATTCTATTTATTCTAGAAAAATATTGACTCAAAGTCACATTTCAATTAACCCTGAGAAATCAATTAAATGTCAGCTCACTCCATAATTTATTTATGCCGTATTCAAATCAAATTTTCCAAATTTAGCCTTCCTTTGGAACAAACCTGAATCCAACACCACCAATCCGGGATTCTGTTACGGATCACACTGGAACAGGACATGATTTTCCTCTATTAAGATTCTAAAAATATGTCTACACAAGCTCGTCACTGATGAAAATATTCTTGACATGAAAACATTTTTGACATTTGTCACATGTTTGATGGGGATGCATGCTGAACTTTGACCCCTACCGTTGTGTTTCAATGAAAATTAGATAATGTTTAATGCAATATGACATTTATAGATTGATGGGTGATAATATTACAATGAGCTTGAGGATACTTGGATTCAATTTAACCAACCAAAATAGGATAGATATTTTAAACACTTTACTCGGGTCATGTCATGAGAATTCACATCTATTCAAACTTCAAAATCGACACAAATGTGAAAGTAGTAATGATAGCAAGCTGTTATCCTGTTTATGATTTGTATGAAGTTCACACACAGGCAGACTAAAAGGCCAATAATACCAAGTTTTGCTGAGTTTTTCACTATTTTTGTGAACCACAGTTTCTCACTCTACTCCCCATAACATTTTGAGATACACAGTATTCAGCTTGTCAACTCAGCCTGTACAGTGTGTCTACTGTGTTGTTATTGTTGACAAGTGAAATTCTGGTCCGGACTAGAATTCAAATGTAAACAATAACACTGCATTTACACATATAGACGCTTTGTTGACAAGCTAAATAGTTGGTATTTCAACATTATTTTGGGAGTAGAATTTAGGACTTCCAATCAGCATACAAAATAAAAATAATGAAAAAATCATCAATAGTTAACATTACTGGGGCCTTTAAGCATTTTACTGATATCACCTGAACCATAATGATCGTTAGGGCATAGATGATTAATTAATACACATGTCAAACAAAAGTCGTCGCACTCAGATCGCAAATTTGCTTTTTTAAACTACATTCCATAGTTAAGCCTCAAGAGGGGAAAAGTCTGTTTGTGCGAATCAATTACTGTTGAGATTTTGTTTTTGGAATTTTTTTAAGAATTTATCAACAGTTTAACCCTCTTCAATACTATGGTTTAGCCCAACCCATTGTGTCTTCAATGGTGATTGTGGACCTGTTCACTGGGACATGGGGGTGAACAGGTCAAACCCATCACAACCGAATGTAGCAATTTATTCGGGAAAGTTCACATCATAATTTCCTTGTTGGATTGCTGCACTTCCAAACTTTGATTACAAAGCAGGAGGGAGGGGGAGATAAGGTGGGGAGGATATGAGGTCAAATGCGGTGAGTCCCATCTCCGGTGCATATTTCTTCAATGTTCCATGATCCCTTAGCCTTTTGAAGTGTCATCCGGCCAAGAGTTCCTGGTTGTGTACTTCCCATGCATATTTTGCTATCATGACGTCTCATAAAACTTTGGGACACAGGCATAAACTTACGTTTATAGCTCTCATAAGTTTATGTTTGCATGACATATTGTGTAAGTTTCATTCAATTTATTGCTCACACATTTGAAGGTATGAGGTATAGATCGTTTATCAAACATTGTCAATTAAAACAAGTCACACCAGATTTGAATTATCAGTTGTGATTGACACTAAAGATAATTTTCCTATCCATCAAGGCAAGTGACACAAAATGTGAAACAAGTTATCAATTTTATTGATTTTAAAATTTAAATAACATGTGATCGGATTAGGTCAATTCATGTAAATCATGTTTGACATTTTGATTCAGAAATACACACTGTGATTTGAACAGGACAGTTCAGATGACGACATTTAACATTTTGAGTAACATGCGTCGAATTAAATCGGAACCACAAAGCTTACAAGCCATAAATTGCAAATATGTTTGTACATACTCACTAAAATAGGCCAAAAGAAGCAAAAGTTTGTGTATCTCATCCTCACACACATGGATCTAGACTAGCTGTTCCAGGTTAAATATGTGCACACAACAGCTCCGAATGGAGAATTGTTGCCATCTTGAATCAAATTTTTTCATTTGTTTTGTTGCCAGATTTTTTGGTCTAATATCACGGCTTCCCACTGATTTAGGCGGTTTGATTATACTTGTAAATATCATTACATAGCCAGGGCAATCAACATATGACAGATATGAGACCATGATAATGAATTCAAAGAGACCATATGGAAAAGACCATCTTTGTAGTCTGTCCTGTATTACAGTTTAGGGTACCAGTAACAAGGATTCCAGATGACTGTCCATTCCAAACATGATATCACACCAAGTCTAAATCTCTCTTTCCTGTATGTTGTTAGAAGACATTACCACTCTCAATAGAAACAGACTGTTCTCGGGATCAAAGAATCTCAGTTATTTCAATAAAAAAAGATACCACACAGCAATCACAAGGATGTCAAAGTTGATGAGATTTGACCAATTTTCATTCTAACAGGAAAAACCGTGTTTCTTTCCTCTCAATTTATAGTAATTTTTTTTTCTCAATAAATCTGGCTTAGCACTTTTACCCACTCTCTCTCCCTCCCAACCTTCATTTCTCTATGTATCTCCCCCCCATTTCTGTATGTATAAGTCCAACTTGAACACAGCAAACCAGAGATTTGTACCAAAATTTAGAATGACAGGGGTGTAATCACTTCTCATGGTCTGTATCACTTCATTCTACTGAGCTCAAAATTCCTTGAGTGGCTGGTGTAAAGGGAAGTGGGCTTTGCTTGGCCTGGTTTCCGGCGGCAACCCAATTAATCTCCCATCGGGGACTATCATATGTCAGATTAAGGTAGTAACAAACAGTGTAGCTACTGATTAACCTTGGTTGTCGTGGTGATCTACAACAAAGAGCCCCCTAAGTTGGCAGATTTTGTGTTCCATAGGGTTTCAACTCCTGCAAACATATATATTAGTGTCAGTATTATCTTACTTAAGTAGGCTGTCTGACCAGAGTTTTGTTACTTTGGCAGTTTGTGTGTTTTATAGGAAGCACATTGTTAGCAGGGTGAAGCAATGTAATCCTTGGTACCCACTGTTTCAGCTGTATCTCCACACACATAGTAAAATATGATGAGGATGTACTTAAGTCTCTTTGTGTCAGGGGTTAACCCTTTCACCACCATGGTTCGGCCAAACCCCATTGTTATCAATGGTGATTGTGGACCTGTTTACTGAGAATTGGGGGTGAACAGGTTGAAATATTACCACATGTGAGAAAGTTTGACTTTTACTTCTTGAGTATTGTTGTCAAGGTTTAAAGTAGAAGACTTTGCTACACATGGAAATGTTTCCACCAACTTAAAAGTGCAAGCCTTGTTCACCAAGAACTCCTTCCACGGGCAAAAGTTGACTATTATAGAAGGAGGAACGGATGAAAGGGCCATTGTGAAACTCAAACTCTGTATCTTTTGAATTTTATAGCTCTACAATGTAGGACACGATTGCCAAAAAAAGCACATGTAGATGTGTTTCTTTGGGTAAACTTCAAGCTAGTTTTGGTTGTGCTCATTTTTTTTACCTTGCAGATTTTTATAAATGTAAAAACCCAATATCATGTAAACTTTTTTCATGAACTAACTTTTGTGTATGAGGGCGCTATACACTCTGATAGGTTCATCAGAGTACTGAGACTTTGCCAGGTACAAGAAATGTCCTGCTTTTGCCACTTGAGGGCGCTGTAAGACAATCACTATCAGCTTGAATGAATGCACTCTCTTTTTTTTTCATGTAAAAAAAAAAATGAATGAATGCACTCAAAGAAGAAGAGTTGTTGATTTTACGCTAAATTATCAAATCTGGTTAGACTTGAGATTACAGGGTGTGTCTTTAACGGATAACAAAATTAAGTAATCGTTTGCTTTCTTTTAACTGCCCAATTTTAGATTAAATCACTTTAATCACTTTATTGCATAACAACACACTTTGGAAAGTGCAGTATGCAAGAACAAGATTGTTCCTCTATACATGTTGTATTTGCTTTATGCAAAGCATGATGTCATGTTTATGCTAGTCATATCTGTTATCAATGCTTTCTTTCATTAATTTTTTTTTTATCAATTTTCCGAAAAAAGAACACATTTCTCACTTTATCCTACATTTGTCTTCCCAGTTTGAAGGCTGCGCCAAGGCCTATTCAAGATTGGAGAATTTGAAGACTCACTTGCGATCTCACACTGGGGAACGGCCGTATGTCTGCGAGCACGAGGGATGCCACAAAGCCTTTTCCAATGCATCAGACAGGGCCAAACATCAAAACAGAACACACTCCAATGCGGTAAGCCTGTGTCTTCCTGTATTTTATGATATGCAATTAAATCTTTAGAATTGAAATTACTCAGAAAACTGCTTACCCTAAGGAAATTGGTCTCACAAAGTTCTTGAAGTTTGTAAAGTCATAATCTTCATTGTTCCAGTGATACATGCCGTAGAATTTGAAGTGTTTAATTATTTGTTCTGTACTCAAGGAGATTCTTAAGAAGCCTTGCGGACAAATATTCAGACTTTCAAAATTTTAGGATACTTTTCTGATCACCTGCTTGTTGCGACTCATCGTGAAACTTCTTGAAAATGAAGTTTCACCATATTTGTGTAAAATTAGCAAATTTAATATTTCTAATAGTGTTTACACAGAGATATGAGACCATTTTGAATTTCAAATATTGACATTAAAAAAGTAGTGAAAATAACTTTGAAAGTGACAGCTACAACTCCTTAATTTGTCTCTTTTTTGCATTCAACTTGACAAGTTGTGTGTCTCAGTTTTTGATTAACCCTTTCACCACCATGGTTTGTCCCAAATCCAGTGTTTACTATGGTAAAGTTGGACCTGTATACAGGGAACTGGGGGTGAAAGGATTAAGGTTGCACAGCTATACTCATCATGGAAATCTGTTTTTATCTTATCAGAAACCCTACGTATGTAAGGTTCCCGGCTGTACCAAGAGATACACTGATCCCAGTTCACTGCGGAAACATGTGAAAACAGTACATGGGCCAGAAGCCCATGTGACAAAGAGGCACAAAGGTGACCGAAAGCCAGATGCAGGGAGTGGGTCACAGGGTCAAGGTCATCACCATGGCAACAAGGGTGAGAAATCAGAGCACAAGGTTGATGTGGCAAAAGTCGACGAGTGTCTCAGTGTCAAACCGATCAAAGTGAAACCAGGAGACAAAAAGTCGGTAAGTGGTGGTAGTGAAAAACTCACTCAGGTTACCCTTTCACCATCATGGATTGGCCCAAACCCATTGTTATTAATGGTGAAAGTGGACCTATTCACAGGGAAGTAGGGGTGAACAGGTTAAAGGAATACCCACATCAGCAACCAAATCATATAGACCTAAAGATAGCACAGTTGACATTTATAAAAAGGACCTGTCTTTACTACTTCATTTTATGAACCTGCCCCAGTGGAATTTACATGTGTTCGTCTGCAGAGCAGATTAAAAAATAAATGTCTGTGATTTGTTTTTGAATGCTCATAGCATAGATGATACTTAGCTAAAGGTGTTCAGTGTTCCCCCCAGAATTTTCCGGCAGAGTGGTGGCTAATTTGCATAACAATACATATAATTGTTATGTGGTAGTGAGTTTCTATTGTTTACTAAAAATTAAAGAGTGGAAGCCACCAGTCTACAATTGCTCTGCGGAGAACACTGGTATTGTTATGGAAAGAATCAGATTTTTGGCGCATTCACATTCCCGATTCTGTCTTCAGTCTCCACAGCCAGTGTGCAGCTCCTCGCCTCACGATGACAGCGGCGTCGAAATGAACATGCACAGCGACAGTCTCGGCGACCTCACCACGATAGAAGACAGTAAAATCAGAGACCACAGAGTTTCCAGTAGCAGTCGTCATGACATCGAAGTGGCAGGCGACGGATGTGTTGTCACGACAACGCAGACCCACAATTCACACGTGGCAATCAAGAAGACAATCGCAGGCAAAAAAGTTAGGGCGCCCTCTATGGTTGGAAGATTGTCGCAAAAAGTTACCAATTCCATTCCGTCTGTACCAAACTTACCAGCAATTGTCTCTAGCAGTAAGTACTTTACCTTAACTTGGTTAGAGAGTCAGAAAATATTATATCTTAGTCTTTCATTTTAAGCTAGAATGCACCTTGGGGACAAATATTTCGCTTAAACTTTAAGAATACGATTTTGGTATACCTCTTGTAGGGGCTCACTTTGACCCTCTCACCCCCCAGTTCCCTGTGTACAGGTCCAACTTTACCATAGAAAACAATGGATTTGGGACAAACCATGGTGGTGAAAGGGTTAAAGCTCCAAAGTAAATATAATCTTAACAGGCTCATTTTGTGACAAAAATTTAACTTTCCCCATAGAGTTTAACACAGTGATGGCGGCCATTTTGAATTTGAAGAGTCGGTAAACAATATGTAATTAGTTTCTATGCTACCAAATTTTGCACAACAATTCCTGATTTTTATGCTCAATTCTGAAAGTATCATTGAAAGTTCCCCTACTGAAAGCTTAAATCTTTCAATTTCCCTGCACAGCGTACTACCTGAAGGTAACAACTAGCAATTAAAAGTTGAAGAAATCTGTTATGAACCAGTAAACAATTTGAGTAATTTTAGGTCATTGAATTCCTAGTCAATACAAGTTTGTATCACTTGAAAAAAGCTGAGCAAAGATTCTGTCTGCAAAATGTATCCACTTGAATAGGGAGAACATAATTATTGATTTGCAATAAGAGAGACTTGCAATATCAAATTTAGAGCAAATTTTTTGGAACAAAACATTCAGTTTGTCTTCTTATAAAATCTTTTAAGTGACAAAAATATAAAAACTTTTGCAATTAGCTGATTTTGACCTCAGTCACATAGTTTCTTGTTTTCATATCACTTTGATAACTTAAATTATATTTAAATCAATTTAACTGTTTGAAAATAAAAAAATCGTGTCTCATTTTATGTTAACTCAGATAACAGTTCATGTTGACATTTTGTCCCAATATTATTACTTCAAACAAACTCGTCTTGACGTCAGTCAGCTCATAAAAATAACATTGAACATGAAATATTTACAAGCAAATTAAACTCTCGCCATTTCAACGTGACAAGGACTACAAGGAACAGTAAAATGAAAAATACATTATTTTTTTTTACCATTAATGTAGCATTGGCAAAGTTGTTAATTTTCATACAAGAATGAAGACTGCGAGATATAGAATTGTACAAATACTTATTTTCTTTGGTAATGAGTCATCTAATTTACATACATTTGCATATTAATTTGCCTAAATGAGTATCATTATGATATACTTAAAGCATATTTTATAAGTTCATCCTCAGTTTCATTTTTAGCTACTATAGACTTTAGTCTATAGAAGCTATTGGGATGGGTATCCGTCCGGCGTCCGTCGTCAGTCTGTATGTATGTATGTATGTATGTATGTATGTATGTATGTCCGTTTGTGAGGCGTCCGTCCACTCAAATATCTTGAGAACCGCAGTACTTACTGATTTGATATTTGTTGTGTAGATGAAAAATATGATTTTGAGAAACTATTTTTTTTAATTGTTTGATATTGTTGAAAATAGGCAAATTAATGCCAAAAAAGGTGTTTTTGGTAAAAAATCTTCTTCTTCATAACCGCTGGTCAGACAGCTTTGTTATTTGGTATACAGGTCCCTAGGGGTAACCCAACTTAGATTTGTTCAAATTGTGATGAAATATGCAAATGTGTATTTTTAAGGAATTTTTTTGTCATTTTTGGTCAAAATTTGACTTACATTGTATGTAATTGTTGTACTGTATAAACCCTATCAATTCACCCAGAAAAAAATAATTAATATGATTTTAAATAATTGAATTAATTAGGAAATCATCAAAGCCAAAATAATTTTAGTGTGGAATTATCAGAAAGTTCAACTTTTTTTGACAGTTCATAGTGAAATGCTTACCATCTTGGAGGATTAAAACATGTAAAGGCAACTTTCCTGAATCCCAACTTTGATATATTCTGAACCACCATTTATGTTATCTAAAAGAAATTGCTCATAATAGCTTGTCATGATAGGGTGGTCAAATAAATAGAGATAGAGAAAGTTCTAATTTCCATTTATGGTTGACTTAGTAAGGATAAAATAAGATTACTTTTTGAGGAAAAAAATAGAGTGGTCAATTAAAAGTGGTCAAAGTGATAGGGTTTTTAGCTACTATAGACTATAGTCTATAGAAGCTATTGGGATGGGTATCCGTCCGGCGTCCGGCGTCAGTCTGTATGTATGTATGTATGTATGTATGTATGTATGTATGTATGTATGTATGTATGTATGTCCGTTTGTGAGGCGTCCGTCCACTCAAATATCTTGAGAACCCCAGTACTTACTGACTTGATATTTGTTGTGTAGATGAAAAATATGATTTTGAGAAACTATTTTTTTTAATTTTTTGATATTGTTGAAAATAGGCAAATTAATGCCAAAAAAGGTGTTTTTGGTAAAAAATCTTCTTCATAACCGCTGGTTAGACAGCTTTGTTATTTGGTATACAGGTCCCTAGGGATAACCCTACTTAGATTTGTTCAAATTGTGATGAATATGCAAATGTGTATTTTTAAGGAATTTTTTGTCATTTTTGGTCAAAGTTTGATTTACATTGTATGTAATTCTTGTACTGTATAAACCCTATGAATTCACCCAGAAAAAAATAATTAATATGATTTTAAATAATTGAATTAATTAGGAAATCATCAAAGCCAAAATAATTTTAGTGTGGAATTATCAGAAAGTTCAACTTTTTTGACAGTTTATAGTGAATTGAGGATTAAAACATGTAAAGGCAACTTTTGATATGATTATCTGAACCACCATTTATGTTATCTAAAAGAAATTGCTCATAATAGTTTGCATGATAGGGTGGTCAAATAAATAGAGATAGAGAAAGTTCTAATTTCAATTATGGTTGACTTGGTAAGGATAAAATAAGATTACTTTTTGAGGAAAAAAATAGAGTGGTCAATTAAAAGAGTGGTCAAAGTGATAGGGTTTTTATGGTAAAGCTGGGCTGTAAGATTCCTCATGTGCTATTTATAGCAATTATGCAATCTGTGTAAACAGTGCAATGAAAGTGTAACATGATTCCATATAATGCTTTTGATGACCTTGAACTTCTTAAGTTTCAAACATTTGTCTCTTTAATGTGCTTTCTCTGAGTACCTACAGTCTCAACTTATTCAACAGAACTTACTTACAATGTTAATTAATTTGAAAGTTAAAATGGGCTTGGTTAATAGGATGAAAATACTGATATTAAAAGATAACCAGCTCAAGATTCTTTATAACCTGACAGATATGCTGTTTTTTATGACGTAAATCTTGATTTAAGCAAGTCTTGTTTACTTTAATTAGAATGTAATTAACTCTCGTTTATTTGCTACTATAGACTAATATAGTCTGATGAAATATGCAAATCTGTATTTTAATGGAATTTTTTTCCATTTTTGGTCAGGCCATCCTGAAATGAGCTATCAAAGATATCCACCTTCTTCATCAATACATGTGTCACAAAAGGTTATTCTCTACATAACACAGCAGAGCTCTGTCAACTGTTGAGTCGCTTGTTTTGTCGAAAACCGCTGGTCAGACAGCTTTAATATTTGGTTTACAGGTCCCTAGGATGACCTTAGTGAGATAATTTCATGCAGTCAGGAAATACTTAATTTTGTATCCATGTCTATAGTAGCTTCAGGGACTTTGGCCCTATGTTTTTTTTACTGGCCTTGCTTCAAAACACTATATATAGTTTTCAGGAAATCCTTCAAACTTTTATACCACGTTTTGTTTTCTTGATAGCCTTCAATTTTTATACCACATTTTGATCTCCTAGAGAGGTTTCACACAAAGGTGACTGCACCATCAGCAGGCTTCAGACAAAGTCCAAAATAGCTTTTGAAATTAATGATGTAGTAGCTGATACAAATCACGGTGAGAAGGTACAGTGTAAAATGAACTGACTGATGTAAATGTTCTGCTTTTCACTCTGGTTTGACAACTACTGGATAGTACTCTGAGGTTGGTTTGGTGGATTTGTGATTTGCAAATTCTGCATTTCAGCAACACTTAAATTTTTGACATTGGCAACCAGTTATATAGTTCCAGTAGTGTTTTTTTTTACGAAATAGGCAGGGCTCGACAAGAAACATGGTAATTGTGATGATAGCAATGCCGTCATGACATGTGATGCCTTTTCAGTTGTGACCTATGTTTATGTTTTTAATTTCAACACTAATTGCTGTTTCACCCACTTTTTTGAAAACACTAGAAAAGTACAAAGCATGGTGGTCATGAATGGATCACTGTTATTGGTCAACTCTGTTGCCTTTAAGTCTTGATAGATGAAACTCAAAACTGAACTGAGGCAACATACAATAAATACATTTTTACAGATCCAACAAGTATTCTTTCTCTATTCAGCTTCAATATTTACTCATTTATTGTTTGTTTATTTATTTATTTATTTATTTATTTATTTATTTATTATTTATTTATTTTCATTTACAACAGCTGCCCCAGTTAGTGATAGGAGCCCATCTCAAAGGACAGGACTCATAAAACATACACCGGATTCTGCACGTTGCGGCAGTGGATTTTCGTACGACAGCCTCGGTCGTAGACGAGACAGCAATACAAGTACAATCAGTTCATATTACAGCAGTCGTCGGTCATCTGAAGCTTCACCATTCCCTTTCAGTCAGTTTTCAAGTCGACGATCTAGCGAGGCCAGCTCTTATCCAGGGCGTCGTGGTTCTGAAGCGTCACAGGCTTCCAATAGGTTGAGCGTGTTGGGGTCACCGTACGATCCTATTTCGCCGGGGTCATCTCGTAGATCAAGCGGTGCAAGCGGACTAAACGCACCAACTGGACTGCCAGGGCTTACAGTGGCACAACAACGCCGACTGCAAGCCAAGTTTTACCAAGCGACACATCAGGGACCAATGGGTGACGAGTCATGTGCTCCATCGCCAGTTCCTCCGGGTTGGGGGACGCGACGTGACAGTGAGGGCGGTGTTAGTCTCCCGCCGCGCACGCCACTGCCACATGAAGTACCAAGGACTGGTTTTAGGAGATCTAGTGATCCTGTGCGGGCCATCCACACACCTGTGAAAGTTAATCTGCCTCGCTACAGCAGCATGAATAACGTTCACACAAGCTTGCAGGCCCAAGCTATGAAAAATAGCAGTCGCAATCTCTACTCGCCGCAAATGAATCCATACAAAACGTTGCCAGATATCGGCTACAATCGCTACTCGTCACCCAGACCTCCGAGCATCGCAGAAAATGTTCCCATGGAGAGCATGGAAACTGCAGAAGGCCTGGCAGACTCGCAGGAGGGCGGGCTTGGTGAGCGTTATGTGGGAAACGACATGGTCCTACCGGATGAGGCGGCCAAGTTCATTTCAATGCAGGAGGAGAGTCAGCGGCAGCGGCGCCAGGAGCGCATACGACAGCAGATGGAGATGCAGAAACAGCAATACAGACAGATGCAACTGCAGCAGAATGCGCAGCAACAGCAGCAGCAGCAGCAACAACCACCGCAGCAAAACTTTGGAAATTTCCCGAACGGTTCTGCTCAGCCTGCGGCACCTCAAATGCCATCTCCGCAGTCGAGTTCGGTTCAGGACAATCAACAGCAGCCTTACAATCAGGTGATCATGACGCAGCAACAGAGCTGTATGCAGTTCCAGCAGGAGCAGGCGCAGATGTACAATGCCTCCGAGCAGTACGTCAACGAGGTCAACATGCAACAGTTCTCAGAGCAGCAGCCGCCATTGCCCACACAACCCATCGCCATGGAAACATCACCCGACAACGATCAAGTGTCCAGCACCGTCGACACCTGTCAGTTGCTGAGCCCGTCTAGCGACGTCATCAACTACGAGGACCTAATGGTTGAAGGTATGGGGGCGCTCTCAACCGAGAACTTCGGTCAGATGCAGAATTTTTCCCAACCTGGGAACATGGACCCTAACCTTATGAATATGCAAATGATGCACGACCAGATACCCAATCAGTACAACATGCCACCTGGGATGACAGGAGCTCCTGCCCAATCACCGATGGTGCCAGGGAACAGCGCCACCTCTAACATGGTAATCAATGATATGAATTCTACGCTTTCTTCGCTGGCAGAAGAAAACAAGTATCTAAATTTGATGTCGTAGCCAAATCAAGGGACGGTCGGGTGAAAAAATAATATCAATCGGTATCATTATTCTTAACAAAAAGAGCTCGATTAGATTTTGAGAGGAAAGTGAAAAAAGTGTACAAACCTTTGGAAAGGAATATTCCTGCACTGAGCAATCTTGAAGTGTGATTTGTTTTTGTTATTACATCAAAGTGACATTCAGTATGGACACAATGCTTTATAAGAAAGACGACTGCTTTTTCAGCTTTTACAAACTCTTCATCCTCTGTATCAAATCAAAACTAATCAAAAAAGTTTTTTTGGAGCATTTTTATCAAAACCGAGCACTAACCTGCAATGAAAGGGGTTTACAAACCGGAGTATCAGGTTCCAAAGCAACTTCACTGCCTTATCTTGTGTGAACTTTGACATTGGACTTCAACTTTGACCTTTTAGGGTCACTATTCTGTGTGCTCCGTTTAACTGATACAGGGTCAGACATGAGTATTGCCATGACAACCATAACTTTCTATCGTAATTCAGGTCAGACTTTCTTGTAGACATTAAGTATGTATTCAAAATATCTTCTAAAAAATTGGTATTTTCCGTTTTGTTACAAAATATCGAAAATGTTGTAAACAGACTGCTAAGATTTTCACAGAAATCGAGCAACTATTAAGCAGAGAATTGAATTCAAAATTCTATAGACTATCGGCTTTGGACTGCGATGACCTTCAACCCTTACATTCTCATCCAATAGCATTTCAAGGATTCATGGACATGCTTTGCATATGTACGGTGACCTTCAACCCTTACACTCTCATCCAATAGCATTTCAAGGATTCACCGACATGCTTTGCATATTTACAGGCATTTTTTACCGCAAGAACAATCATATCAGACACAATCTTCCCACATCTTGAGATTTTGCTGTTTGTAGCAGTTTGCCATGTAGTTTCTCACTACATGAAAAGAATGTTGGTGGGAAATTAACCTTTTGAGTGCCAAAGTCAATTTTCGTCGCCTTTAAAAAAATATCAAGTCAATTTTTTTCAGATTTTTGGCAAAATTTTGATAAAAAACTGTAGCTGATGAAATGTGATGTCCACTCTGTTTAATATTATCAACGAAATTTCAGAAAAATTCATGCGAATTGGTAAAATGTTGCGCTAAAATTTTGGTGGAAAAAATAACAGCACTCAGAGGTTTCAAGAAATCCTACATTCTGGAAAAACCTTAAGAGACTTAAGTGCACATTATCAAAGGTGAAGTGTACATATCAAGGTCATTGTCAAAGAAATTTGACAAAAAATTGTGAATACCAGAAATAATTCTGTGCATAAAAACAGCAATCAAAAGTAACAACAGAATACTTTTTCAAGGTCCAATTTCAGTTCACAGCATTTGGTTGGTCTTTATCTGCTCACCCCCATTTCCTGTAAACAGGTCCACAATCACCATTGAAAACAATGGGTTTGGGCCAAACCATTTTGGTGGAAGGGTTAAAATAATGTAGACCTCAGGCTTAAAATGATAATCGACATGGCATAACATTGTGCCATCAAAGCAGGGTATTTGTTACAAGAAAATGTACATTCATGTAGGATACAGTTTTTACACCGTTCTCATCATTTTAGGTGAACATTGTTAACATAGTCCGTCAAAGGACTTTGTCTTTACTCTCACACTGTGTCAAACTTTGATTTCCTGATCACCCCAAATTTCCTGTAAACTGGTCCACAATCACCATTGATAACAATGGCTTTGGATCACACCATTGTGGTGAAAGGGTTAATTTTTCTTGACTGTGACATTACAGATATGTTATTCAATGACTAAGAGCTTGTTAACTTTATTCCATAGTTAATTTATTTAGCTGCAGCATGGCACATGAACCTAAACATTTCCCTCTGTTTGTAAATGCAGTGCTCTGGTTTTTATGACGGTACACATGGTACTTGTGTACTTACATGCAACCTACCTTGGAATTAGAAAACCTTGTTCACACAGTCAATCAGGGAACTGTTTATTCTGCATGTGTAAACATTTATGTGCGCCGATTATCACAGAAAAAGATGAAATTTGCTCAACAAGTCAAATTCCGGTCTGTACCTTTAGAGATGTGACTCCAATTTTGAAAATATGAAGATGAAAATCCGCTGCCTGTTTTGACGTTTACGAATCATTCTTTTCCTCAAATATTACACCTTGCAAAAAAAAGAAAGGAACATTGAATTTTTGTGAAAGGGAATGTGTCAACTCTACTTGCCAAGCAAGTGACCTGTAGACATAGGTTAAAGGTTAGAGGTCACATACCATATACGGATCATGGAAAAAATATCTCAACATCATTGCCAATGGAAAATGCGCTGAATAAAGTTTTAGTGAGAAACTTTGGATTCAATGAAATAAGATGTTTTCTCAGGAAAATATTGAATTTGATTTTTGGAAAAAAATTTTGATTTGGAGGGTTTTTGTTTAAAGTTGGATTTTTATGCTTAGTTTTCTACCAGAGTAGAATATTTGCAGAAAGATGGAATTTAATGGTGTTTGCCAAAATTGATTTTAATTGATAATGCAATAATGACTAACTGAATTTGACAAAAAATAGCTTTTTTACAAAGGTAGAATGACATGATTTTGTTTTTTTGAGAGATAATTGTTAGTTTTTACAAGTGAAAATACCAAATTACGTTTATTTTAAAATCAGTGTAGGTTAAGTAGTAATTTTAAAATAATTGTATTCAGTTTTTTTTCAATATCTATCCCTCCAGTGTTTTATCTACCCTTTAGCAAAGTAGTCCTGTCTATAGACTTGGTTTATTTTTTGTCGTATGTAGGACTGAACCATTGTAATCATGGGGGTGAAAGCTTTACAAGTGATGACAAGTCAGACTACTATTGTCTTGCCTTAGACGTGCAAAGAAATTTGTTTCATGTATAAAGATTTTCTTGTATTTTACTATATTAGAACTTTATGGTATTTTTTTTATTTTACGCTAATTCTCAATGTACTTCCACACTTTGCAGTGACACAGCTGTTACCAGTATAGGTCAAAGGTCACTTTTGGTAGTCAAAGGTTATGTATGGAAATGAGGCTGTTTAATTTGCCTTTGATTGTAGATCATGTTGGAATTTCATTCCATCAATTTGTGAAGAAATTTTGCAATATGGAGAAAAAGTCCCCAGGAACTGAAATGCTTTCCTGCTACTACAAATGGATTGCCACAAAAATCTGCATGTCCATTGCCACAAAATTTGTGTGACCAAATTCTTGTATATAGCTGTAAACCTTCCTCATACCTTCCGACACTTCAGAGACCTGATATGAATTGTAAGTCTGGTCAATTCTGTATTGAAGCGCCCTCAGGCGATACCAGCTCAGTTTCTTTCCTTTTACTTTCCAAATGTTGTGAGGATCATGAATATTCATATCACTGGGACTAAAGAAATGTACGAGCACTCTGTGACAAGCAATGAATATCCCTTTGTATTCATGACAGCTATAGGTAGTTAGACCTGTAATTGAGTGGAACATTTTTACAGAGTGATTTTGAGTTGAACCATTTAATGGCAACTACCTGTAGTCAACTTTATTTTCTTCATCTTAAATTAAATGTTTTTCTTCACAAGTGAATTAAGTTTAGATTTCAGCCTTTTTTATGTATTTATTTCTTTTTCATGTAACATTGATGTCATATCTCTGCACGATATCACCAAGCAGTTTTTGCAACCTTGGTAAATTTAACCCTTTGAACCCAGCTTGGAAAAAAATGTTTGTATGATGTCATAGGTCACCAGGAGGTCAGGGTGCAAAGGGTCAAAGATGTTGCATGAAGTATTGTGCTCATTATTAAGTAACTGTCTGCCATTTTGTTGTCAATTTAAAAAGATAATCATGCAACATTTCCGACTTGTAGTTTTATCCATTGTGCATTGTCATCCCTTTGGAAAAGTGGAATATTCCAAATTGAATTTGTGAGAAAGGTGCCACATTGTATGCTTGTCTGTTTGTTGGTTATTTCTCTTCACTAAGTGCCTTCTCTTTGTACTGTCAGTTTGTATTTCATGACAATGCGAATTGTCTATTTTATTAAAAATTCTATTTATGCATACATACAAGTTCATTGTCCAATATTTAAACTGTTTGTGTGTGTGTGTGTGTTTGAGTGTAGAAAATTTCACTTGGAATTTCTGTAATGTTTGTTAAAATATTCAGGACACACAAGCATTATTGTTTGGCATTAATCTTGCAAGACTGAAGAAAACAGTCCACACGGTCACAGGAAAATTTTACAAATTACATGTGCCTAGGTGGTCTGGTTGTTGGAGGCTCTTTAAGAAACCCCTTATTGTGTTTATGTGAAGATTTTGTCCAGTGGGCTTCAGATGAGCAGTAGATCCTCACATATTATCAAATTTGACCCATAATCAACAATTTTACAAATAAATATGTCCCGGGGAGGGGGGTCCTGGGTGTTGCTTTACGCCCCCTAAGTCAACCCACATGTTTTTAGTCCCCGCGGACGAAGTCCGGCGGGGACTTATATATTGGGTCCCGTCCGTCCATCCGTCCGTCCGTCATCAACAGTTTCTCGGACACTGCAAACTAATTTTGTTCAAACTTGGCACAAAGGCATAGCACTATGACCTACAGATGCACATCAATTTATTTTGTGATACGATCCAATATGGGCGCGTGGCGGCCATTTTGTTGCGATTTTTCATGTCTTTGGACCATAACTCAGACATCCTTGAGAACATTCTGCTCAAACTTGGCACAAAGGCATAACATTATGGCTTTCCTTTCCATGTACAATTATTTTGCGATATGTTTCAATATGGGCGCGTGGCGGCCATTTTGTTGCGATTTTTCATGTCTTTGGACCATAACTCAGACATCCTTGAGAATATTCTGCTCAAACTTGGCACAAAGGCATAACACTATGGCTTTCATATGCATGTCAAATTATTTTGCGATATGTTTCAATATGGGCGCGTGGCGGCCATTTTGTTGCGATTTTTCATGTCTTTGGACCATAACTCAGACATCCTTGAACAGATTCTGTTCAAACTTGCCACAAAGGTATAAACTTGCACAAAGGTATAACACTATGGCCTACATATGCATGTCAAATTATTTTGTGATACAATCCAATATGGCCACGAGGCGGCCATTTTGTTTGCGATTTTTTGTGTCTTTGAACCATAACTCAAAGATCCTTGAACCGATTCTGTTCAAACTTGACACAAAGGCATAACACTATGTCCTACATATGCATGTCGAATTATATTGCGATACGATCCAATATGGGCGTGAAGCGGCCATTTTGTTGCGATTTTTCATGTCTTTGAACTATAACTCAGACATCCTTGAACCGATTCTGTTCAAATCTGGCACAAAAGCAAAACATTATGTCCTTCATATGAACACCAATTTACTTCGTGATATGATCCAATATGGCCAACAGGCGGCCATATTTTTGCGATTTTTTCATGTCTTTGAACCATAACTCAAACATCCTTGAACCAATTTGGTTCAAACTTGGCACAAAGGCAAAGCACAATGGCATACATATGCATGTATCAATTAAGCTTGCGATAGGATCCAATATGGCTGCAGAACTGCCATTTTGTTGGAATTTTGCATGTCTTTGAACCGTAATTCAAAGGTCATTACACCCATTTTGTCCAAACTTGGCACAAAGATCAAGCACTATGGCATACATATACATGTCAATTTACTTTGTGACATGTTCCAATATGGCTGCCAGATTGTCATTTTTTTCCAATATCGCTGTCAGATGGTCATTTTTGGATTTTTTCATGTCTTGAGGCTTAATCATATGCAAATATTCTTTAACCGATGTTGTGAGACTTGGTACAAAGATAAAGTACTATGGCATACATATGCATGTCTACTAATTTTGTGCTATGATCCATATGGTCATAGACAGCCATTTGATTAAAATTTTGGTGTGATTTTTTATGTCTTTGAAACATAAACATAGGTCACTGTCCCTCGATGGACTGATTTTGTTCAAACGTGATACGAAGATAAAATACTATGGCTGCATTCTTGTGCACATTAATTTGTTTCATTATATGATCGGAAATGGCTGATTACAACAACATACCCGATCCCATACCATTTCGAAAATTCCACCAAACCATGTGTATAGTATGTGCCATCATGACACTGGAGGCAGTAAGGGCATCGTTATGTGTGATGTAATCAAAAGTTCCTTGAGTGGTCATTACCGGCAGAGATGAGTCATTTATTGAACGTTCCTCAGATTACTTTACTATGCAAGTCACAGGCCTGATGTACCCGCTGCATCAATGTCATTCCACAGCTACCTAGACCACAGCTACCTAGACACCAAAGATTATAACAAAATGGACAAGCGGGGACTGTGTCATCAACGATGACTTGTTCATATGAAGATTTTGCCTTGTGTACTGTGAGAGCACCATTGATCATTCCGAATTATTAGATTTTGTCATTTGAGCATAATGGAGTTCAGATTTCGAGTGAAAATTAATTGATGAGTCTTCCAGAAAAGTATGGGATTCTGGGGCAATGTTGGAAAAAGAAGCAAACCTTGGAACATGAAAAATAAACATTCCTTTTCGTTCAGACCATTATTAACCTTTGAGTCCTGTAAATTTTACCAATTTTTTTAATTTTTTGTAATTTTTTTTTACTATTTGGACCAAGTGGATGTCACTTTTCATCAGCTACAGTTTTTATTTTCATCAAAAATTTGGAAAAACTGAATAAAGTTGTGGTTCCATTTTACGATGGTGGCAGAAATTTGACTTTGGCACTCAAAGGGTTAATTACTGAATGTCCCATCCTTCCACACTGCATGCTCCATGGTTTTTGTATTTTTGGGGTTTTTTTGTTTCTTTTGTGTTTTTTTTTATATGTAGCAGAGCGTCTTATGCACAGTAAAGGAAACATCAGGCCAAGACTTCAACGAACATCCCGAATAAATTGATAATTATAGGTACATGAATGCGGAATGGTAACGCCCTTCGGGCTCTCATTTCGTAATGATTGTTGCCCTCGTTTTCTCAATGACACAATCATTAAAGATGTGCAGAACCTTGGGGCCATGGAACCAGAAAAATCGCCAATAGAAAGATGACACACGTGTATATCATTAGCAATGCATTACTGTGATCACATCAAGGAACTTACACATATAAGTTTTGTACATTTTAGCAGGCAGTCCAAGAAAACCGGTGTTTGTTAGAATTATAAAAAATCTTATAAAATGCAATCATGTAAATTTCATCATATTGTCAGCATTTTCAAATATGGTTACATCAGAAACGATGCAATACGCAGACTATTATTCAGCCATATCATGTGCCACGGCCGGCGCTCAGCTACAGCTTGATCCAGTGTCCAAGTGGAGCGCCCTCACACAGCCGAGTCTTTCAGTCTGAGCAAGATGCGAAAGCTTTGGAATCTTTTGATCTCGCAGACGGTGGAGCAAAATGGCCTCAGCCTTGACAACCAGTTCTGGCATTCATGTATGGCTGCGTAGTTATATTCTGTGTATTTTTGTAGTATATCAACAAGTCCAAAATTGAGTTTTCAACTTACATAATACGTCTTGAATATTTCCTTGATATCTTGATTTGAAAGAAGCCTTCGAAAAGGGGAATTTATTAAAACATGAACTTCTAGTCAATAAGATGCATGTCAATGTAAAATGATCACTAAATTTTTGCTAGGTCCTGGCAAAACATCGGAATATTTTAGATAGACAATTTGAAACCTTTCGACAACAATTGACAATACTAAAACATCATAATTCAAAAATCCCGAACTGCAAACTTAACCATGAGAACGTGACAACGTACCGGTAGACCTACAAACGAAGTAAACTAAACTGGTCAGTTGTAAACGTATTTATTTGTTTTAGAGATTTTACAAAGATTAAAATCAGCCTAAAATATCAAAAACTTATCCCCAACAGAATCGGAAGGTGTGTGAATAAAATAGCCCCGTAACTTAGGAAGCCGCAAACGCGAAGAATATTTAGCTTCAACTTATTAGGGAGCGTTCAGTTTTTACGGCTGGGGGGGGGGGGGGCCGGCAAAATCTTGTCGCCGGTGTTCAAAAAAATGATGACCCCCCCTGCATTTTTCGTGAAAAAAAGATGACCCCCCCCCCTTTGTCAGACGAAAAAAATTGATGCCCCCCCCCCCCCCCCCGCTTAAAAATAACTAAAACCCATATGTCAAATTTACCCGCATGGTTTGGATTTGAACTCCGGTACGCCGCGCACTTTATTCGTGTAGCAGAGATGCCAGTGCACAAACTTCTCAGCCACATCCATTGAAACGTCTGTTAATTAGGACGACTGTAATGCAATTTTTAACTTCATTTCAATAGACAACTCATGTCCATGGACATTGTATAAAGTGAACTTTATTGGAGTGGTTCGCCAAAGGCAGCCTTCCGGTTAAGAGGGTCATGGGCCATTACGTAAAGTCAACTTTATTCTAGTGGGCCACCGGTACCACCGGTAAAGAGGTCGATCATGGCTATTGCATAAAGTAGACTTTACTGGACAGGGCTGCTGAAGGCGCACGGCCATTAAGATTGCCGTGGGGTATTACATAAAGTCAATTTATTGGAGTGGGCCGCCGCAGGCGGCCCGCTGGTAAAGAGGGTCGATCATGGCCATTGCATGAAGTAAACCTAATTGGAGTGGGCCGCCAAAGGCGTCTGCCCGTTAAGAGGGTCATGGGTAATACATAATGTATATTTATTGTAGTGGGCCGCCGAAGGCGGCCCGCCGGTAAAGAGGGTCGATCATGGCAATGGCATAAAGTGAACTTTATTGTTGGTATTATGTTTTTGAAAATGTGGTGACCCCCCCTTTCTTACAGTGAAAAAGCGATGACCCCCCCTTTGCGGATTCCAAAATTTTGATGACCCCCCCCCTGGATTTTGCCGCCCCCCCCGGCCGTAAAAACTGAACGGTACCTAATGGTTATGGTGTTGATGACGTCGTCGATGGATGGAAGGTATCTGATGGATATCTACATGATACGTTTGGTCAAATTGGAGCAAATACATTCCCCTGTCCCCAGACAGTGGACAAAACAAAATTGCTCGCTTCAAATCAAGCCTTGACATCAAACATTCCTCAACCCCCCCCCCCCAATAAAGTTTCACCTTACGTCGTATATCCTTCTGCCATCGCCATATCCTGGTTATGGACCTTCATTTTTTATGAGGGTGGAAATGGGGGAGGGGTTACAAAACGGTTATGGAGGAGGGGTTCTAGTTTTTAAATAGACAGCTTAAGGGGGATTAAATTTCACTAAAGATTTTTATGGAAATTTGCGATTACTAAGTAGAACCTTAAAGTCAAAAACGCTTGAACCAAGCAAATGCCGTGAATAATCCGGGGACTGTGACAGGTTTAACTGGGATGTGCTCTTTAGGTGGTATGTTCCTCGAAATCGAAAGACTTAAACTTTTGCTCAACAGTTCCTCAAAAAATCTTTCAACCATTCTCTTTCAAAATCAAGAATAAAAACCGGGGGTCACGGTGCAAATTTTGGTACTAGAGAAACAAATTACCCAAGATTTACCGATATTTGATATTCAACATGGCCGCCATCCCTGTGTTAACTCTATGGAGAAAAATAAAATTTTCAATTTTCGAAAAACTAAGACGGTGAAAATTTTTCTTAACACCAAGAGCTGTAAAATGAACTCACGCAAGTGATAGATCAGGAAAGAATTGTAAAGTTTGAGAGTCCGAATATCTGTCCCCGAGCTATGCGCATTCAGTCCCATATGACCTTAACAAGTATTTACTGAAATAAAAGTTGACCAATGAGACAACAATGCTGACAAAAGGCAAAATCAAAGTAGTTGAAGCAAACATTGGCTAGAAACTGTGTTTAACAACACTGAATCAATTTGGAGGGAGAACCGCAGCGGGGATGAGGATGTTGAAGGTAAGGATGACGAGGAAGGGGGGAGGGAGATGAGGAGGTACATCATCACCATGATGAGGAGGAGGATAACGACAGTGACACAGAAGATACAGTGATCATAGTTGGTGAAACTCAGGAACGTTCTCCAGAAAGTGATGACATTGACATTGAACAAGAATTATTTCAAGTGACGAGATCTGGTCGACAATGCACATTGAAATTACGCTGCTATAAAGACTTTAGCCCGAACCACAGACACCATTATGCTGTAAGATAAACCCAGTTTGACAGGTGACAAGCAGATTACACAGTTTAATACTCATTTATGTAACCTATAGCTAGCTTGTTAGATTTTTGTGTTCTACGTATCAGCTTCAGTTTATTGTTCAACTCCCAACAGCAGGATGAAACGTCAGGTGTTTATCTTCTCAACAAAAGAAATAAATGTGCAAGTAGCATCGTTATTGGCCAAATTATATTCAAGTCCGGACTTGAATTAATTCGTCAACAATAACAAATGTCGTGCCAAATATGAAGACTATGTTTACAAGCAACACGCTAAATATTTTGGATTCTGTGGGGAGGAGAAAAAAATCTGGAGTTGACTACACAGCTCTGGGCCAAAGAATTTTGGAAAATAGCCAAAAGTCACAGATAGTGTCCATTGTGCAATGTTACATTGTTGTGCTTTTAACCCTTTGAGCGCCAAAGTCAATTTTTGTCACCCTTATAAAATATACCTCGGCCAATTTTTGTCAGATTTTTGCCAAAATTTTGATAAAAAACTGTGGCTGATGAAATATTGTGTACATTTGGTCCAAAATTATCAGAAAAATTACATAAAAGTTCATAAAAATTGGTAAAATGTTGCACTAAAATTTCGGTGGGAAAAAATACAGCACTCGAAGGGTTAACATTCCGGCGGCACATCTTGATGGCACATCTTGGTATGGCTGCAATATAATTTTTTTATTTACAATTTATAACGGATCTGCCCGGACAAATGCATTCCGGTATTACTTCCTAAAGGGATGCAAACTCGTCCATCTTCTGGGTCACACACACAAATTTCGACTCACGAAAACAACGCCCTCGCGGGATAATCACACTTGAATGTATGCGAGCGGAGTGATAGTTTGCACAGGGTGTGCGTGCTGTTTCTGCTTTCATATTACATTTTGTGTTTATTTATAGCTTTGTTTCAAACTAACATACATCGTCATGTTTCGTAAACAAACAAATAAACAAACAAATCAACAACGAGAAACATCGGAGTGTGAGCCACCCATGTTTGAACACCTATGCATCGGTCCGAGCATTGATCCTGAATATGTACATAGCCTTCGATTTTACAACCCCCTCATCCCGCCCCATCAATCATAGGTCCCCAACTTGTTGCAATTTGCGGGTGAGGAAGGGCTTTCTAGATGAAACACTGCACCAGCTTCTCCAAAATGTACGTCAAAGAGGAGAAACGCTCTACAATTGACGTCGATGCAGCCATAGAACAGCTGTTAATGATGCTATTTCTGCTTTCCATTTTGGCGATCCATGATGGTGATGTCAACATTGAACTTGTTTAAGTTCAAAGAACTAGTATTCTGGTGAATTTTGTCGACGTCGGGAATTTTGGCCAAGGTAAGTCGCTAAGAACAAGGTTATCGATGACTGTGTGTTAGCAGATTTTAAAGTGAATGCAAAATCAGGCAAACTATCTGCTGGCGGACAGATTCGGTCGCTCGTCTATTACACAGGTGTGTGCAGCGTTGCTTGGATAGTCGATCGAAGGCCCAGGAAGGCCGAACATTGGTACGACTAGTGTAAAAGAAGAGTTGCGAGGTTCGGCCTCACACTTCGATCCCAACGCTGCGCGTACCTGTGGTCTATAGAAGGTATCATTGATATGGTGACGGCATGGAAAGTCGTCCAAGTCAAAACCAGCACGTAAAAGACAAAAAACATCAGAAAACCACACATAGCTAGGGACCCACAGCTAAATTCATTTGTCGGTGAAACAGACAAAAGACACTAGATGCGGTACAGTGAAACCTGTCCTTATGGACACCTCTCTGATCAGTACACCTTTTTACTGAGGACAGATTTATCAAGCCAAAAGTTGCCATTTGAATAAAATTTTACCTGTCTGTTAAATACACTTTTTTTCTGTTCCTGAAAGTGTACTTAATAAACAGCTTTGTACATATTTAAACGAGTCCCTCAGGCTCAGTTAATCTATCACCTTTGTCCAGTATAACCCGAGGTGACCCTCCTCATACATGTAAGTAGGTCGACCTGTCGAGCTCTATAACCCCAAATCACCTCTCAGTACATACTGGGGAGATTTACATACAAGCCTTTGTGTTACGGTCATCTGTCACTTGTCACAGAGTAGAGCGTGGAACAGTGGGGAATCAACAGCTGCTATGCAACACCGGTGCAAGCTGAACAACAAACTTCTGTACGGGATCGCCAACAAGGGAACTTTTACAGTAACCTGAGATAGACAACCAATGTGTTGGGAAGCTATGATAACGTGATTCATTCCTTGTCCAGCATCAATCCATCAGCTTCTCTGTTCCTCCCCAAATCTTATAATTCCAGGTTTCAATACTTTTGATTTATACAGTCTCGTCGCTTTCTTAAATTAAAGACGCTGGCGTGTAAAATACTGACATGTTAAGCACTAGTACTATATTCATAATTATAAAAATTAGAGAGTAAAAATCGGAAAATGTACGTTCCTGTCACGTGGTTCATTGTGGGAATTATTCATGTTATTTGTTCTAATCTTGACTTAATCATTCCATCGTTAAATATATGGAATTTTAGACTGTGACGCTAGCAGGGTGCAAAGGGTTGGTTTATGTGTAGTTAATGCACTGTCTCATTTTATTTTGTATATTGTGTATTTGCCAGATGAAACCTTAACTCAACCCACGTGTACAAACACGTATAGAAATACACTTATTTCTGTTCGCGTTTGTTACATTGGTTTGTTTGTACCGTGGTCCATTGGGTACGGGTGTATATAGCAGGGTTTCGTGTTGCCGGCTACGCCTGACACCTCACCACGAGGCGTAACCGATAACACATAGTCCCGCCACGCTGAGCTTAGGTGTACAGTACCATTCGGAGATCAAACTAAAAAGTACAAACTCTAGATTTTTTTTTATGTCAAAATCAATATATTTCCTGCAAAATGCTAGGTCAAAAGAGCATATGGAGAATCAAATTTTCATTATTTTGTTAAAGAGTCGAAAACAGGTTTTAAAACTCTACAATTTATCAACATTTCCCTGTTCAAAATCTGAACCGTTGCATCACCATGGTCTGGCGGCCCAAACCGCCTTGTTATGAATAGTGATTTTGGACCTGTTCACAGGAAATCGGTTAACAGGTTAAATCAGACGAAGGGGTCACTAAACCTCTGTACATGTGTATGCCCCTCCTAGGACTGTATAACTGCACTAGGCAGTTGCACTTTTTATGTCATTTTGTGACGGGCAAATATTATTTAGTCTCGCAGTTGTGCAAACTGGAAAAATGGCAGGCAGATGTACGAGTTGGGGGACGATTTTGCAAGGTTTGACAGTGTACACTGTACGTGCAAAATTATGAGATGAAAAGAGTGATAATTTGTTTTATCGTTCAGAGAGGACCCTTGCTGGGTTTCCTGTGTATGGAGGGAATCAAAAGGGTTAGAGGGGAAGTTTTTTCAAATCATAGCGGAAGGACTGCAGCGAACAGTGCTGCATTTCCCTGATAAATTGTGTTTTCGTTGAATTATTCAGGTAAGTATATTTACATTAAAAAACGCACCTATTTAAAATTTCTCAACATCGATCGGTTGTCTGTGCCTCAATTCATTATCAACATTCGAATTTGTGTACCGTGACCCCCATGAATGTCTTTCCTTTAAACTCACCTCACAGACTGCAAATCATTTTACCATCCACCTGAAAATCACTTCTCATCAATTTGTTATTCCTGCCAACTATTAATTCCTCGTGTACCTAGCGATAAACAAAATAAATTTGACGGCATCCAAGAGGAACTGCCACAGGCAACACAGGGCCGGATCTTTGTTTTCCGTTTTTTTCTGTTGTCAATGTTGTCATGTGAAAGTAACATTAAATAATGCTAATTTGTTGTGCCGTTATTTCAATCATATTGGTGACGTCACAGTCGCAAATGGTTATACTCCGGTATAAACACAATGCCCGGCGCTCTGCACTCAGTATGCCCACGAGGTCATGTGTATACAAACACACTAGTTCTGCACTAGTTCATACAAGTACGTGCGCATTTATGCTCGAGCTCGTTGATTTGTAAGTACCGTGGGCCATTTAATTCCGGGTTTAACCCATTACGCTTCCACAGCTAGGAAAACCAGTCAGGAAATGTTTACGGAGCCAAATTACATAATTTCCTTCTATACAACGTGCGGCCCAGTACTCAGTACATGCCCTGCACTTAAAACTACACACATTGCAAAGACGTCAATATGAATGAAACCACAACAACGACGAAAAATGCAGTTTCTTTCAATTTTACTAGCAAATAACTATAAACAAAGAACAAGAACCACAGTACAATACGTTCACTATGATACGTGTAGTTTGTGACACATCCCTCAAACTATAGATCATATTGTTAGCTCAGTACATATATAGTATTTGGACGGAATATAACTGTTTTTGTCTCTGACCGAAGCGGCTGTCCAATGCGATCAACTCCTATGTGTTTACAAAATACTCATTGAATTACGTCTTGTTGTCTTTCAACCAGACTCTCCAGAACCAAGTCTCTTAACTCACAGATGAATATTTTAACCAATAAACAGGGGTTTAGATACTGGCAATATACGTAAAATTTGCCAATCAAAAGAATGTGGATTTTTTATGCATGTGAACCTGTAGGTCAAACTATATCGCACCAGGTCAATTTTGTGTCTCTTAGTAATTTTTTCAAGGTCAATCAACAGTGTGAGTTTTGTAGCCTTTTGCCCTTTACATACTTCGGAGATCTCAAGGGCAAGGGCACAGGGGATAGACAATAAAAACATTATGGTAAACGAATTTGAATGCCATTGACACCATACAAGGATTTTGAAAGCTCTGTGCCATCACGGTACGGACTACATACATAGCTAGCTTCCTTTAAGTGTCTGTCAAAATAACAATAGCAATGCAGAATACCGTGTCCAATGTTAAGGTTATCTTGTGACCTTACAGGTCGTCGCGCAGTGGCGCTGTTTATTGTAGATCAAAGCTTCTGGATGCAAAGCGCCTTCATGCGGTAGGTCGGGCGTCGTTGGTAGTCTGAACAAATTACCCTGAGTTAAATTTTATGATCTGTAACGTCTGTGACGCTTTTTCGGCAAAATATTTTGGACGGGCCTTGACCGTTGCGTCAGTATACATGTTGTATCTTGTCAACGACAAATTTAAGTCTGTGTTTCGGTTTCTATGATCAATTTTGTGTTAGTGAGTTTGCTTCAAGCGCCAACGACGGCAAAGTATTTGTCGAATCCTCTTCGCGTTGCCAAGCAACTGCGGAATATTGGCACGGAGTGTGTAGTTTCATGACCTCAGGGGAAATATTGATTGAAGAGCAGAGGTCGGACAAGAAAAGACGCGTTAATCTTTGCCATTCCTAGGTTACCGTTGAACAAAAAAAAATACGATGGGTCGTTTGATGCTGTCTCGTCTGACATTAACATGTAACTTGCGCTTTTGTTCTGTTGTACAAGAACTAAAGGTTCAGAAGAAATGAAATAACAAACAGTGCCGACAAAGGATCAGTTCTGACATGCATCAATGCAGACTGGGCGCGTTAACTATTTTCCCTTCCAGTTTCGCCCGAATAAACGTAAATGTATGGATGACAGTGTGCGACGCACGCTGGGAACCTGGCATGGGGCAATATCTGTAGCATCTCGTGTACCTATGTACGCCCTACCCAATAGTTGAAGGACCTGTATTTTTACAATTTCTAATGTCCACCAAATTTTCTTGTTCTACTTCATGGAGTACGTTGAGATACACAGTGTTCAACTTGTCAACTCAGCCTATATATGTGTGGGCTGCACTGTTGTTGTTGACAAAACACGATTGGAACTAATTTGGGATAATTGGATAGTTAAGTAATATCAATTTAATCTGCAAATGTAAGCTCATCTACTTTTCTTTTAAGTTACACACTTGTTTTTATATGAGTAATTTGTAATATTGAGATATTAAGTTTTAGAGTGCCTAACACTTTTGAGAAATTTGAAAAATATGAAGATCCAATTATCCCAAATTAGTTCTAATCGTGTCACAAGTGAATTCTGGTTCAAATTAGAATTCAAATGTTAACAATAAAAAGTGCATTTAGGTATCCACGTTGTTTGAACAAGCTAAATAGTTGGTCTTTCAACTTGCTGAGGGGAATAGAACAAGAACTTGCAATTGACATACAAACACAAATAGTGGAAAAATCATCAAAATTACAAAGCCACTGACCATTTAATTGTGAACGTACGACCTCGTTATTTTGCCGCATAACTGCTACAAGTGATAATTTCTGTTTGCGGTAACTTTCATGTTGATCTTCTGTGCCGAAAAATTGCGTCGCCACATCACGTTTTTAAAAGTTCCAGGATGAGAAACAAAACAATTATTTCTATTGGCCTAAGAGAGATAAAAGGCGGGAGGCAGGACCCGACACACTGTTTACTGGGAGAACGCGCCTCGGAGACAGATATTCGGACTCTGAAATTTTTACAATTTCTTTTCTGATATACCACTTGTGGGGGCTTATTTTGAAGCTCTTGGAGTAAGTAATATTTTTACTGTTTTAGTTTTTCGAAAATCGAAAATTTCGTTTTTCCCTATAACGTTAACACAGGAAGGCGGCCATTTGAATTTCACCTTCAACAATTCCAAACTTTGCTCGATGGCATCTGTTTTTCATCATGGTTGAAATTTTCATCAGGGAAAGTCTGAGCAAATGTTCAAAGCTTTCACTTTCGAGCTGCTTACTACCTTAAGCGCGTTCTGAGCTCTATTCTGCGCGCAGTCGATGTGGAATTAGATTTGCTGTCAGGGATTGACTGCATATGGAATGTGCAGGATAAAATTCTGCAAGTGTGTTTGCTTTGAAAGGGTTTATATGATTCAAACGCAGCCGATTTTATTCCCTTCTTTTTCATCACACATCCCAGAAACGAATTAAGTCTGTAACCTTGGTGATTGCAGAAACAACGCCCGGTTTACTCTTCATTCAAAAATGTCACGTTATAGTTCAGGTATACACGATACTCCATAGTTGTACGGGAGATCATAAACTTGACTTTCGAGATCACTTAGCATATATCGGGACAGACCCTACTGCATAGTGCGAGCTAAGCTTAGAATTTCCGCTGATCAGACGAAAATATTCAGTGATGATGAAATTTTTAAAACTAAGACGAATACATGATATTGTTAAAGACCAATTTCTTTCTAAAATCCACACACAGTTTCAACGCTTTGGAGCCAGGGCGCGAAATGCAAAATCTAGTGTCACTTACGCAGCTTTTTGTTTTCACATAGACTCTTAAAAAGGCGATGATGTACTGCCCTTCAGTAAATCGATTGTGAGTGCATGTGGAAGTACTGCAGCATGTCCCCGAGGGGGATGAGGAACTCAAGTCCTTTGACCAGCGCCACCTCAAGGCTACGTGTATGTACACGAACTTTGGTCCACAGATTGCTACCCCAAACAAAGGCAATCCTTAAAGCATGTAAATATGAATGCATTGATAATGTTCATATTTTCTCAACTATTGACCTGGATAGATTTTTTTCTAGATAACTGTTCATTCAGAAAAACAAACAAACAAACAAACAAACAAACAAACAAACAAACAAACAAAAACACAATTAGCTGCTTGACTCAAGGACGTTCTTTCTGATGGGGTAAGCGCATTCCGGCTCAAAGTCCACTAGATGCCCATTAAACAGGGATAGCTAACAGGAATGTTGTGTACTGTAAAAAGGGGGAGGGGGGAGTTATGACACGGTTTTGCCCTCTTGGTCCGTAAATCCAATGAATATTGATGTATTTCAGTGCACAGGGTCAAATTAACACTACCAATTTATAGGTAAATACCTGTGACGTTTTTATTATTTACTCCAATTTTTGACTAAAAGCTCCTGGTCACTCACAGTCCCCTGCTCACACGTAGGTATACCTAACAGCCGTGGGCACTGGTGTTCAGGTGGTTTGTGAGTTGAAATTGTGACTATAAAATTCTGCTTCGCACGTTTCAGACTTAGGCAGTGAACGCAAAAGGCGTAGACCTTTCATTAAACTATAAATGCCATAGTGTACAGGGTTCGTGGTCCGGAGGGCAAAACTGTGTCATACTTTTTTTCTGCATACGCCACAAGACTGACAATTAAGACCTGTGCATGCTGGATCGCTAACACGTACGTACAGCGGCTGGGTGCAATCGGTTCCATACATTTCGATAGAATAGCGCCATCGTCATGCTCGACGCTCGGACCTGCCGATGAGTCACCTGAGCCAGCCGGCAACCGCTGAATATACATATTTATCGTCACAGCGTTTCCAGGCATCGTCAACCCTGCCAAACTCATCCAGCGAAAAGTCAAACGAAATTCATGAAACATATGAGACCCCGGGTTGAGGTAGTTCGCGCCTCGAATACCAAAGACTTAAACTTTTGCTCGAACTTTCTTCGATGAAACTTTCAACCATTCAAACATTCAAGAATAATAATCGGGGTCACTGTGCAAATTTTGGTACAAGACAAACAAATACCCGATATTTAACATTCAAAATGGCCGCCATCCATGCATTATCTTTATGGGGGAAAATGAAATTCCCGATCTTTTATAAAACTAAGCCGGTAATGACTGTATATACTCCATAAGTTTCAAAATGAGCCACAACAAATAGTAGGCCAAAGGAATATTATAAAAGCTTGAGATTCTGTAGATCTGTCTCCGAGGCGCGTTCTACCTTAACCAAAATTACGATGACACTGGCAGAATGACTCCGGAGATTTCTCGGGGGTGGGGGGGTGGGGGGGCGGTAGTGAGTATCAGAAGTCCGCTTGCGCCCACGGTCGAAAGAGTACAAATTTTCAATGTACACTGTCTGTGTGGGTCTACAAATCGTTAGTGTGAATATGTTTCAGGTGTCGCCGGCACAAATGAATCTCTGACAGTACTTTTCCGAGGCCGCAAACCAACAATCATTTGTATCGTTATGATTTAGTATACATAAATAAATTTCAAGATATCCACCACAGCTACAGACTGCAAGTTGTAAATGGGTTCAAGTTTAGACACAAAGTCCTTGCATGAAGTTCAGTTTTGTAATGACGGTTATGCGGTTTCATTTGATAGAAAGCGTTTTCTTGGAAGTAGGGATATTTCCAAGAAAGGATTGGTAAACCCTTACAAAAATGAAAGAGCGGTGGGAACAAATGATAAAGTACATTGTAGTGTACCTAGCGCAGTGTAAGCTATCTAGAAAATATATCAGTGTATCGGCAATTGCCCCCGTAAATTATTCCAAAGCTGATAAAATTGATAAGGACGTTGATAACGATAATGTAAAATATAATATTGTTTTTGTCGTTGGTTTCAATACACATACACGTGGGTTAGACAAAGCATGTGTTACACTCTCATGAATTGTGTTTTTCTATAAGTGTTTACTGTTATGAAAAACGCAAAATATAGACATGTATGATCCAATTAGCATGATAAGATATGGTATGGCAAGAGCTGTCAAACGCCATGGATTCTTACAGCTGTTGTATGCCTTTGATTGGAACGAGCGTTTCGGAAGCCACTATACTCGTGCTTGGAGATATTTTCCCACAGGCGCACGGTGGTGCGGCCCTCGTGCTCTATACGTAGTCTGATGTATGGAGCACGAGAGTACACCCCCCCCCCCCTAGACTCTCCACAGTCGCTGTGCCTTGTTTTGTGCGCGCCCACGATGCATGGGCCTGCATTCGAAGGCTACGCTGTGCAGCTGTGAGCACGCGCTGCCAGACACAGCGACTGTCGGTTTTTGCAAGTATATGAATATTCATAAGGGTAGTGTCGTCAAAAGAAACACCTATCTAACTGGGCGGAGGAAATTTTTACTAGTAGCTGGTAGACTTATATACGCAGTATGTTTTTATTTTTCATTTTTCATTTTATTTGGCTATGGTATTTGTCATTTTTTAGCTCCGCTGTCAGCGACGCGGAGCTTATCAAATAGGTTGATTTTCCGTCGTTGTCCGTCGTCGTCCGTCGTCGTCCGTCGTCGTCCGTCGTCGTCGTCGTCGTCCGTCAACAATTGCCTTCTCCTCTGAAACCGCAAGTCCAATTGCTTTGAAATTTTATATGCAGTTCACTTGGGGTGACCTCACTTAAGTTTGTTCAAATCGTGGTGAAATTTGCATATTTGTATTTTTGGGGCATTTTTTGCTGTTTTTGGTAAAAAAATCTTCTTCTCTGAAACCGCTTGTCCGATTTCTTTGAAATTTAATATGCAGTTTACTGAGGGTGACCTCATTTAGATTTGTTCAAATCTTGGTAAAATTTGCATATTTGTATTTTTTAAGGCAATTTTTGTCATTTTTGGTAAAAAAATCTTTAAAAATCTTCTTCTTCAAAACTACCAGTCAGATAGCTTTGATATTTGGTACATATGTCCTTGGGGATGATCTATTTCAGATTTGTTCAAATTGTGCAGAAATATGCAAATTTGCATTTTTAAGGCAATTTTTGCCATTTTTGGTCAAAAAATGTATTTCTCAAAAGGTGCTGGTCTGATAGTTTTGAAATTTGGTATACAGGTTTCTACAGATGAGCTAAGTAATATATATTGAAATTATTGTGAAATCTGTAATTTTGTATTTTGGGGCAATTTTTGCCATTTTTGGTTAAAAAATGTGTATTTCCAAAACTACTCATTTGATAGCTTTGAAATTTGGTATACAGGTTCCTACAGATGAACTAAATGATATTTATTGAAATTATGATGAAATCTGCAATTTTGCACTTTTGGGGCAATTTTTTTCGTTTTTGGTCAAAAAATGTGTATTTCCAAAACTACTCATCTGATAGCTTTGCAATTTGGTATACAAGTTCCTACAGATCACTTTAATGATATTTATTGAAATTATGATGAAATCTGCAATTTTGTAATTTGGGGGCAATTTTGCCATTTTTGGTCAAAAAATGTGTATTTCCAAAACTACTCATCTGATAGCTTTGAAATTTGGTATACAGGTTTCTATAGATTAACTAAATGATATTTATTGAAATGATGATGAAATCTGCAATTTTTATTTTTGGGGGCAATTGTTGCCATTTTGGTCAGAAAATTTATTCTCAAAAACTACTCATCAGATAGCTTGGTTGACATGTTCTTAGGGATGATCCGATGTGATATATTCAAAGTATGATGAAATCTTCAATTGTGTATTTTTGCAGCTATTTTAGCCACTTTTCTCTGGCCACTGCATTGAGCTATCAAAGATTTCCACCTTCTTCATCAACATGTGTCAAAAATAGTTATTCTCTACATAAACACAGCGGAGCTATATCGGCCGCTAGGTCGCTTGTTTTTGATTAACGGATGTGTGCAGTTCTATAAAGTACCCGGATCAGGCAGAAATCCGACGGTCGCTTGCAAGAACGTCCAGACCCTGGGATTCGCGTCGCGTCTCTGAAGGGCGCGCGTGTGTTCGAACAGGGAAGAACGCGAATCGCAGGGTCTCTGCCAGACTAACCCCCCCCCCGTGTGTCTGTATGTGTTGCCATATTCATCCAGCAGTGGAGACCGTTGTTGGGGAACTTTTTGCACAAAATTTCGCCTTCGTCAGGACTGAAAAGATTAACAATGCACGAAAGAAAACATGGAAACACGTCAAATTTATTATTTTCTTTGGCTTTTTTTACATCCCTTGTATTTTCTTTCATTTTGAAAAGAATTCTTTAAGCCTGACAATTGGACACTTAGTTATCGGCTTGTGATTATGTCATTTGGCAACTGTCTACTACTTGTCCAATGATACTAGAAATTCAAACACTGGTGGCGTTGTCTGTCGAGAAAAGAGCGTTATCTAAACTGCACATACAGCACACGTTAATTCATAGCCACCGATGTAAGGCACGCATGGGATTCCTCCCCGGTGGGGCAAACAACTTCGACCGGATACAGGTGTGCGCCCGGAACGTCAGCTATGGTACCGGGCACCACTCGGCCCTCGATATCAACGCAGACATACTCCATGACCCGGTCGCTTGAGTACCATCAGATAGCCGTGGTACTCGACTGCCCAGCCGGTGGGACAGTTGTTCCTGGCAGGGTGGAGGATGACGTTGCTGTGCCGCCCGTCTAAGCAAACCGCACAAGGCACGTCTTGGTACTGCTTGGATTCGAACGGCCCGCTGGGCGTGTAGTACTGAGTGTGGTGTATATACCCTCGATCTGTCTGCATGCCGGGCTCCACCTCGACTTCATCGTACATTGGAACGGGGGGCAGACAGAGGTACTTGTAGCCGTCTCCTGAGTTGTTATGCCGACTTCCAGCCATTACGCCTGCAAATCAATGGTTTACTTTCTTAAATTTAAATTTAATTACCTTTAGACATAAATTTCAGAGATTGATTTTTTAAAGAAACTCCGTACGCCACTGGTGTTGTTAGTGTAGTGTAATGTAGTGTAGTGTAGTGTAGTGTAGTGTAGTGTAGTGAGTGTAGTGTAGTGTAGTGTAGTGTAGTGTAGTGTAGTGTAGTGTGGTGTGGTTTAGTGTAGTGTAGTGTTGTGCAGAGCAGTGCAGTGCACCGAGGTGCAGTGTAGTGTAGTGTAGTGTAGTGTAGTGTAGTGTAGTGTAATGTAGTGTGGTGTAGTGTTGTGCTGTGCAGTGTCGTGTCGTGTCGTGTCGTGCAGTGCAGTGTAATGGAGCATAGAATAATGTAACATATTGTAGTGTTGTGCAGTGCAGTGTAGTGTACTTTTTATTAGTTTGTGTTGTGTTGTCATGTAATTTCCAAGGTGTAATGTGGTGCAGCGTAATACAGTAAAGAGTAGTGTAGCTCAGTGCAGTGCAGTTGACTGCAGTGTAAAGTAGAGTAGTGTTGTATACAGTGTTGCAATGTTATGTGGCGTAGTATAATATAGTAAAAGAGTCGTGTAGGCCTAATGTAGTGCAATGAAGTGTTGTGCAGAGTAGTGCATCGTTGTGATAATGTGTAATGTAGTGCAGAGTAGTGTGGTGTGGCATAGCATAGTTTGGTGTAGTGTTATGAAGTGTTGTGTAGTGTGGATTGGCGTTGTGAAACACGATAAAGTGTGGTGCAGCGCACCCTTGTTCAATGAAATATGGTGGAATGTTCTCACCGTTGTAAACTTTAGTGGTCAGCGCCGGACAGTCATTGTGGCCCCATCTTGTGAACACTACTCCAAACACCGAGGTTGCTTCGATCGTGAAAAAAAAGGAAAAAAAAGTCAAGATTGTAACAATTGCAATGGCGCATAATCTACTATGGGAGACGTTTATGAGGCTGAAATGCTCTCCATTGGTCAATGAGTGATTAGTTATTAGCTATCTACTACCAGGTATCCTATTCTTGATCTCTTTTTCACTCTCGGTAATGCACTTTGAGTGTCATGTATGTTGAGATTGTATACCCAGACCGGCTAACTGCATCCATAAATATCGTCTCTCTTCAAGAATATAAGGCAACGTTTATTACGTATTCATTGTAACTAGTTTGACATGGTCAAAATGAAAGACAACTTTGCTGTAAAAAAATTGCATTGAATAAGCGAAGATAAACGTCTCAACAATACTTACCTTCCCCTCCCGAGGACACTTCTGTAAATTCAAGGAATAAAAAACAGACGGCAGCCAGAACATTGACTAAAATCATGGCCATCCTTGAGAGTAGCTGTCGTTTGCTTCAATAAAGGCGGGATTCCAGGCAGACGACTTCAGATCACGGGGGTGCTAACCCTATCTGGTTTCTCGCAACGCAATAAAAACCTTCAGCTCAATGACGTTTATGAGGGAGGTTTCATCATGCATAGTGTAAGTTTATCTGCCTGATATGACTTTATAAGCTTTGGTTATTGTTTCACAGAAAACGAGGCTGTTGTTTCTCACGGCCTACTATAGTCTAATAAACAACATTTTGGTCTTATAATAGACTGACCTGTGTATACCACAGTCAGACAGTGTTATATAGGTCCTCTGCAACATTAAAAGTAGGTTATCGAGCACACTTGTTCGCATTTCAACATTCAAATCGGCAAGTAATTAAGACGGCATTCGGATGCGGGTTTTTTTGTAGCATAAACTTTTGTCTTGTTGTCTTTTCACCGGACGTCATGTGTAGATGGTATTGCCGCATGGCAGACAGAAATTTGAACCACAGTAAGTTGGTATTTGATGGGAATAGAATTAGTGGAATTGTTGTTTTTTATCAAATGAAAATGCTCATCCTAAAAACATAAAATTGAGCTAAAATCTGCAAACAGTCAAAGCGGGAAAGTTTCAGGAAGGGCAAACTTGTCGTCTTACAATGACAAATATTTTGCAAATGGGATGATCGCCAAGTTATGATTTTCGTTCAGCAACTAAGACCTGAGCCATTAGCTCCTGGGAAGGTGATCAGAATGCTTACAAGCAAAGTTTTCTCACGTCCAAGTTTTGACAATGTTTCAGGATTTTGCGTTAATTCTTATCTCTCTCTCCTCCTCCCCCGAAAATTTCATACAATTTTATTTGCCTGTCATGAGAGCATCTTCCGCAAAAGTGACAAGGCTACAAAAGTATTTTGGTGGCTGTTCCTAGAGTTTTGACATTATTTCACAACTCTTCCCAAGATCTGATGGTCAGCCCCAAAGAACAAAGTGCAGCACTGAAGTCTCCGAGTTATAATGGCAATTATATGAAACACAATAAAATGTAGAGTTTTGATACTTTATTTATTTCGACACTAAAAGCTCCCACCCCACCCCCCTCTCTCTCTATCTCTCTCTATTGCGTGTTAAAACCCTATAAAGTTCTTTTCTTTGACATCAATATGCACATACTGCGCATGACAACTCGTTGCCATGGACATACGGAGAACACAGGATAGCCGCCCCGTTATTGCACGTCACTTCAACGGGGTACAACATGCCTTGGTTTGTGGAACTCCCTGTGCCTGTCACTCTAGCACCCTCGACGTCGAGACAGACGTACTCGGTGCTCTGGGAATTGTACGCCGCCGACATCAGAAATCCGTAGTACTCGACATCCCAGCCGCTGGGACAGTCGCTGCGCGCCGGGTACAGTATGATGTTACTATGGAGCTCGTCCTTGCAAACGGCGCAGGGTACATCGAAGTAGCGGTGTACGTTGAAAGGACCCGTTGATCCGCGGTATTCGGTGGCGTAGACCAAAGCCCGATCGTTCTGAACGCCAGTCTCTACCGTTCCGTAGATCGGCTCATCGGGTAGACATATGTAATTCACGAAGCTGCCAACGGTGCTGTGAAATTTACTTCCCATCACACCTGGAAGGTTAAAACAATCTTTGTAACCCTTTGAGCGCCAAAGTCAATTTTTATCCCCTTTATAAAATATAGCCCAGTCAATAATTTCAGATTTTTGTCAACATTTTAATAAAAAACTGTAGGCAATGAAATGAAATATCCATTTGTTCCAAAATTTTTCAACAAAATACTGAAAAATTCATAAAAATTGGTAAAATGTTGCACTAAAATTTTGGTGGGAAAAATGACAGCACTCAAAGGGTTAATTTGTTCGACTGGAAGGTATTGCCGGTGCGAGTTTTGGGCGCCACTATGTTGAGTAAGTAAAACCACTAAATATATCCTTCGCGCATACTGTACTGTTAAGGCAGCGTTCACAATCACCTGGAGGGGGCGGGTAACGGAGGAGGGGCTTAAAAATATTACACTATGCCTAGGGAGACCTGACAAAATTTGTTACTGCGGGGGGGGGGGCTTAAAACTATAAGTATTGCAAAATATGAAGAATGTTTATTTAGCATTCCCGAGACAAGTAGGGAACATTAAAGTAAGGATTGCCGTAAAATCAAGAGGGGTGCATGAAAACCTTTGAGTGATGTTTTGGGGTCTGGATTTTTTCCACAAATTCTCCCCCCCAGAGGTGATTGTGAACACTAACTTAAAAAGGAAAATCTCACATGAGGGGGGGGGGGATGTGAAAATATGTGTGTCACATTCTGTACGGAGAGCAACCAGGAAATCAAGAAAGTCATGCGGCCGCGAATATTTTGCTTCTGAGCCGATTTATTTTCTGTTCCGGAGTATGTGATCAAAAGAATGTGCTAGAAGTACGCTAAATCATCTTATTTGATAGAATTAGATTTTAAAATTTTATTATCACACTATCCCTTGTATGGAATAGGGCACAATTGTCCCAACCACGTTCGTTCGGGATATGTAGTCAACTTGCCCTTGGTCAACTTGTTCAAATTTGGAAAAATATGAGTTGTCTTACACCATGCAGATCGTTTTGAATAAAATTTACCTTTATAAACCAGGCTTGTAGAGTTGGGACATCCCTCGTGTCCCCATCTGGTGAACACTACATTGCTATTCTCGGTGGCAGCTGAAAGACAAACGATACTGTTATAGCAGCAACCCTGTACTAAAACAACTGAAATCGCTACTTGACAGCAAACAGCAGTGTCTCTCTGTCAGGAAGCTTCATGTACAAATTTCAGTCATACTGCAGTGTGGTCGTTGCAAGTGTGCTTCCTTGCAAGCCTGTCTGTAAATACGCCCATCGGTTGGTCGTTGAATAAGTGAATGCAAAGTTGTCAGCCTAGTTCTCCAATTTTCATCTCTCTCTGATGTCTGCCAGACTTTGCTACCTTCGTTCGTATACCGTCCCCCACCAGTAAGTTATTTGCCTACCGGCGCTTTCGGCTGGACGTCCCTGCAACAGCCCCAGAAATACCACTATAAGCACAGGATGAAACATCTCCATGTCACTCACGGCAGAAAAGTGAATATTTTACAGAGAAACGCAACAGGTGTTTGATATGAGCGTTCCTCGCCGTCCTTGAAACAACTGTGTCTTACAACCTGTCACGTGACAGTAAACGTTTAACCGAAATACAGGACACGTCGGGGGAGTGGAATGTCACATGTGTTTTAAAGTCAACATATGTTTTATAGACATTTTCTCGGTCACAGCTCATTCCAGCACCATATATACAATGCTAGCTGTAACCAGTACAATGAGAAATGTTGTTAGTTTCTTATTTTTAAGTATTACTTATCATGTAATAAAAGATAAAGTAATATTAAGGCCACATTTTATTGGTTTGTGTATTTTTTTATATTTCTTATCACGTAATTAAGGCTAAGGATAATTAAAAAGAGATATCAGACACCTGTTTTTTCTCATCGTTTTAAAACGAAAGCGTCTCATGCATCGGGGTCGGCGGCAATCATGATTCCCTATGACGTCATAGTTTGTTTATCACCTGGCACAAATAAATATTTGTCCTAAATTTTTGACGACACTTCGCTTACAGTATGGCACAATTAGAAATTTGTTACAATCAATAATTACGATTGAAATCACAGTGATTTTGCCACAAGCAGCAGAGATATAACACGGGCGTAACAAAAAGAGCATTTGTCAGAAAATTCTGCCGACGAGTAGGCTATGTCGTGCGCGCGATGCTACACTTTGCAAGTTGATGATGGGCGCCGTTCAAACACCTAATATCCCATGATGCAACTGTTCTTGCTACGCCATCGTAAAGCTAAAATAATTTTAGCCAGTTCAGTTCAGTCGCCAGCAAATCTCTAACAATGTTGCTGACAAGGGTACTCCCGGCGGTGATTCTATTTGCACTCTACGGATCGCAAGGTAAGTGAATTCTCTAGACTCGTCTGCAGCAACGACAATTAACGATTAATTGGCGATTTTTTTAATTTCCGCGCAGGATCACCACCTTGTAAATTCAGTAGGTTGGACATGAGTAGTGCCATTACGAACGTTCGTTGTTCTGAAAGTTAAAAAATTCACGGAATATCAGATGCCACGAAACGTGGAAGTTAAAACTCAGTGAGACTAAAATTTTCCCTTCCTTCTTTCCGAAATCATTAAACAATTTATTTGATAATTTTTGAGTGAACATATATGCGTCTGTTAGCCCAATAGCACTGATCGCAAATGACGTCACTGTTCTCTCTCATTAATATGCATAAATAAATATTTGTCTGCATTTTCCGCATGAACGACGAAAATAAACCTGCTAGCGTTACAATGGTTACCAAAAGTCACGGTAGTTCGTGGTATTTTATGGCTCAGACTACAAGCAGCAACAAAAGCCGCCCATGCAACAACAAAGTTTGTCCGAATTTTAGGCAGCGTTGTCCGAAGTCGCGCGCGTGCAGCTATGTTTAGTAACAAACCTGAAATCGCGATCAACGCCATTAGAAATTAAGGACAGCCTGATTAGAAAGACGAAACGTATTTTTTCACATTCAGTTTCTCTCACTGAGATTTATAAACATTTATTTTGGATTTTGGTATAAGCAGAGCACGACTGCCCTTATTCTGCGATCTGCGCACAGTATTCCTCTTTCAAACGATAACGTTTTCCCCGCCACAACTGGAATTTGATTACAAACTGTTGCTACAGATTATTTTTTCCAATAGATGATCTGATTTACAAATCTGACTGGTCGTTTGCATTTCCTTTGTTTTATTTCAGTGACAAGTGTGTCAAAGGGCACGGTGTTCACAAGATGGGGACACAGCGAATGTCCCGAACCTTCGAAACTAGTCTACAACGGTAATATTCTTTATTAAGATGAAAGTATAATCCCTCCGTGCGATTTGGCGCCAGTATTGACAAATGTAAAGAATACAGGGTAATTCGATCTGTATTGTGATGAAGCTTTAAGGGCGCGCATGCATATTTCGTAGGTTACCCTCTCCCAACTCGTATTCCAGGTTCTCTGAGATAAAACCATTACCCTATTTCTCATCGTTCGATTACTTGATTGGTTAATTTTCAACCGGTGCGTAAATCATAACCGACGCCATGGCACTAAAACTTGCAAGGAGATGCGGTCAACCCTGAATTTATGAAAATCTGTGTCCAATGTGAGACTGAATATTTCTTTGCAAAGAACATTTTGCTTATAGCACTCTTGTCATTCTTTCCGTTCGAAGGTATTATGGCGGGAAAGTATTACACGAATACCGGCAGTGGCGGCAATTTTCTGTGTCTGCCGTTCACTCCAATATACGACGAGACTGTCCTTGTGGAGGGCCTCCAGAACGAAAGAGGCGCTTGTACCACCAGGAGTACCGTTCCACTACTGGTCCGTTCGCCACGCAAAAGGACAACGACCTACCTTGCGTGGTGTGCTTAGACGGGCTGCACAGCAGCACCATACTACACCCAGCGAGAAATGACTGTCCAACCGGCTTTCATCTTCAATATCACGGCTACTTGATCGGGGCGCAGTACACTTCGTCCACCTACGACAGCATAGAAACTACGTGCGTCGATCACGAGGGTAGAACGGTTCCGTTCACCAGCGCTGCGGTCAATGGCGGCTACCTGATGCCCGTTGACGGCAAATGTATATCCGGCACCGCACTACCGTGTACCCATTATATCGATGGTTTCGAACTGACTTGCGCAATGTGTTCAGTTTGAATAGGACTGTCTGTTTAGCATTTATTTTTCATATAATTTTGTCCAGGTTCACGGATGCAAATATTTTAAACTTTTGCAAATTCGCCATAATTATAACCATTATCTTCATTAGGACGCCTAAACTATGGAATTTGTTTCGTTTATGAAACAATGGCGAAAATGAATTAATGGTCATGACCGACTGGTCATGACCATTAATTCATGACCATTAATTCATTTTCGCGATGGTTTCATGTAGCTTGTCTAAAACCGGGGTCAAATATATGCATGGTCACCCATTCATTCAGTATCTTTGAACATGCCAAACAATATAAGTAGTATCTCGTATCAAACTAAAGTCACGAAAAATGGCTGACTTTGTCCCTATAACGCAATTTAACTATTGCTTATTCAAACTGGCGGCCATCCCTTTCATAAATGGCGAAAGATTATACCTTTGATGAAACGCAAGACAATATAAAAACCTGTTTCTCATATACCAGCTTCCAAATGAGTCTAAAAAGAGTGAATGTGTGACTGTAAAGAATCGTCAGCGAGCCGAATCCTGGTGTAATACAGTTACCACCATCAGCTGCAACTTAAGGTAGTATGCACCTCGAAAGCGAAAGACCTAAACTTTTGCCAAATATTTTCCTCAACGAAGCTTTCAACTTTTCTCTTAACAAATCAAGAGTAAAAATCAAGGATCCCTGTGTAAATTTTCGTACCGGAGCAACAATATTACATTTACCGATGTTTGAAATTGGAAATGGCCGCTATCTCTGTGCTAGCTGTGGAAACGCAGCTATCTGTTGGCGGGGTAGCGTGCGTCGTTATGCGGGTGAAAGGTCAGTGGCGGGGTTGACCTTTGACCCGCATGAAGACGCACGCTACCCCGCCAACAGATAGCTGCGTTTCCACAGCTATCTCTGTGCTAACTCTATTGGGGGGGGGGGGGGATAAAATGTTTGGTTTCGAAAAATTAAAACGCTGAAATTTTTTCTCATGCTAAGAGCCTTAAAACGAGTCCACACAAGTGACAGATCAGAATATAATTGTGAAAGTGTGAGAGATGATTTTGATGTCAAATTGGATTGCCGTGAGTGTATTTTAAGCTTACATTTTATCGAAATTGAAAAGAAGCGCAAATTAATTGACACTCAGAGAAAAATTGATGCGGATGGAATCGTGCTGAGAGAGAGAGAGAGAGAGAGAGAGAGAGAGAGAGAGAGAGAGAGAGAGAGGAACAGTGGTGTAGTCAGTCAGGTTGACATTGAGCATAAAGCAGTTCTTATTTTATAATTAAGGAGCACACCAATTTATATCTTGGGTGGGGCAGCTTATGGAAGTAGGCCAATTATCAGAAGTGAAATATTGTCTTGTTTTAGTTGTTTTAGACAAACTAAGATTTTTGAACAGATAAAAAATCACATAAAGAAATACCATTACCCTTAGTGACTGCGTCGTGTCTTTATAAGGCATACCTTCAGTGATGAATTCAGAAATACTTCCAGTTGATTTTTTGTGTCAAGAAGTTGACCAGTAAAAACCTGCAAGGATACAAGCTTCAAAATAACAGCAGAGGTGCAAGCTCCAGAGATCACTTAAACCAATATCAACCAGCAATGTAAGTTACTATACTGCCCTCTATCAAAGCAACATTTTTCGGAAGCCCTCCAACTGCCCGATATCAAATGGTTCTTGTCAGACGCAAAAACTTTCAATTGTGTCGATTACACCTATAGTCCACTATGGCAACACACGGTTGTTTTTTAGTATTTCAAATACACAGAATGTCTAGGTTCTACCTACGAAAGGCTCCCCGGCCGAGCTCTGAAACATAGCGCTGAAGGCATTTGAGGTCACACCAGGGCCTTTTCCGATAAAGATAAATAGTGTGAATGTGGCGGGTCAACTCGTGAAGTGGACAACGGGAAATCCCCTTTGGTTAGTTCTTTAACTCTGTGTAAATATTGAACGTTGCTATGTATACATTGCTCCGGTGTATCAGGTAAGAAACGTGTGTCATCATTCTTCGTATACAGGCTGTGTCCTGTCTCTCTCTGTCTCTGTCTCTGTCTCTCTCTCTCTCTCTCTCTCTCTCTCTCTCTCTCTCTCTCTCTCTCTCTCTCTCTCTCTGATAGGCTCTTTTCTCAAAGTTCAATTTCCCTATTCAACATTCTATCAAACGATTCGCATCATGACAGAATGTTGAAAAGGAAACAAATAGCTCAGCAAGTCAATTCTCTGCCCTTGATAATAGATCTCTGTGTACAGGCGAAACGGGTTTTAGAATAAATAAAACATCAACTGTTATCATGGTTTTTATTTGACTGGCATTACATTTTTCAAGTGCGAACGTTTTAATATATCATGTGTCTACTAGTGTACCTGCACTGATGCTGACCCGAAAGATAAATTGTGTACAAAATACAGTTGTCAACAATGATATCCGATGACATAATCTATTCAGGTTGTATTGATAAGTTGGCAGAAGAGCAAACGACTGGTTTTACAAAGAGAATACAAATACTAGAGGATACGTGAAAATGTGTACTAATACCCATATTGTTCCTCAATCATCCAACATAACAAAAAACGCAAGCAGTAATAGTCTCTGTTGTAAGGTTTATTTTCAATTCTGTTGCAAATTTTGTTTCAAAAAAGTCATATGTCCCGAACAAAATGCGGAAATGGGATAATTTTGGAATTTTTTTGCATATCGCTCAAACCATTTCTACCTAGTGACAAGTATGTCGCCTTATTCGCTCTGGCTTCAATTCAGTGAACATAGCAAGATTCCCACGAAATGAAAACAAAAGGTAAAGAGGGCGCTGTCGAAGGCCGGGTCGTCAATATGACCGATGTAGGTGTCAGGCACGGAGTCGTTCATAAAGCGACGCGAAGATCACGTCAGACAAACATGACGTCATAACTCGCATCGCCCATGTCATCCATAGCGCCGTCATCCACAACGCATCGGTCGTCATGGTTACATGGCCTGAAAATGCTTGATAATATGTACATGTGGTAAACAGGTGAAAATTGAAAATTAAACATGCAAATATTTTGCAACACGATGTATTATTATCAATGTCAGCAGCAATACGATAATTTTCCCGGGTTGAGTTTTTGGAAATGATTTCCCCTAGTAACTACTATGTCCCGAATTTAGGCAATTTTTGAATTGTGACGAAGTTCTATTTAATTTACAACTTTTCTGCGTGCGGTACAGTAATATTAATACAATTTATAGAGTTTAATTGTACTGAATACATCAGGCATGCGTCATACGCAGTACAATTAAACGCACGATTAGATTTATTCCGTCGGATAAATTACAGGTCTTCTCTTTTGTTTGTGTGGCTCTTTTTAGCCACACAGGTGCGTAAAGTAAAGGTTCCATCACAACCACTGGAAGATAAGGTCTGCGCATGCTCCCTTCACATGGTACAAGCCATTGTGTGCGAGAAGTCCGTCTTAAGCTCCCTATATTCAGGAATAGGAAAAAAAGATAGTAAAACATTTAATTAGGCCTAATGTTTTCAATTCTAACGTCGTTTCGAATATTAATTTTACATTCTCATCTAAAAGCGAGCGAAATGTTTCTCAAAATTTTAATTGAATTGAACCATCTGTTCGTCTGTCCGTCAACACGAGAGTTTAAGATTTAATCAATTCTAATTCTCATTTTTCTGTCCCCGTCACAGCACGTGATTTTTTATTTCCTAATACATATGCATCTGTGTGGCTTTATCGACGTATTTGAATATAGACAAACACAAATTCTTGCCAATGAAACAAACAAACAAAACTCCCAAAAGTACATTAAACAGAAATACATAAATAAATAAAACAGAAATAAATAAATAAATAAATAAATAAATAAACCGCATCTCTGATTAGTTTTTAAAAAACCCTGAATGAGATATGAACCTGAGTAAATACCTTATACATTTCCCAAGTCTGCTACGTCATAATCTTCACCATGGCTACAAGAGTGGTAACCAAGATACAGTGTTTTGCGGAGAGTGATGCTACACCACTATCTGTATAAATGAATAATATCATACAAATGTGAGTTAAAATCACTGCCTCAACATTCTGTCAATTATCAGTCTGTGTGTCTTACCGTCTGTCTGTTCTCTGTACACTTCTCCCTCCCCGTCTGTCCGTATATTTCTCTGCATCGTTATCTGCCCTTGATAATCTTTTCTGTCTGAGTAGAATATCCATCAACATCAACATCAAGTTTGTCTAATTTCTTTTGAATCCGCCTCTCATGGTTGGCTGAATATCAGGTTCTCGTCCTTCTTTACAAATTTATAGATTAGCCAAGAAAGAAAGTGACCGAAATAACCATGCTACACCACAACTGATAAGCAGATTCTACACACCACACTTCCTCCACATACTCTGCTGAGGCCAAATAAAAAATCAAAAACAAAATAGAACCGTTTTTCCTGTGATCTTTCCTACCCTATTTGAAACCCAATGTCATCTGTCTTTTTCGAATTTTCAAAAACCACACGTGATTTTGCAAAATCTATATGTGCTTCATGGATCACAACCATAAGACATTGAACTCTAAAATAAGTTGCCGCCAGACCTACCCCATTTCCTGATGGCATTTTAATGGAAACACACCTTTTATGCTAACATTCACAATCATGTAATTACCTTGACAGTCAATCTCATCCTTGACGTCGATGCACTCCACGGCGGCGTTTGGCGTCACCTTCGCGCACAGGAATACATATTTATCACACTGTTCGCTGTCTGCCGTCACGCTGGCCGACAAACCTGTTGAAAGAGTGCTGCCGTCAGAGTCGGACGCTATCTTCAGCGGGAAGTCGTCCTCATCACTGGGGAAGGCGGAGGACGCCGTCGTTAAATCTTTGTCATCGGAGAGGCGGTGACGTCGATATCCAGGCTCCCTCCGGTGTTCGTCAGGCCGATTTCGTAGGTCATCTCGACGGCCGTGTGTGTCGTGATTGTGTACGAGGACGGGTCAGTGATTTTGAAACTGTCGGAAACGATGCCGATGTCTAATGCAGAGCGGATAAAACAAGAAACGAGTGTCAATTGACAGCACAGTGTAATGTCAACACGCAGTACTCGTATACGGCCCTGAAATCACGTGTATACAGTTTTAAACATTGACCATTACTTTTAAGTAGGATGCACCTGGAAATTGAAAGACTTAAACTTTTGCTCAAACTTTCCTTTAGGAAACATTAAACCATTGTCTTTGTTTGTTTTTTCCCTGGCTGGCTGGTAGGTTTTGCAAAAATCCAAGGACGGCAAACAAAGAATTTTCTTTAATATGGCCTAAGCGGAATGATTTGATTGATAATACCTACATGAAGAACCACAGAGAAAAAAACAAATAATAAATAGAGGGCCAAACTCGTAGCATTGGGCCCCTAAAGTAGTAAACCTTGAGAAAAACACTCACTAAAGTAATGTAAAAAACAGCAACTACTGCCACAGCCAATATGACTAAACGGCCGACTTCGAGCAATTTGTTCTGTGAACTCGTTTTGTCGTAGAGGGCGACAGCTATGCCGATTAATGATTTTGCTCAATTCGACATCGAGAGACGACTCTTCGAGACCACTAGGAAATACCAACCAGTGTAGGACGCATCACCGCGAAGAGAATTCTGATGCAACAGGGTGGGCTCCCCGTTTACTATTGACAGAGCACCGAATTAATTTGAATATAATAACTCACGTGAGCAGTCACTTGATCCAGCTTCATCTGAACCACTTCCGAACTCCATACAGTCAGCGTTGTTCTCGGCATCTGTGTCTGTACTGGTGACGACGAGCACAGCGCACAGGTGGTCGTAGTCGGTGCACTCATCGGCGTCCAGTTTTAGCGCCGCGGTTGCTCCCGTGATCTCTGATTCGCCCTCGTCTGGGACGCTGGTCGAAGGCACGTTATCAGCCTTAAAGGCATCTGACTTCAAAGTGGCCGCGTAGTAATTGTCATTGTTGGTGAAGTAGAGGTTGACATCGGTAACAGTACCGGCACCGTCAGTGGCAGATGCCTTGATGTCAAAGTGATTGCAGTGTCTTCAACTGTATTGTAAGTTATCCCTGACGGTGAAGGGCTGTGATTTTGAAAGACCCTTGCTCTGCAGCGACATCTTCAGCAAAATATATGAATGAATGAATAAATATTAGCAGAAATGACGCTACCACTTAATTTCTTCATAATAAAGTCGTTAACGAAATCCGTATCACACATAAAAAAGGCTACTTAATGCATTATTTTATCGACATATGTTTTCTAAAGATATTGCATGACATTTATTCAAATAAACTCTGTATTTCCGGTAACATGCCTCAGAAAATTAGGGAGGTAGGTAGGTCGGAACTTTTTTCAGTTTTTTCCTTTTTGTTGGCAGAGACCCATAGGCGCTTGGCACATTGCTGGGATAATAATCGTATTTAATATGTAGAATGTCTATATTGAACTTGATTATTAAATAAAAGAATCACCGTACGCGATATTAGTGTAGGCCTATAGGCCTACATGTTGACTGGCGAATGGCTATGGCTGCCTGGCTCGGGCCCGGCGAACGCACTGCATAATCATCAATGTGTAGAATGTCTACATGACTTGATTATTTATTAAAGAATAACGGTACGTGATATCAATGTACATGTCGGCTAGCTTAACCGAGCGGCTGTAGAGCTCTGCAGGGCTTGGGCCCGGCTTTGGCCCATTGTCCACTGCTGCACAGAAAGGACTTCAAGGTGAGAAAGTAATTCACAGCCCGATTTCATAAATCAGCGAAATTCACGAACTCTGAGAGTTTCCGGTGATAAAAACTGGTCAACGGTCAGATGGTTGCATAAACAATCGATCGACTGGCCTCTTTTGCCTAAAATCATACCTTACCCTATGCTACTGGCGAGAAATCGTCCTGAAATCGGCTGGGCACACCAACCCAGCGCCGGCCATTTTGAATAAGCTGCATGCAATGTATGCGCCTGTGCATTCAACCCTTGGCAGATGACGTCATTGGTCTTCTCTCATTGACGTGTACATTGAATGCAGCTTATTCAAAATGGCCGGCGCTGGGTTGGTGTGCCCAGCGGATTTCAGGACGATTTCTCGCCAGTAGCATAGGGTAAGGTATGATTTTAGGCAAAAGAGGCCAGTCGATCGATTGTTTATGCAACCATCTGACCGTTGACCAGTTTTTATCACCGGAAACGCTCAGAGTTCGTGAATTTCGCTGATTTATGAAATCGGGCTGTGAATTACTTTCTCACCTTGAGTTCCTGTCTGTGCAGCAGTGGACAACGGGCCAAAGCCGGGCCCAAGCCCTGCAGAGCTCTACAGCCGCTCGGTTAAGCTAGCCGACATGTACATTGATATCACGTACCGTTATTCTTTAATAAATAATCAAGTCATGTAAACATTCTACACATTGATGATTATGCAATGCGTTCGCCCGCCCGAGCCAGGCAGCCGTACAATGCCAGTCAACATGTGCCTACACTACGTACGGTGATTCTTTTACTGAATAATCGAGTCGTATATAGACATTCTACATATTAAATACGATTATTATCCCAGCAATATGCCAAGCGCCTGTGCAGAGACCCGTAGAGACGGTGAAATTTAGAGAATTTAGAAGTTTCTGTTGAAAATTCGGAAAAGATGTCTGGGATCGGCGGTTTTTCTTGGGTAGGTCGAGTTACCGGAAACATACCTATTTTTGTTTATCTGGCGTAAGGCTGCGTTCACAAAAAATGAGGGAGGGGGCTAGAGGAATTCAGGGGGATTCGAAAATTTTGGGGTAGTGGAGGCGGAATTGAATGTTTTGCGCTGCCTATTGGGGGACCTGAAAATGTTTTGTTCCCTTTAACTTTTCCAATTCAAAGGTTTGTCAGGTAATTCAATGAAAAATGAATAACATTTATTGTCATTAAATTGTTCTAATGTTAGTAATAATTAAACAAAATCTAGAACCATTTTGTCACATTTCATGACTCTTATCTCGAAAAAATCTAAACATGTATGATTTTCGTAAAAAACCCAAACAAGTGGGCCTAGTAACGGGGCAGAAGCTGCAACTGTTGATATTTTTGCAATATTTCTATGCAATATATCAAATACAGTTTCTTGCTGTCTCCCTACAGTATGCTGAAACACACAATATTCAGAAGCCTGTATACATAAATATGTCTTTGATGATAATTGAATCGGAGTCCAGACTGAAAGTCATTTTCAATGACACAAATGCACGATAGACATACACAGGCTGTGTTGAAGAAGAGTTGGGTCAAATGACGCTAATGACAGTGAAATATACTTATATATAAGATCAGACCAGAGAGCAACACATGATATGGAAGACCAGGAAACTTGAAAGTTATCAGGGATTTTCGAATTCCGGCATATGAGAATAATCAAATATCGAAGAAAAACAAGAGGTCGACGTGCTTGATTTTCTAAGGTTTCACATTCTCATCGTAAAATAACACAAAGGTAAAACTTTGAACAGTAAAGACTCTAATTTAAACGAAAAAATGTGTTACCGAATGGAATTATTTATTTTCTACCAAATTTGCCCATTATTACACCCAAAATTTTAAAGATATAAAACATATGGAATATTTTAACCTTCCAATATTGTTAATTTTTTAGCAGCATCGAAGTCATATATGCCTTGTACTTTTGGAAAAAAAAATTGGTTGGTCACTGTGCTCAGATTTGGCAAAATGTAGCCAGGAATTCACAATTTGCATATTCTCTCATGATGGTCATCTTGTGTGCTTTTCAGTACGTGCCATTGACCTTGCCAGAGTAGGATAGACTCAAGTCGGCTTAGACAGATAAATCTTAAAAATCCACTGATGCATTTAAATGAACCAATTTAAGAATTTGCCTTTATAGAAATATAGCTCTACAAACTGTAGTGTCGAACATCTGCGAGTAGAACTGCTCGATACATGTTTATTTTTTATTTGCGTGCATCCCTAATATTATATAGGGCTCAGCCCTTGGTGTCGCGCCAGGAGTTAAGATTGGCAATGTTATTTGTATTGATTCATGATAAACTGTAATTGTTATTTCATAAACGTTTATATGACAACTATGCCCAGTTTCCCTCTGATGAAAGCAGTTCACGTACTTACACGACGTCAAACCTGCAGCAGGGCAGGTATAGATTTTCTGTAGCGTGTAAAAATTTTGGACAAAAAACAATGATAACAGCCTATGGCGTTAAACAAGGGACGTATTATGCAATAATTATCATTGCAATGGTAACCGCACTGCCCACCTTCCACTTGCAAGCTGAAAACTATAGCGTTCCGTCTAAAAACTTGCAAATTTTGAATCTAATTATTGACACAGGGGCGCTCTTCTATAATTCAATCCCAGCATTCTTTGCGTATGCCCCCGTTCATATGCACGACAGTTTTCTCCGTTTATCTATGTCAACGATACTTTGTATCAGCGACAAGGTGTATAATAACATTTACTGGCTAATAAAAGAGGTATATTTTATAAAAGGCATGTTATATCATAGTAATTTTTTTCGTATTTGTTTATTTACGAGTACTCAAAAAAAAAAAAACGTGGCGGCGCCCACGAAAGAAGGGTACACTTCCGGTTACTCGCATAGTATATTATGAATAAGCGCATGCGTAGTCAGTAAGCCGCTGGCGCGACTAATAAGTATGCGGCTATATGATAATTTGGGACGGGCTTGACAACTTTTAATCATATAGACGGGGGAGGACATGAACATTTTTGAGGGAGCTGAGGGGAAATCTGAAAAAATAAGATTTCAATCGCGATTCTTCCAGACCCCCCCAACCGTTATTTATGAACGCAGCCTAAATACTAATTGTCAACCAAAAAAAGAAACCCAAAAAACGAAAGTGAGTTGAACTTATTTTTATATACAAGTGGACGCAAATCGGTTCTTTTTTAATTCATAGAATGTAAATCTTATTATACCTGGACAAGCTTTTGTTCCTGCATGGTTTTGCTCAGTACCAAACGGTAAACACTCATAGTCATCTTCAGGATTGGTGTCATCTTCTGCCGTGATTACGACACACACGTACTCATATTCCTGACAGTTCTCGACGTCTATCAGCACATCGGGAATTTCTTCCTCGGTGATTGTTTCAGTGCCGCCAGCGGTTATATCAACAGCTTGTGCTAGTTCATGTTCCACAGGAGACGACTTTAGCGTGCCAGCTTCATGAAATGTTTCGCTGTCCGTGAAATAAACATTCAAATGGGTGACTTTTCCATCGGTGCTGGCGCCACCGTTTTCTGTCAGGACAACGGTAACTGTGATTGTTTGGGCCGTTCCACCAGCTGTGTAGGTCAGAGTATCAACGCCGGCAATCACAAGAGAATCGACCTGAACCTCTGCGAATATAGAACAAAGAGTATTATAAAGCGAAACTCATTGACAATCTTGGATCTGACCTCGGCCTAAAATACTCAATTGAATATCGGTATAATTCCTAAGCACGGGTCATATTCCCATCTATGATAATCATATTAAAGTTCACCATTTTCAATCAAGCAGACTCCGAATACAAGTAAAAACTCAGGTAAGCGAGTAATTTAGTAGAATAAATCAAGACTTGACATAGTACAGCGCAACAAAATATTATTTAGTGCAAATAACTTCTGCGCTTATGACATCACGATATCCTTGGAAAAGAAAGTGGGATATTTATTGACTGTGATTTAATTGTAAGTTTTTGACTGTGTATGGACAATTCTTAAATTTGTTATTGAAGCACTCCTACGTTAACTTACCCTGTGCATTGCAGACGAAGTTCAAGCCGAGAAGAATGGTCACAACACCGGATATCCTCGCCAAGCTGAAAAAACACCGTCAAGAATTTTTATTAGAATAGAGAGAGCTAATTTTTCATGATATGCTGCATTTCATTTCAAAAAGATATGCTTAGCTTTCTTTAATTGATCGTGACAAAATTTTGTGACAATCGTCAGAATTCTTATATCGCTCGTTCGCGTCATTCGAGAACAAGGGGGGTACTCTTATACTAAAGAGTACGGGTATGTGCCGCCCGAATAGGTCACTTTTTCACGAACAGAACTCCCATACACCTCATCAAAAACCTTCACATGCATTAAATAAAACTTCTAAATTTGTCATGAAAATCCCTAACAATGGGTCATTGTTTTGGAATATTCACGGGTAGATATTTTCAGCTTGGGCGGCACACCCCCGTATGAAAATATATGGAGAGCCCCACACCCACATACCAACGCTTCGCTCGAGTATACCCATATTTTGCGTAGTCTGCAAACACACACGCTTGTGACCCAAGGCTTAAAGTTAAAACCGATGACGACAAATAAACCTTATCTTAATATTATGATGAACGCTCAGTAACAACAGGACCGTGCGAAGACTAGATCAGATGCAAAAATCTTGACCGTAAATAGTTAAAAGCTGGAAGAAATTGGCAACCTGGGCAATCTGGTTTAGTTTTGATGCGAAAAAGTACAGAAAAGAAGGAGGAGATACAAATATAGGTTGACTAGGCCATTTTCATGAGCAGGTTTTCAAACGACGAGACATTTTACAAGGCTATGTCGCAGTATGTGACGCCGTCCCCTCTCCCCAGTCACCTTACCTCATCTTTCGTGCTATTTCCCCCTTCGGCTGGAATCTGTGTTATGAGGTCTCTCAATCTATCCAACGTGTTTTAAATACTACTGATGCATGAAAATCAAGTAAATCAGTAACTTGATATGTGAGCTAATTAGGGTTGGACATAGATAAAATGTGGCCAACCCTACAGTTAATATGTATCTGACCGTCCCAAGGGCACTTTTAATATTATAGACGACTACTCGGCTCGGTTGATTGCCAATAAAGGAGTAAATGAGTACCATAAGGCGTACTACCCAGAATGCATTCAGTGGAATTAAGTTTGACGCATGGTAAAGGATTATAATTACTGGCAATGTACTTCCTAGTGTTTGATAGAACAGTTATTGATTATGAACGCACGTTTACACACATACCTTCATATCTGCATACATACATACATACATACATACATACATACATACATACATACATACGCACGCACGCACGCCTGCCTGCCTACCTACCTACCTACCTGCATGCATGCATGCCTACCTACCTACGCACCAACCTACCTACCTACCTACCTACCTACCTACATAAATGTGAGTAAAGACGGGATTACACGTATTCTTTTTTAAGATGAAATTAAAATTTCTTTTTGCGACTGGCGTCAATGTTTATGAAAGTCTAGAATAATTGCCGTTGCATTGCGGCGAGGAGGGCGCACATCCATAGACCATTCGCAGGTCTCACGTAAAGCTCTCTGGGATAAGTCAATTTCCTTTTAGTTCTCATATCACTATATCCATCGATGAAAAATGGCCTAGCTAAGATTTTGGAAAGCAAATGCGAATCTCTTCTACATGAAAGTTAACGTCATTGCCTTCCAGTTTCATTTAACTTTCTTTGTATTTTTTGCCATTATTTCTGACAAATTTCTGTGTTTGCCATTCATATCAGGCCCCATCTACAGCGAGACTGTCATTACTTACGATATCCAAAACGAAAGAGGGCGCTTGTTGAATAGGGAGTGTTCCGTTCACCATAAAACCGGACAACGACCTGCCATGCAAGTTATGCAGGGTCAAACCGGAGCTTCACACTAACTACACTCTGAGACTACACCCTGCAGGGAGAAATAATTGCCCGATTGGCTGTCCAGTTCGTTCACCTATACATAGGCATTGAAATCACTGCGTCGATCACCAACTGCTTCCTTTAACAATAAGTTCAGTTTAAGGCAATATACATCACAACGATCTTCATAAACATAAAATACATCTTGAATCCAACATATTGGAGCGAGAGAGAGAGAGAGAGAGAGAGAGAGAGAGAGAGAGAGAGAGAGAGAGAGAGAGAGAGAGAGAGAGAGAGAGAGACTGTAGCGTCAGCCAGAGTAATCGGCCTGCCGGTTAATAATGTTGCGAATTTGTATTTCAGGTTTGTATCATCCCTGAATTGCTCAAGTACTTTTTAATAGATCGAGTACACCAATTTGACCACTGACATACTTTGCAGATCATTTCTAGATTTCCCTAGACCCTACAAAATGCTGTTGCGCTTGCGGATGACAAGCAGAGGTCAGCGGAAGAGCTTTAGGGGTCACATTATGATTCACTGCAGGCGATAAAAGGCAAATAGAGTTAAATTGACGACAGAGCCTGTTACACTGACTATAAGAAACCCAGTATCCCTTTGATTATGAGCTTTGCATCTACAAAGACGAAAATATCTTACACTTCGCCATATCAAAAGGAGTCTGTGAATTTTTTTCTTCTTTTCACAAATTTTCGCCGCAACAAAGCTTTATACCTGTCATCTTTATTTGTTGTTGCATTCGCTTGTGCATACTCTTCTACAGTAGTGTAACTGCATAACAGAATCTCTCAATGGCAAAAAGGGCAAGTAGGAACAAAGGTGTAGAATGTAGGGTCACGTGTTAAATAAGATTATGACTGGAGCTCATTTTCTGATGGTGAGACGATGAGACGGACGAGGAGGGGAAGAATCGGGAGGAGAAAGCCCCCCTCAAAGACAAGGCCAGAAATACATTCCCATTTACGAGACTACACGAAGGGGAGCGCGTAATAATATTGGGGAGAAATGACAGAAGAGGGGTGGGGAAGTAGAGAAGAAAGCATGGCAGTAGGCTGAGATGTTTAGGTAGATTGGCTTTGTAACTATAGCAATAACGTGAGTGTGTGTTCTGTTTCTAACAAGATAGACCATCAGAAAATTAGCCACAACCTCTTAATTTAGTCTCATTTTTATCGGAAAATATTTGGTATGTCCAGTTTTGACAAAGGCAGAAATACGATAATAACCACTCTCCTTTTCAAAGGTCTTATTTCATTCCATATCTTCTGGAAACCGTATATACAAGGAATCCGTAATAGTGTAACTCACAACAGGAAGACCGAACATACACGAATGGTGTCAATCATATCGGATTAGTCATTTCCTTGTTGTTGATCATACTGATGTATTACAGCCATGTTGATAACATTTCCAAGAAAATGTAAGGAAAGACAAGGAGGGTGCTATTGTAGACTACTAATCTTTAAAATTAGCAATTACGAAGAATCATCAATAATATTTGAGACCGCGTGTTTTTAGACTCGATATTGCCTCACTGTGGCTGCTAAAACAATTGGATACATTCTCTGACACTTAACGTGTCATCTTTCTACAAGGTGTATTCAAGGTAGATGACTGATCTAAACACACACTATACTCGAAACATCAAGTCTGCTGTTGTATATTTAAACTATTTATTGGTCATTTGTCGCACCAGACCAACATATCTTGATTCTACAGACCAAAGAGACATATCCGACACGGAGTCGTTCATCAATGACGTAATTATTATGACGACATAATAATCTCATCATGTGATGTCATCCATAGCATCTTCATTAGTCTCAGAGGTCGGCAAAGTGTATCTGTATGCGAATATGGCCAATTATCCCCATGATGTGAGGAGGGTCCTAATCAAGTATATAACACACACTCCCTACTCAAATAATTGACTTATTCTGAATTGAACATTAGTCGCCACTGCAACGCTGTAAAATGGTAAATATTCTGAAGGAATTAATCTTGTATCATGGCTCATTAGTCCCATGTGTTTTGCAGTTACATGTCTGGAATTACAAAACATTAATTGCTGTATGAATAATCCAACAGAAATGTTCATAGGAACTTAAAACAAAAGAGAAAATTGTCCATATTGTCATCTTCCTCACGAGTTGTAACAGTAGCTGACGAAATACGATTATCATCAGAATATACTGAGTTTAAATCGAAAGTATAAAGAGTTCTGCCTCTCCTATCGGTGTTGTCAGAAAACCCGTCATGAATGATAGAAAAGGCGTTTTCCTAAGAAGACAAACGATCTCCTTCTCGGAATCCTAGATTCGCATTTACTGAAGAGTAACCTGAAACAAAGATGGGACACCATTAGTCATAGGTCAGAAATGACCATCGCTTGCGTTGAGATCGTTTTAATTGGCAGGATAAACATGCTATCGATAATGGCACATAGCAATGCCGCAGTGGTTTGTAGTCTTTCTTGTCATTGTACCCCTCTTGCGATGAAGACAACGGTGATGATGATTTCGTTTGCAGTGATAACGTTAATCATAATATCATTAAGGTAGAATGCGCCTCGGGGACAGATATTCGGACTTTCAAACTTCTACAATTCTTTTCTGATCTACCACTTGTGGGAGTTCATTTTAAAGCTCTTGGAGAAAGATAAACTTTCACCGTCTTAGTTTTTCGAAAATCCTAAACTTAATTTTCCCGAATAGAGTTAACACAGTGATGGCGGCCATTTTGAATTTCAAATATCGCAAAATGTTGGGAAATTTGTTTCGCTATTTCCAAAGTTTGCACGGTGACCCCCAATTTTTATGGTTGATTTGGTAAGGGAATGGTTGAAAGTTTCGCTTAAGAAAAGTTTGAGCAAAAGTTTAAGTCTTTCGCTTTCGAGGCGCATACTACCTAAGGTGAAGTACTACGAATTACGTCAAATTAAGTTGTGGTGTCATTTTCTTGAAACTTTGCACAAATATTCTTGGAAGTTGTGCAAGTGCAAAAATGAAATAAAAAATGGGGGTCACCACGCTTGTTTCCATGGAAACGGACGTTTAAAATGGCGTCGTTAGAAATAATAAAAATGATATAATTCACTTAAACTAAAGAAAGCAATTGTAAAACGCTTAGCAAATGAGTTATTTTAATAAATACAAAGACTTAAGATCATATCTATCGAATGTATAGTTTTCATGATGTTTGTGAAGAAATTTTAACATAAGTATCGATTACAAAATGACGATATCGAAATTATATCACTACATAATTTTCGAACTTTCTTCCTGTCGCTTTGAATGGTGTCATTTTGACCAAACTTGGCGAATAAACTCCTGACATAATACCATTTAGTTTACACTTTTAATAAAGGGTGTCACCACGCTACTTTTTACAATATCTCCAGGTGAATGGGTAATTTGCGCCCATATAAATGGGAGAGAAATGTTAATTTTTCGCTCATATTGAATAAAAACCAGCTTCCTAGGGGGTCAAAATATGACGAGGTTATAGGTCACATGTATTTCTAAGACACTGGGTCAAAAAATTAGGTAAAAGCGCAATTTCAACAATGACAGGTGATGTTAAATACATGCGCTACAAAATAACCCATTTGCGGCAGGCTGGAGTTAAATCTGCGCAGAAACGTTCTAAAGCGTGTGCGCGTCCGAATTCGTCGCCCTTTACCTTAACAAATAATAATTATCTTACCTGTACAGGATTATCCAATGAGCATTTATTCTAGAACCATAAGTTAGTTACTCCCATTAGAGTTGTGATTATAAGTGGTAAATGTACGTTGATGTACGCAGCACTTGAATCTGTTAAGAAATAAACAAAAAATTTAAATCTGCCTCAAATAATTACTAAAATAATGTCTACAGAAAAACACTGACGTGTTTTGTGATTGTCTCTACAGAGGTAAAGCCCATTTTCCAAAGGATTTTGTACTTTTATTGGCATTTCTAGGTTTTCATTGTCTTATGTCTCTATACCTATCAAGTATAAACGTACAGAAATTCCAAGCATTTGTAGAATGGAACTGTAAAGATTAATGAAATCTGATCGATTATGTTTATTTACTTGGTTTAAAGTGTTGACAAAATTACCAATCTTACCCGTGGTCAATTCATCCTCGGACGTTGGGTCGTCACTTGGTACTGGAGGTACGGATGCGTCAGCTACATTGAAAGATAAAATGGACAATTAGTCTTTATAACAATCTACATGTTGAACTTTGTGAAAGCTGCCTCTCATTAAAGGTCATTATTTGGTGCATTGTAAATATCTAATATTCGAATACATCTTGTGAATTCACGTTCATGTTGACGTTCTAAAACGTGAAAACTCCAGGAAATAAACATTCCGGGTGAATCACTCACCGATACAAGTGGGCTCATCATTATCCCACACGCCATTGTTGCAGGTTAATGTATCCTCACCAACTAAAGTGTAGCCCTCATTACAGGAGAATGTGACCTCTGACCCATCTGACAAATCTTCTCCTTCTTTTGACCCATCTTTGGGAGCGTCCGGTTCAGTACAGTCGGCTGTATAAATGGAAAGCTTGATATGTTTGCACCGTTCGAGAGGCGTCTTAATCAGACAGATTTACGTATTGACAGATGTCAATGTACGTGAAAAGAAAGATATTATCACTGCAAGGTAGTATCATTTTTCATTGCCTGCAGATTAGCCCTAGAGTGTATTGGATATACTACATCTGCGGAACTCGTGGTCACACAGGTGTGCTATTTTTGCTGATTGAGATTTAGAATGTGTGTACAAATTCCTGTCAATTGCCAACTATAAGGGAGCCGCCATTATTTACGGCCTGCCCGGGGGGGGGGGGGTCGAATGAACGTGAGAGGGTCACTTAAAATTTTGAAAACTTCAAGGGAGGGTTGCTCAAAATGTGGAGAGGAAGAAGGGGTTACTCAATTTTGGGTGCAAAATAAATTGAAACACCTTTCAAATTGCATCATTGCACACATCAATTTCTCAAAATTTTCGATGCGAGATGGGGGCAGCCCCTCTCGTGCTCTCCCCCTTGGGTTTTTCTAACAGTTTTACTGGTACAAAACCAAATTGAAAAATAAACCTCTAGGATTGTATCAGACTGCACCATTGCATGCATCAATTACTCAAATTTTTCACAGGATCTAAGACAAAACTGAACCGTTGTGAATTCATCATTTATTATCACAGAAACAGATATTTTAATTGACTTAAGGTAGTATGCGCCTCGAAAGTGAAAGCCTTACACTTTTGCTCAATCTTTCCTCAATGAAACTTTCAACCATTCTCTCACTAAATCAAGAATAAAAATTTGCAAATTTTAGTACCAGAGCAACGAATAATCCAAGATTTATCGATATTTAAATTCAAAATGGCCGCTATCCCTGTGTTAACTCTATGGAGAAAAATAAAATTTTCGATTTTCGAAAACTAAGCCAGTGAAAAGTTTACTTAAACCAAGAGCTTTAAAATGAGCCCCCACAAGTGGTAGATCAGAAAAGAATTGTAAAAGTTTGAGAGTCTGAATATCTGTCCCCGAGGTGCGTTTACCTTAAGGTAGTATGTACCTCGAAAGTGAAAGACTTAAACTTTTGCTCTAACTTTCCTCAAGGAATCTTTCAATCATTCTCTTTCAAAATCAAAAATAAAAATAGGGGGTCACCGTGCAAATTTTGGTACTAGAGAAACAAATAACCCAAGATTTACCAATAGTAGAAATTCAAAATGGCCGCCATCTATGTGTTAACTCTATAGAGAAAAATAAAAATTTTCGAATTTCGAAAAACTAAGCCGGTGAAAAGTTTTCTTTCACCAAGAGCTTTAAAATGAACCCCCACATGTGGTATATCAGAAGAGAATTGTAAAAGTTTGAGAGTTTGAATGTCTGTCCCCGAGGTGCGTTCTACCTTAAGGCTTTTCATTGGCAGCTGGCAGGTGGAGAAATGACACGAGGAGGTTAGGTTTAGCAGGTTAGTTTAGAGTGTATTGGATATAATCTACATATAATCAATCAAATTCCTGTGATTTTCCATTCCTGTATATTCTTTGGTCTTCAATCTCTGGCAAACTGAGAACTGTTTTTTACAAAATGTATTGTCATTGTTTGGTTGTTGAATATTGTGACTCAAACACTGATCATGCAAAAAATGTAATAAAAATATCAGTGTTCAATGTCATTTTCAAACAATTTTACCGAGTGCAAAATAAATTGAAACACCTCTCAGACTGCGCCATTAAACACATCAATTTCTCAAAATTTTTGATGCGAGAGGGGGACACCCCCTCTCTTGCTCACTCCCTTGGGGTGTTCTAACAGCTTTACTCAGTAAAAAAAGCACATTAAAAACACCTCTTAGATTGCACGAGACTGCGCCATTGCACACATCAAATTCTCTAAATTTTCCAAGCAAGATAGGGGATACCCCTTCTGACACTTCCCCCTCAGCCGCTCGCGTGTTCTCCCCAATTTATTTTCCAATTCTGCCCTGTCAGATATCCTAGTGAAACCCTGTCATGTTACCCATCCTAATGAAACAATATTATATGGTTGGATACTGGTTATAGCGTGAACTTTTATATCTGTGCTTTGTTGTCACTTTGAATTTCGTTTTGTTGATTTCACCTTTTCCAACCGTCATGAGATAGCTTAGCAGGGTACATCAGGATTTGAAAGGTCTTTACGATTACTGTATTTTTGTTCTTTCTACAAAAACATGTCTTGGTATTAAAATCTTCTAAGTGGAGGGGGTGTCCGTCAAAATTTCTGATTAAGAGAGGGGGTTACTCGAAATTTCAGAGTTTCCGATGAAATTCCTCCTACTCCAGATCGTAAATAATGACAGCTCCCTAAGGTCTTTGATCTCAATAGTTCCCCTTTTATCCATATTACAACAGTTATTCTTGTTTGTAACTACATGCGTAAGTAAAGTTGATGGCACTTGTACGCAGGAGCCATGCACCCCCCTCCCCGAGAAAGTTCACTGACAGATTTAACACTGAGCCGATAGCTAATGTGCGAATTTACACGGAATTTTGTTTAGTACAGTGGTTTCTTCAAGTAAAGAATAGAAATAGCCCGACTTTGAATGAAATCACGATATGACATGTATGGCGGTAGAATCGAAGTTACAATTTACATAATTTATGTCGTTCATCACGCGAGTGCTTTGTCGTCTAGCGGAAGCTTGAAACAAGCTATTAGTAAATCAGGGTTGGACATAAGACTTACCGCAATGATTTGTGCTGTCTTCAGATAGGTCGAGTTTTAAACAGGAATCGTTGTTGTCAATCTTAGGACTTTCTGTCTCACCATCTACCGTGATGACCGCACAGATGTATGTGTGTGCACAAGCGGCAACTAAAGGCATAGTAACAGACTGATCAGTCAAGGATTGTTTTTCATTCGCTTGCAAGGAGACTGTAGTGAAACTAGTCACAGGTACTGCATCTGACACATCACTGCTTTCTCCAAAACTGCTCGAGTCTGTATAATATAGATTTATTGCGGTAACATCTCCTCCTTCTCCCCCAATGTCACAGATGTCGACGTCAAGGTGATAGGAGCACTAGCAGTACAATCTATGGTCGAAGTAGGACTTTTGATTGTCAGCGTCCCACTGGAGACATCTGAAAATGAACAAAAGCGTACATCACTACATTGGTAAAGTGGATTTCCGAGATTTGAGAGTGACCAATTCATACAATATTTATAAATCGACTCCGTCGTCACTTGACAAAATGCGATTATGGTCGTCGCTTTGATTTGATAGGATAATAAAAAATCATATTTCCTTTGCCTTTGTTAACATAGGCACCACACTTACGTTAGCTATTCTAAAGTATATTTCGCAAGTTGCATTATGCTATTTGCAATTGTCCGATTCTTTTTGCCGGATTTAGACTTTGAAATGGTTAAAATTTTAAAGTAAGTTGAGTGTAGTGTATGTATTCTTTCTGTTTGTCGTACTGACATTACCATAGAACAAAGAAAATAAACACGGACAAATACAATAATCTCAGACAAACACAACTTGTTTACTACTTTGAGAGATAACGTGTCTTACCTGCACTAGCCTTTACCCTACATATCAATGGACTGCACAGTCCAATGATGAACAACAACGACTGCTTAGATCTGAATGAAAATGACACATATTCAAACTATTGATTAAAGCGCAATTAGCTGTACAATTTCGCATTTTACATGGCAAAAAAATACCGTCCAGTCTTCGGAGAGATGTTTTTGGTTCACATTTTTGAAGCATTCTTATCTTTAAATGTCATTATTTCAATCCTCGGTGGCGAATTTAGTCGATAAAATTCAGGCGCTTAATTGCGGCAACATATTTGGGTTCTCAACTCGAAAATTAAAATCACTTTTGGTAAATCTAAGCGCATTCGACGCTCATGTTTGAATAAAAAGTGGCTAAACTTCAGCAAGCATTTTTACCCAAGTTGCCTTTGATTTCAAATCGTCTCACAGAAAATAATGCAGGTCATAGAGATACAGCTATTTAGCTTCACCTCTGCTCATAAGTAACTAAGAAAAGAAGAAAAAGCTGATAGATTTCGTAAAGAAAGAATTGGTTCAAACAGAGAAACGTAGAAGGGAACATAGACTAAAAAGTAAAAAATACAATAACAAAAGGCATATAAAGCCGGCGATCCTACGGGGAAAACGGGAAATGGAAATAATGTTGCTATGGAATGATAAAGAAAAAAAATATTCGGAAAATAAAAACTGGATGATTAATTTCATAGCATGGTCAGATTTACCATTTGGGTTGTTATGGTAAGTGCCGACTTTGTCAACAAACCTGCAGTTTATATTTGTAGCAAAATCTTTACGTGCATTTGATTTTGTGGACACTTTGTCAGAAAAATCTTACAAGCAAATCGTCAAGGGCTCTGTGATATTCCAGACATCAGGTAAATACATAAAAAATAGCGCAAACAATTATTTTGTGGGTGATTGTATGATAGGATGCGTGAAATACCTTTACAAAACAATCACTACAAACCAAAAGGGTCTACAGAACTACGTCGGAAAAATAATACCAGAATAGTCTAATCTAACATCTCAATTGTGGAGTGCTTACCTCATGATGCTGGCTCTTCATAAACGCAGGACCCAGATTAAGAATTTGTCTTACAGGATTCTCTTTATATATTGTACAATGAAAAAAGAAAATAATAATTCACAATGGGATGGGCGAGTCCAGGTTTTACGACACTTGGAGCGAAATGTCCATTGGCTGTCCATTAAGCCTAACGTGTAAGTTGGCAATGCTATTAACCAACCAAAACGTCATATGGGCATGTCAGTCACCAAAGTGGCGCCCAATGTGGTCACCAAGGAAACAAAACAGTGTAAAAATCGTACAAACAGCGGCGCCCCGTATCTATCAAAGTGTTACCAAGGACGTGCTACTGCCACAGCAGTAGATGCACGGCGTCGTGGCGGCCTGGAAGGCGACACGCACCCCGGCCCCTTACGGGATCATGCCGCGCATCGGGCAACGTGGTACCATGGTCCCTCCGGATCTGCAACAGCAACCCCCAAGAGCTATGTAGTAATCCCTGGTTCATATTTGTAGCCGGGCCGCAGTATTCAAATGAAGAGGGGGTAGCCGCTCACCTCCGGCCTTGGGATTCAAAAGTTTCCCTGTAAGCGAAGTTTTTACTATATTTCAGACCATTTCTTTCCAACATGAATGTTACGACGTTTTCCTAGCACATACTCTCACAAAATCTGCACTATGGTTTCTTCTGAAAATTAATTATCGGCACGAGTTAAACAAGAGTTGACACAGACATTGTTTGGCAACAATCACCATTAACCCAGGGAGTTGTTTGAGTTTGATCGGCGTGAAGTACATAGCGAAAGGCCCCCGTCCATGTTCATTCATATCAAAACGTTGATCTCCACTGATGTTCACTAATGCTTACGTATTTATTTTGGAGCACGCATATTATTTGGCCTACAGTCAAGGGGCCTTGAAAATGCATCTTTCACATGTAAGGTCAGCTGTACATGAGGGGGCAGCATTTGTTATTTTCGTCAGTAGACTAAGGGTAAAATACTGAGTTTGAGATCAAGCTTAAACATAATCTGATGTTATATACAGGCAATGTAATAGACGAATGTTTTAGACTGGGAGTGCAGTGGCACATAGTCCTCGTGGCAACACATATACAGTTGACACACTATTGATAGAAATGCATCAAGGTCCTGCGAATACAGTTATTTGGGTTTTCAGGTCAGCTTAATAGTCTTAATACTCTGGTCACGTCATACTCTTTAACCTCCTTTCGGATATCCATGTGCACGACAGATAAATGATCACTAAATCAAAGTTCACTAACTGGCTTAAAGTCCTTTAGACTGTACGTGCTTTCAGCAAAATCCCCCATACATGACGTATGCCACGTCAGGATAAAGCAAGCAAAGCTACTGCTTTAAAGGAAGGAAGAACCTATCTAGGGTTTCAAATTTCCCATGATGCACTCACTCTGGATTAATTCTCTTGTCAATAAGTATTCGCAATGTAAAAAGATAGGTCTATCCACATCAGGCAGTTCCATTTGGCAGCAGAAAATAATTCTCGAAAGATGCTTCGGGAAATATTTTGGTCGTTGCGGCTGTGATATCACCGCTCACTTTGTGAGTAAACTAGGGCATGAGAATGAAGCAGCTGAAGAGGCAATAAAGTAGCACGGAAATCATCAAATCACAAATTATTCGCATGTCACGTGGGTCGCATATGACTTCAGTTGTAGCAATTTTGGTAGTTATATTTTGATGTTAACCGCTCCAGAATTTCTTTCAAACTTTCTTTGAAAGCAATTTTGTTAAAGGCAGAGATACAAAATCAGTCGTATTCCATTTTACAAACCGTGTAACGTATTAGGAAACTATAGCTTAAGTCATTTACATATGCAAACAATTGAGCGATATAGGCTCACTTCCAAACAATATTTGTTTAATTGCCATGAAAAAAATTTGCCCTGATATGTACAATTAGGCCAAAGTAATTAAATTCTTTGTTTTGCGTCCACTCTAAATGGGAAAAGGTACGCGTCTAAAATATTGTAACACAATTTTAGTTCAGAAAAGCTAAGCGGTCATGTCCTAAAATTACCTTTATAAATACGCTGTGTGTCTTTCATGAAAACCTAAAAACCTAAGCGGGTGGGGACGTAAAACAAAGAATTTCATTACTTTGGCCTTATAGCAGAAATGTAAATAATACGGATATTTTTCAATCGGATTCGAACCCACAACATACGGCATCAGTCGACTAGCTGAGAGGCCTGAGACAGAACCAGTCGGCTAAATCTCCACTCCCAAAAAGAGTGGTTCAATAGCCGGCTAAGTTGTTACATTTTTCTGACTGAGACCTTTCAACACGTTGTAGAGTTGTAGAGTAAATAATCAATAGCTATATTGAACGCACGTCCCTTCAGCTCTAATGAAATTACTAGTCTGTCCTTACCACAACAATTGTATCCTCAAAGTCACACTCGACTTCAGCTGCTGCACGAGACATTATTACATTTTCAATAATACACGATGACTACCGGTAACATCTTTGTCTTTCTGGCCGATGGGGCGGTGATGAGCAATACAGGCTTCATCCATGTCATCCCCAGCACTGTCACCCGCACGCATCGGTTGTCATGACTACACAGCTTGGATGTATTTCGAGAAATATTTTTGAGATTTTGGAAAAATTGCAGAAGCATAACTACATTCTTCAGGAACAAAACAACTATTTTCGCCCAAATCGGACCATGATTACCACAACACTATCATAATATTATATGTGCTTAAATTTACACCCTATAATATACCAATTCTGATATTTTAACGGGAAGTTTGGTCAATATTTTCTTGAAGTGTAAAATTTTCTTTATCGCATCGCCATTGAACCTTCTGTAAAGAAGTACGTACGTAGAGTCCATCCTGATAATTTAGAATGTATACATGTTGACCTAAGAAACGCAGTTTAACGTGCAATGCACCACGGGAACATATTCTTACAATAAAAGTTTTGCTTTTCCTTTGTTAACTACCACTTGTCTGGGCTCATCTTAAATGTTTTCGAGTAAGAAAGATTTTTGATGTCTTTGATTTCCGAAATTCGAAATTTTTATTTTTCTCTTACAGTGAAAACAGTGATGGCGGCCATTTTGAATTTCAAATACCGTTAAATGTCAGTCAGTTTGTTTTTCTACTGCCAAACTTTGTACGCTGACCATTGATCTTAACTCGAGTTGACCAAAGAATGGTTGAAAGTTTCAACGAAGAATGCTTGAGCAAAAGTTTAAGTTTTTCACTTCGAGGTGCGTATAACCTTAAGGTAGAACGCACCTCGGGGACAGACATTCGGACTCTCAAACACTTTACAGTTCTCTTCTGATATACCACATGTGGGGGTTCATTTTAAAGCTCTTGGTAAGAGAAACTTTTCACAGGCTTAGTTTTTCGAAATTAGAAAATTTTTATTTTTCTCCATAGAGTTCAACACAGGGATGGTGGCCATTTTGAATGTCTAATATCGGTAAATCTTTGGTAATTTTTTTCTCTAGTACCAAAATTTGCATGGTGACCCTTGTTTTTATTCTTGATTTTGAAAGAATAATTGAAAGATTCCGTGAGGAAAGTTAGAGCAAAAGTTTAAGTCTTTCACTTTCGAGGTGCATACTACCTTAAGTAATTTTGCAAATGACCATGTGAACAAACCGACCATGTATCTGAGCATGAAGTACATTCGCAAATATGTCTTTATCAGATCAAGAAAAGAGTGTTCTCCCCTTATTCATGCTACTGGCAGCTGGGAGCAACTACATTTCGAAAGTACCAACCGGTTTGTTAGAAGTACCCGATAATCGGAAGGATATTTTGTGTGTGCATTGGATAATAATAGAAGTGTTTTATTTGGTTCCTTGCTCCAAGCCATTTTTCTTACACGTTGTCATCCATTACACATAATTCGCACCTCGTCAGTTGTCATGGTCACACATCCTTCAAATCCATCCCATCTATACAAATTATCATTCCATGTTTTGTGAAATGTGGTAGAAAATCGGGTCTTGCCAGCTAAATATCAAAACATGCTTTGGAACTACAACAAGACACACATGTAATTAAAATGCAACAAGAAGTATACTACACGGTGAAAACACTGCAAGGTTTTACTGTTGGTCATTCTAAATAGTTTCAGTCTCGATTGATAAAATTCGACTGGACAAACTTGCAAGCTGTCAGGCCGATGCGTGATAATGTCAACAATTTGACTGAAAACTTATCTGTCCTCTTCCAGTCGACCTTACAAATGATAATCGAAGTCGATTTGACTGGCGACAGGGGAACTTTTTTCATGCGTCGTTTCAGTAACTTTCCTTAATACAAAATTTCTCACCATCTTAATTACTTAAGTAAAGAAGAAAAAATTACACACAAAATACATATACATACACACATACACCATACATACATACATACATACATACATACATACATACATACATACATACATACATACATACATACATACATACATACATACATACATACATACATACATACATACATACATACATACATACATACATACATACATACATACAACGCTTGCTTGAATGCATGCATGTATCATGCACGCATACATTTATTTTTTCTCAGTAGGCGCAAGCTACATTTTAGAAATATAGAGATTCGTTACTGTCCCAATCGCAGAATATGCTATTACTTCAAGGGCTAGCCACCTTGCTACTTGCAGCTCCTTGAATCAGGAAGAATCGTGCGAAGACGTCATGTTACATGTATGTTCACGACACAGGCACTTGACATTAGTCTGAGTACATACTACAGCTTAATGGAGAAGCTAGGCGATAGACTTAACACACCTTTAAAATGTGTTGGCGGATACTACAACCTTGAAAGCAATCATTTACTGATATACGTAGAGATGTACTTGAGAGAGAGAGAGAGAGAGAGAGAGAGAGAGAGAGAGAGAGAGAGAGAGAGAGAGAGAGAGAGAGAGAGAGAGAGAGAGAGAGAGAGAGAGAGAGACTGCAGCGTCCAGCCAGAGTAATTGGCCGCCGGTAACTTTGCAGATCATTATCTAGATTTCTCTAGGCCGTCCAAAATGCTATTGCGGTTGCGGAGGACAAGCAGAGGTCAGCGGAAGACCTTTAGGGGTCACATTATGACTCAGTGCTAGTGATAAAAAGTAAATAGATTCAAATTGACGACAATGCTTGTGGCAATGACTACAAATAGCCAGGTATCATTTTGATTGCTAGTTGTGCCTCTGTAAAGACGAAAATATCTTACACTTCGCCACATCTTAATGAGTCTGTTCATGGTTAAGGCTGTTAAGGTCGAAAGTGAAAGACTTAAGCTGTTTCTCAAACTGTCCTTCAAAAACTTTCAACCATTCTTTCACCGAATCAAGAATAAAATGAGGCGTTCCCATGCAAAGCTTGGAACTCGAGAAGAAAATTGCCTAACCTCAAATTCAAATAGCCGCCATCCCTGTCTTAAGTCGATGGCGAAAAATACGATTTTGGATTTTCCTAGAACGAAGACGGTGAATATTTTTCTTAGTCAAAGAGCTTTAAAATGACCCTCATGAGTGGTACTTCAGAGAAAAATAGGAGAGTCCGAATATCTGTTCCCGGTGCGAATTTTACCGTTACTATACGCCTCGTTGTATAAATAGTTATGTTAGGTATTGAAGGTTACCAGTCACGGCGGAGCTACGCTGCTCAACGCGCAGTCAAAGCGATGGCTCTTTCTGGTTGGAATAGCTTTTACCAACGTGTACATTCTCAAAATGCTACACGGTCTGCCCCTGTCTCTCTGTCTGTCTGTCCCCCTATTTCCGAAACATCCAAACTCTCTCCATTGAACTCATAAAACGAACATTTTCACAAATTCTCAAAGCTTTATACCTGTCATCTTTACTTGTTGTTGCATTCGCTTGTGTATACTCTTCTACAGTAGTGTAACTGCATAACAGAATCTCTCAATGGCAAAGAAGGCAAGTAGGAACAAAGGTGTGGAATGTACGGCTCACGTGTTAGATGAAATATGACTGGAGGTTTTCTAATGGTGAGACGATGAGACGGAAGGGGAGGGCGCAGAATCGGGAGGAGAAATCCCCCTCAAAGACAAGGCAAGAAAAACTTCACACTTAGGAGACTACACGAAGGGGAGTGCGTAATATATGGGTAGGAAAGACAGACGAGGGTGTGGACGTAGAGATGAAAGCATGTTATTACAGTTGGATGGTCAGACAGATTTGCTTAGTAACTCTGGCAATAATGTGAGCATGTGTACTGTTACCAATATGACGGACCATTGGAAAAATTAGCCACAACCTCTTAATGTAGTGTCATTTCTATCGGAAAATAGGTATGTCCAATATTGACTTTGGAAGAAATACGATGATAAGCACTCTCCTTTTTATAGTTTTAATTCACTCTATATCTTCTGGAAACCGTATGTGCATGGAATACATAAGAGTGAAAAATGACACTTTGCTCACATTTGATTACATGTGGCAAGCCAGAATGAGTGTATACACGATATTTAATAGCTTCTATGTACCTTAGCTTGTGATATTCATAGTCAAGTGCATTTGAACAAATTTTGATGCACCGTCCATTGAAGTATGAAATGGTTGGCAGCTTGCAACCGTTGATCACAAACACTTACTCAATACCATGCGACCTAGTACATCATAACTAGTGATAAAATCAGCAATACGAAACTAAAGGTGTCCCTTACAATATTGTAATGCATATAATTAATGTAGACAATATTTGGTCTCCCTACGGTCTATGGTTGCAGAATCGAAGACTAAGGTAAGATGTAATAATGGACATTCTTCAGAGCTTCCACTGTTAATGATGCTACCACACCTACATGATAATGGTATGTCCCAAACTGCCACAAAGTTACACAAGCAGTGTCATGGACAAATGGGGAAATTTCCAAACACAAACGTATATAGCAAGAAGCCTAAAGCATCAGATATGTACATCTGTTTTAAAGCTGTTCCAACCAAATTTCAAAGCATCAAACAAGGCATTTGTATACTAACTATAGAGATGACACTTTTTATGAATATACTTATGTTATCCTGCATCTTGAAAATGAAGCTATTACCTGACTTACACAGACAAACAATTCCATAAATATACAATATGACAATGGAAAGAAACAAAATCCTTTAAAATTATTCATATCGTCAAACCTCCTCACGAGTTGTAATATTTGCTGACGAAATACGAATATCAGCAGAATATACTGAGTTTAAATCGAAGGTATAAAGAGTTCTGCCTCTCCTATCGGTGTGAATGATAGAAAAGGCGTTTTCCTAGGAGGGTAAAGGTCCTCCTCCTCCTCTTCGGAATCTTCGAATTGCATAATTGAAGAGTAACCTGAAACAAAGATGGGACACAAAAGGTCGCACATAACAATCGCTTGCGTTGCGATAGTTTTAATTGGCAGGATAAACATGCTATCGATAATGGTACATAGCAATGCCACAGTGGGTTGTAGTCTTTCTTTTCATAACGACGATGACGACAACGGTGGTGTTGATTTTTTGCAGCGACAACGCTCATCATAATATCTTTAACAAATACTTAACTATTATCTTACCTGTATAGGATTATCCAATGAGCATTTATTCTAGAACCATAAGTTAGTTACTCCCATTAGAGTTGTGATTATAGGTGGTAAATATATTTTGATGTATGCAGCACTTGAATCTGATAAAACCAAAAGTAAACACCAATTTCAAATCTTACAAAAATATCTATAGATTGAAAGTATTGTTTGTGATTGTCTCTACAGAGATAAAGCCTATAGTTTGAAAGATATTCTTTTATTGTAATTTCTTGGTTTTCAAAGTCTTGTGTCACGTATGATTAAATCTTTTTACTTTGTTGGTCAAATTGTAGACAACTTAACCACCATAAATTCAAAGCATTTTTTCGAATGAAACTGTAACGATTAATGAAATCTGATTATGTTTACAAGTTTTACTGAGTTTGAAGTGGTGACAAAATTACCATTATTGTTTATGGTCAATTCATCAGCGGACATTGGGTCGTCACTAGGTACTGGAGGTACGGACCTGCCAGCTACATTGAAAGATAAAATGTACATTTGCCATTTGTATTTATGATAATGCCCATTCATGTACATTACAGTCTTCATGTTGAACTTAGTGAAAGCTGCCCCAGATAAAAGGTCACCATTAAATGTATTGGAAGTACCTATTATTTGCATGTAACTTAGGATTTCACAAATATATTCATGTTAAAGTTCTGAAACGTGTAACGTCAAAGAAATAAACATTCCTACAGACTCACTCACCAACGCAAGCGGGGACATCGTTATCCCACACGCCATTGTTGCAGGTTAATGTATAGTCACCAACTAAAGTGTAGCCCTCATCACAGGAGAATTCGACCTCCGACCCATCTGAGAAATCGTCTCCTTCTTTTGACCCATCTTCGGGAACATCCGGTTCAGTACAGTCGGCTGTATGAATGAAGAGTGTAATATGTTTGTATTGTCAGGGAGATTTGCCGTGAACAGGAGACGCACTTAGGCAAGATTCAAGTGACATAAACATGTACTACAATATCGCTAAAATAAGTCACTGCATGGCTTATTAGATGATGAATCTTGTTCGTTCTTACATCGCATGATATGATGGAATCAGATGTTATTTATCACCTACCGCAGTGGTTTGTACTGTCTTCTGAAAGATCGAGTTTTAAGCAAGAGTCGTTGTTGTCCGTCAGTGAAGTTCTTGTCTCGCCGATCACCGTGATGACCGCACAGAGGTATATGTCAGCTGTACAGTCAAAAAGGCCAACCATTTTTTCAGTCTGATTCTTTAAAGAATGCTTTCCATTTTGCTTAATGCTGACTGCAGTAAATGGATCGACTGCTGTTTCCCTTGACGCATCGGTGCCGTCCCCGTAGTCATTTGTGGCGGTGTAGTATAGCTTGATGCCGGTAACTACACCGCCATTTCCACCAATATCACAGATGTCGAGATCAAAGGTAATAGTATCTCCGAATGCACAATCTATGGTCGTAGTAGGATCTTTAATCGTAAATGTCCCGCTGGAGATGTCTGCAAAGAGGACCCATATGAGAAGACAGTCAATCGTCGTTTCGAGGCCTCGTTTATAATTGCATATGATTAAACCAGGGATAACCGAAGAATTGTATTTTTTTTTGTTCGTGATAAATGAAAGCAAACATAACGACAACAACCCCACCCCCAAAGCTAGCCGTTTTTGTATGTCTTTCATTAGGCCTTGGGAGAAGTAATATGAATTCGTCTCGCTCCTGCTCACTTTTGTTTCTATATCAATTCTGCACTTTAATATACAGTCCCAAAACATACTCATTAATGCAAGCACAGGCAGTATGAGTACGATCAAGCGCACTCTGTGTCTAAGAACTCGACTACAGGAGCTGGCAAGTCCCGACGATTTCCATAGTAACGAGTTTATCAAGCCATATAAGAATTTTCTTGTACATTTGCTCACAACAACAACGTCGAAAGAGCATGCGCCGCACGTCAAAAACGAAAACAAGTCATATCTTATATACACAACACGGCATAAACCAATAAGGAATGATTTTTCCAATTTTGTTTACCACAAACAAAACCCATAGTTCCTGACCCTCCCATAGTTTATAGAACCCCCTTGACGAATACAGAGGTCACCACATCATTTGCTTTTAAAATCAAGGTTGTTCGTTCGTCGCCAAACGTTTGGAAAGCGTTCTAAGGTCTCACTTCAGTACGCAATTTTGCATAAGTCGCATTCGGTTTCAAGCCATCTTATCGAAAGATATAAGAATTTTCTTGTACATTTGCTCACAAAAACAACGTCGAAAGAGCATGCGCCGCACGTCAAAAACAAAAACGAAAACGAAAACAAGTCATATCTTATATACACAACACGGCATAAACCAATAAGGAATGATTTTTCCAATTTTGTTTACCACAAACAAAACCCATAGTTCCTGACCCTTCCATAGTTTATAGAACCCCCTTGACGAATACAGAGGTCACGACATCATTTGCTTTTAAAATCAAGGTTGTTCGTTCGTCGCCAAACGTTTGAAAAACGTTCTCAGGTCTCACTTCAGTACGCAATATTGCATAAGTCGCATTCGGTTTCAAGCCATCTTATCGAAATTAATGCAAACAGATACATGTTATGGCATTTATAAATGGATGCTGGTAGAAAAGTACAATGAATCAACTTCATTCTGTTGTTTTGATTTTTAGCAGAGTAGAATAAGAGAAATATGAACTTATAGTGTAACATAAGTGACTGTTGAACACACATATTGTGACGGACATTCTATGCTCTGAAATTGTGACAACTGGGAAAGACAACATGGGCGTCTTACCTGCCGCGGCCTTTGACGTATAAATCCATAGGGCGCACACTTCAAAGATGAACCATAGCGACTGCATAGAACTGAACAAAAATGACACATGTATGACGCTGATTAGTAAATATGAGAAACGATAGTTACCTGCAAATAGATAAACATAGAGTGGCACATAAACTGCAAATTAAAGATATCATAGTATAAATAACTTAAAGGGGTAGCAGCTGTAACTTTTGATGGTTGTAAGTATTTTTGTTTAAGGTGGAATTCGCCTCGAAGACAGATATTCGGGCTCTCAAACTCTTACAATATTCTCGGCCTACCGCTAACGAGGGCTCAGTTTTAATCTTATGGAGTAAATATAGCTTTTACCGAATCAGTTTTGTGATAATCAGGAATGTGATTTCCTCCATTGAGATAACACAGGGATGGCGGACATTTTGAATTCAAGTGTCGGTAAATATTAGGTAACTCGTTACCCCAGTACTAAAAATTTGATCCCCTATTTGTATTCTTGATTTTGAAAGAGAATGGTAACGTTAAAAGTTCGCTCGGGAACGTTTGGGCGATATATCAGTCTTTCATTTGTGAGGCAGGGACCATCTTAATTTCGACTCCAGTTTCTCGTTCCACTCTCCAAAGCAGGTTAAAAAATACAGCGTTTAGCTGGTTAACTCGGCCTGTACATGTGTAAACTGCATTGCTATTGGGGACAAGAGAATTGTACTAGGGCTTGGAGTTCAAACGTTAGCAATAGCGGCAAATTATAGTCATATATACACTGTGTTGACAAAAGCTTAATGGTTGGTTTTTCAACGTACTTTTGAGAGACAAACATGTATTTGCAATAGCATCAACACAAAAGCATTGTCAAAGGCCATTTCAAGGTACTGCTACTGACGACTCGTTACAGCCGATGATCGGAAAGGTAGCGCATTAAAAATAGTTTCTACGGAATGGTAAAGTAATATTATGATATAATTAAACGAAATCATTGACAAATGAATTTTATGGCTTAACCATTATGATGTTTTCCAGTATAAATCTCTATGTATCAATTGCGTCAACAAACTACAGCCAGGTCTTTTAAATAAAAGCTATTACAACAAACAGAATGGCTCATCCGCATTAGATCAGCAGGAATATTATCAGTGATAGTGTAGGCTAATTTTTCAACTATGAAGTGCTTACCTCATGGTGCCGACTCTTCAGAAATGCAAAACTCAGATTTTGCGCCTGTCTGACAGGGATCTCTTATATACTGTCAATTTCTGAAATTTGTTTAATAATTCACAGCAGGATTGATGACGTAGCGCCTCCTGAGGTGTAAAAGGGAAGGTCCGTTGTTTGTCATTGATGAGTTGGCAATCCTATCAACCAATGAGAACGTCTCATAAGCGCGTCAATCACTCAATTTACAGCCATAATGGTGTCCAAGGAAACAAAAATTTCTGGTCTATGATGATGAAAAAATATTACAAAGAGCGCACTGCATGAAAACCCAATAATTCAGATAAATTCACATTAATGAGTTGCCTGTATTATAGTATAATACACGTGAATTCACATGAATCCACATGAATACAGGCTTGCTGAATACAAAAAATGGATTCTTGACTGTATTCATCTGTATATGCACTCTTCAGCTAAAATACAGGCAATAATCCATGTTAATACAGTAAGTATTATAGGGTTTTTATGCAGTGGCGGGCGACGGCATCTAGAGCAAACTGGTTACCCAAGGATCATTTGTAACCTTGCGTATTTTACTGCAACAAAAGTTTTATTAATTTTCATACAATTCTTTCTACGATGAATGTTACATCCTATTCCTGGCACATACTGTAACACAATCTAAACCTGCAATAGGTTTCGTCTGAAAATTAGTCATCGGTACTAGTTAAGGGTTGGCACAGACATTATTTCGCATTAATCACCATAATGTAGGGAGTTGGTTGAGTTAGAGGATCAGGGCGTGGGGTACATCGCGTAAAGCCACCGTCAATCTTCATTCATATCAAAATCTTGATGACTAATTCTCACTAATGCCTACTTATTTATTTTCAAGCACGTTTACTATTAGGCCCTCAGTCAAACAGCATTGAAAATGCATCTTTCACGTGAGTCAACTATTTCTGAAAGACGTGTAAGCATCGCTCAATTCTCTTCAGTCTATTGTACCAACCAAGCTATGTACAGTCAACTATATACACTTTCGAGAGGCCAACATTTATGTTTTTCAATGGACTTACGGTAAAATACAGAGCTTGAGAACAAGCTTAAAGGGTTTCTAGTGTTCCATATCAAGCAGAGTAATGTATGGATGTTTTAAGATTGGGAGTACAATGACACATAGTGCTTCAGGGTATATACGTACCGTTGCCATACTATTAAAAGAAATGCATCATGGCATAGCAAACGGTTATTTGGATTTTCTGGTCAGCTTGATCCAGAAGGGAGAGAGCTCAACCACTCCTATGGAAAGGTATATGCAGAAGTACGGGCTGAACGGTTATGCTGAGGAAGAGTAGATGGCGTTCACCCCAACGGAAAATACGCTAAAAGATATACAGGCAGGATGGCCGGCTACTCAAAGAGCTTCATGCTCAACAAGGATCTGCGCCCAGTGGTCCTGGTGGTAGATGATACACTGGCAGCACCTGTGGTTGATCTCAAGGTACTGCTGACTTGACTCAGAGTCTACGTGACCAGGAAAGAAAAGTTCGTCACCCATCCCGGAGACATATTCAAGGACAGAACACAAATGAGGCCAAAGCTTGGTTGGCCGACCCTAACATCTAGTACTGGACCCAGCAGTTAAACTCTGCTGTTTGGTGCACCACGGCCGGTTGTGCAGTAACTTTCCAAGACTACTTGCTGGCCACCACCCTGCCCCCTCAGATCAGATCTCTTTTCCGTTTCCATGTGTATTTCACCAAAAGTCAGGTTGTCCTTGAGATGGGGGTTGCACTGCCTGACGATGGCTCTTTCAACGTTTGGAACAACCCCTACGTCAAGTTTAGTTACAAAGCCCTCTGCCGGGAGTTCAGCATCAGTGACAATGAAGAATTCGGACAAAAGAGGGAGGGGGACAAATTGATGCCTTGGTAATGGCTACACACATGTCACCCACAGAGGCCCCTTGCCCCGACAGCAAATATTTCTAAATCAAGGACTTCTGCGGTGGGAAACACAAATAATAAAGGCCGGGCAGCAAGAGGGCCCACAAATATTTCTTCAGAGACGATGGGGAAGAAGGACAGTACATCTGGCTTTCCCTGCGGATGGTGGCAGGGGTGCTGGAACTAGACTGACGAAGGCAGGCACAGCTAGACTGAACGAAAGCATCGAGGCCTATGTTTACTGCAGTCTAGGGACCCAAGCCAGCATCAGGAGCACCGTCATCGGTTGGACGGAAGGTGCAGAACGTGCGAGGGAAGAGCTGAGTTTTATCCTTGCAGATGAGATCACCTATCACCTACCCTTCCAAAGTCGCCGGCTACCAAAGTGGGAAGACATGATTGACTCCAACAAAGTGAAGCTTGACATGGTGGTTTCACTGGTTCTGCTGCTGATGCTAAGCAAGATACTGATAATCACTTCAAGCGTTCCGACGCATATGACGCGATACGGGTTACATGATTGGCTGATTTACGATTTCAAAGGATTGGCATAGCTTAACGCACAACACTGCCCTACCCGGGCGTTTTCTTTTAGATCGCACATTCATTTTACATGTTGAACATGTGAGCCCCATTCATGTCCTTCCCAAGTGGCCTGGATTTTTACTCATTTGCAGTGAGACGATATTTTCATGTGCGGTAGGATAAATTATATCACCTGCCATGTCATGGCGTGGGCGGCCATTAAGTTATATCCCTTTGGGAAGTACTGTGAGTTGTGGTACTGCCGTTGCATGTTGAATATGTTGCATGAGCTGTTCAGTCAGTCATTTCAATCTTTTTTCAATATGCTATAGTCTCTTACACTCACACACAAATTATATAATATAATATCATATATAGATTATATCTATATATGTGCGTGTGTGTATACATGTTTGTTTATTTGTTTGTATATACATTTATTTAACGTTCTATGATATTGTATATTTGTTTTTGTTTATTAATCCATTTGTTTGTTGCTTGTGTTTGTTGTTTATTTATGCAGTAGTATGCTTGTTTGTATGTTTGTTTATTTTTTTGTTTGTTTGTATGCTTGTTTGTTTTTCCTACCTTCGCTGTGCGCTGACCACTGATCTTAACCCTCGAGTCGGCCAAAGAATGGTTGAAAGTTTCCAATGGGAAAGTTTGAGCAAAAGTTTAAGATTTTTTACTTTCGAGGTGCGTAAAACCTTTAAAGTGATTTGCATATGACTCTGTGAACAAACGGACCATGAATCTGAACATGCAGTAGGTTTTCGATCAAAAATGCTAATGGCAAATGATTCATCTTGAATGGAATAAACTTTGCAGCACTCATATTTAACCTGATCCACTGCATAGGCAATCGTAAAGGGGCAATAAAATTTTCTAGTGAGTGATCATCCTTCGAGTACATTTGCAAATATGTCTTTGTCAATCAAGAAAAGAGTGCTTTCCCCTTGTTCAGGCTAGTGCCAGCTGGGACTAGCTACAGTTCGAAAGTACAAAGCGGTTTGTTAGAAGTACCTGATAATCGGAAGAAATTTTTGGGTGTGGATTGGATAATAATGGAAGTGTTTTATTCGGTCCCCTGCTCTAAGCCATTTTTCTTACACGTTGTCATCCATTACACAGTAATGCACACCTCGTCAGTTGTCATGGTTACACATCCTTCAAATCCATCGCATCTATGAAATTATCATTCCATGTTTTGTGGAAGGTGGTAGAAAATCATGTCTTGCCAGCTAAATATCATAACATGTTTGGCACACAACAAGAAAATTAAAATTCAACAAGAAGTATACTACACGGTGAAAACACTGCAAAGTTTTACCGTTGGTCATTCTAAAAAGTTTCAATCTCTATTGAAAAAAATCGACTGGACAAATGTGCAAGCTTTCAGGCCTATGTGTGATGATTTGTCAACAATTTGTAGAAAACGCAAATATGAAAACTTATCTGTCCTCTTCCAGTCGACCTTACAAATGATAATCGAAGTCGATTTGACGGGCGACAGGGGAACCTTCTTCATACGTCGTTTCAGTAGCTTTCCTGAATACAACATTTCTCACCATGTTAATTACTTAAGTAAAGAAGAAAGAATTACACACAAAACACATACATACATACATACATACATACATACATACATACATACATACATACATACATACATACATACATACATACATACATACATACATACATACATACATACCTACCTACCTACCTACCTACCTACCTACCTACCTACCTACCTACCTACCTACCTACCTACCTACCTACCTACCTACCTACCTACATACATACATACATACATACATACATACATACATACATACATACATACATACATACATACATACATACACACACGCTTGGTTGTTGTATGCATCATGCACACATACATTTATTTTTCTTTGTAGGCACAACCCACCAATTAGAAATAAATATATTTGTTAATGTAAGAATCACACTTCAAGAGCTAGTCAATTCGCTACTTACGGTTATTGATTCAGGAAGAAATGTGCGAAGGCGTCATGTATGTTCACGACTTAGGCACTTGACTTTGTCTCTAGGGGCTAGGCGTTACACTTAACACTCCTTTAAAAGTTTTGGCGCATACTACAACCTTGAAAGCAATCTTTTACTGACATACGTTGAGACGTACATGAGAGAGAGAGAGAGAGAGAGAGAGAGAGAGAGAGAGAGAGAGAGAGAGAGAGAGAGAGAGAGAGAGAGAGAAGAGAGAGAGAGAGAGAGAGAGAGAGAGAGAGAGAGAGAGAGTGCAGCGTCAGCCAGAGTAATTGGCCTGCCGGTAACTTTGCAGATCATTATCTAGATTTCTCTAGGCCCTCCAAAATGCTATTGCGATTGCGGAGGACAAGCGGAGGCCAGCGGAAGACCTTTAGGGGTCACATTATGACTCAGTGGTAGTGATAAAAGATAAATAGAGTCCAGTTGACGACAATGCATCTGCAATGACTACAAATAGCCAAGTATCCTTTTGATTGCGAGGTGTGTGTCTATTAAGATGATATATCTTACACTTCACCACATCTTCAGGAGTCTGTCGTGGTTAAGGCTGTTAAGGTCCAAAGTGAAAGACTTAAACTGTTTCTCAAACTGTCCTTCATAAAACTTTCAACCATTCTTTCACCGAATCAAGAATAAAAATAAGGCGTTCCCACGCAAAGCTTGGAACTCGAGAAGAAAATTGCCTAACCTCAAATTCAAAATGGCCGCAATCCCTGTCTTAAGTCAATGACGAAAAATACGATTTTGGATTTTCGTAGAACGAAGACTGTGAAATTTTTTCTTAGTCATGAGTGGTACTTCAGAAAAGAACTTTTAAAAAAAGAGAGTTTGAATATCTGTTCCTGGTGCGAATTGAACCCTTACTATACGCCTCGTCGTATAAATATTTATGTTAGGTATGGAAGGTTACCAATCACGGCGGAGCTACACTGCTCAACGCACAGTCATAGACGATGGCTCTTTCTGGTTGGAATAGCTTTTACCAGCATGTACATTCTCAAAATGCTACACGGTCTGCCACTGTCTCTCTGTCTGTCTGTCCCCCTATTTCCGAAACGTCCAAACTCTCTCCATTGAACTCATAAAACGAACATTTTCACAAATTCCCAAAGCTTTATACCTGTCATTTTACCTGTTGTTGCATTCGCTAGTGTATACTCTTCTACAGTAGTGTAACTGCATAACAGAATCTCTAAATGGCAAAAAGGGCAAGTAGGAACAAAGTCGCGGAATGGACGGGTCACGTTTTAGATGAGATATGACTGGAGCTCTTTTTCTGATGGTGAGACGATGAGACGGAAGGGGAGGGCGCAGAATCGGGAGGAGAAAGCCCCCACACGAAAAAGACAATGCAGAAATGCATTCAAACTCAGATAGGAGACTAAATGAAGGGGAGTGCGTGATAATATAAAAATGAAATGACAGGAGAGGAGTGAGGAAGTAGAGATGAAAGCATAGGCTGGGATGGTCATGCAGATTGGTTTAATAACGATAGCAATAACGTGAGTATGTGTGCTGTTTTCAACAAGTCAGACCATCAGAAAAAAAGCCACAACCACTTTATGTAGTTTCATTTTATCGGAAAAAAGCTTAATATTTAGTATGTCAAACATTGACTTATAAAAAATGTGATATTAACCACTGTCTTTTTTATGGTTTTATTTATTTATTCCATATCTTCTGGAAACCGTATACACATGGACTCCATAAAAGTGTACAACACAACAGGTTGACCGAACAGACATGAAAGGTTTCGATCATATCCGATAAGTCATTTCCTTGTTGCTGATCATACAGCTGCATTACAGTCATGTTGATAACATTTCCAAGAAAATGCAAGGAAATAAAAGGAGGGTGCTATTGTAGGCTACTAATCTTTGTTAGAAATTAGCCATGACGAAGAATCGACAATAATATTTGAGGCCGTATTTTTAGACTTGATGTTGCTTCCCTCTGGCTGCTAAAACAATCGGATAGATTCTATGACACTAACGTGCCATCTTCCTTCAAGGCGTACTCAATGTAGATGACTGATCTAAACAGACACTGTACTCGAAACACCACGTCTACGGTTGCATTTAAAATTATTTGTGGGTCATTTGTCACACCAGACGAACAGTTTTGATTCTATACCAGAGAGACATATCCGATACGGAGTCATTCATCAATGACGTAATTATTATGCAGACGTAATAATCTCATCATGTGATGTCATCCATAGCATCTTCATATAGTCTCATCGGTTAGCAAAGTGTATCTGTTTGCGAATACAGCCAACTTCCCAATCATATGAGAAAGTAAGTCAAATCAAGTACAAAATACATATTCGGTGCTAAAACAATTGACTTCTTCGGACTGTCATCACTACAACTAGGTAAATCATAAGAGGTCTGAAGGAATTCCTCTTGTAGCATGGCTCGTTATTCCAATGTGTTTACCAGTCTAGAATTACAAGAAATTATTTGCTTTTTGAATAAACCTATCAGCAATGCTCGTTGAAATTTAAAACGGGAGAAAATGGTTCCTATCGTCATCTTACTTACGAGTTATAACCTTTAAAGACAAATCCAACTTTCAGTCGAATGTACTGCGTTTACATCGTAAGTATCAGGAGTTAGGCTTGTCTTATCAGAGTTATCAAAAAGTCCGTCATAAATGATAAGAAAGGCGTTTTTCCTAAGGAGACGAAAAATCCTCTTTCTCCGAATCTTAGATGAAGCACATTCATTGAAGCGGAATCTGAAACAAAGTTTAGACACCATATACTACAGGTCAGAAACAACAATTGCTTGCGTTGCGATATATTGAATAGCCTTTTTTACGTTTTGCTATGAGGGTGCTGTATTTCCGTCTGTTCGTCCTCTGTTGGTATAGTTTATGGAAGCATAGCTGGATAAACATGTTGTCGATAATGGTACAGAAAAACATGGAACTGTAGCCGTTGTTTGTAGCCGTCGTTGTCGTTATGCCACATGTTCTTCTTCACAACGACGATGAGGACAACGTTGATGATGATTTTGACTCCAGTGATAACTTTAATCAAATTATCAGTGACAAGCAACAATTATCATACCTGTATGGAATCATCCAATGAGTATTTTTATGTTAAAACCACAAGTAAGTTACTCCCCTAACAGCTGTGAATATGAGTGGTAAATACACGTCGATGGAAATAGCACTTGAATCTGTCCAAAAAGAATCACAAAATTTAATCTTCCTCCACTAATTACAAAAACTTATACAGAATGACAGTGACAAGTTTGTATTTCCTCCGCAAAAGTAAAATATATTCTTTATAGAGCCGAATTTTTCGATTTAAAAACATTTTTCTTTTATTGCCATTTCCAGGTTTTCAGTGTCTCGTGCCGCGTAGAATGAGGTCGAACTTGAACTTTGTAGGTCAAATGACCAGGAACCTAACTACTTATTAACTCTTTGAGCTCCAAAATCAATCTTTGACGCCTTTTATAGATTATACGTTAATAAACTTTTCAGGTTTTTCGAAAAATTATGATAAAAAACAGTAATCAATGAAATGTTATTTCCATTTGCTTCAAAATTAACAAAACCCAGAAATATTCATAAGAATTTATAAAATGTTGCACTGAAATTTTGGCGGGAAAAATTGCAGCACTCAAAGGGCTAATATACCGTACAGAATTTCCACGCATTTGTCGAGCGGAATTGTAAAGATTTGTGAAATCTGATTATGCATAGTTTTACTCAGTCTAAATGGGTGACAAAATTACCTATCTTACCTGTGGTTAATTCATCATCGGACGTTGGGTCCTCTCTAAGTACTGGAGGTACGGATCCATCAGCTACATTGAAAGATAAAATGGGCGGTTACCATTGGTCTTCATGGTAATTCAAACAGTTTTCATGTCAATTTTTAACAAAATACTTATTTCGAAAACATTTCTTAATGTCATCGTGACGCTGTCAGATAAGCGTAAATTCCAGAATTTGAGTAAAAACAAAGATATAACGATTGATTCACTGCAAGATGAAGCATCCTTTGAGGTTACATAATTGCTGCAATATTTCAAAATATGTATGTACCACATACTTGTAGGCAGGATACGTGTATTAAACTACACATGAGCAGGTTCGTTTGTGGAAGAGTAGGCAACGTGTAGACATTAATCTGGATTCCAATTTCAAATTTCGATTTGGAAATTGTTAACAACTTGACGAAGAAGTGATCTTGTCGTTGTGAATGTAACGAAGTAGGGTATAGAACTCTTCCTCATCAAGCTAACTAAATTTTGTTTGTGACAGGATAGGGAAGACAGGATTAGCTGACAAAAGAAATCGAAGCAAAAAAAAGAAAAAGCCAACTAAACTTATAGAAACAACACAAAAAACGAAAACGAATCAATAATTAAAAAAAATAAGCGTAAATTAGATAAACCAGAACAAACAAAAATTCAAATAATTAAATAAATTAACAAACATACGAGAAAGCTATAACACGATTACAGTTAAAGTAATTGAACATAAGAGTTTTTAAAATGTTGCACTGAAATTTTTGCTGGAAAAAATTGCAGCGCTCAAAGTGCTAATATACTGAAATTCCGAGCATCTGTCGATAAAGTTTTGTGAAAAATGATCATGCTTAGTTTTACATATTTTAAATAGGTTACAAAATTAGAATTCTTACCCGTGGTTAGTTCATCATTGGACATTTGGATGCCCCTTAGTATTGGAGGTACCGGTTCGTCAGCTACATTGAAAGATAAATAGACGATTACCATTGGTCTTCTTGGTAATACAAGTTAAAGTAATTGAAAATAAGAAATTGTAAAATGTTGCACCAAAATGTTGGTGAGAAAAATGCTGCCCTCAAAGGGCTAATATACTGTACAAAAATTCCAAGCATTTGTCGAATGGAACTGTGAAAATTTTTGAAAATTGATCATGCTTAATTTTACATATTTTAAAAAGTTACAAATTAACAATTCTTACCTGTAGTTAGTTCATCCTTGGACTTTGGGTCGTCTCTAGGTAATGGAGGTACGGATCCCTCTGGTACATTGAAAGATAAAATGGGTGATTACCATAAGTCTTTATAGTAATTAGTAAATAACAGTCTTCGTGTCAATTTTGAACAAAATCGTTAGATGTAAATCGTTTCTTAATGTTATCGTAATGCTTTGACCTTAGCGTTAATTCCAGAATTCAAGTGAAAACAAAATATACAAATTGATTAACCGCAAGATGAAGCAACCTTTCAGGTTGAAGTCAAGAGTATTTGATAAAGATTGGTAAGATAGATGGGTAAACCGTGAAATATTTAAGAAATATGTAAATCTATGTATCACATACTTGCAGGCAGGACACACGTACTAACCTACACTTCAGTAGGTTCAGTAGGCACAGTAGAACTACTGGAACAGGAGGCAACGTTTAAACATTTATCCGGACCATATTTCTAATGTTATGTTAGAATTTGTTCAGCAACTTGACAAAGAAGTGATCTCGTTATTGGGTATGGAATACTAATCAAGCCAACAAATTCTCATTCGTCACATGACAGGGAAGCAAGGATTAACAAAAAAAAAATTCATAGCGAAAAACCCTCCAAGAAGCCAACGAAACTAAAAACCTAAACAACAAAAAACAAATAAACGAAAAAAAATTAATGATTAAATAACATTCCAATGGAAACCGATACCAACAAACAAATAGACAAATAAATAATAGTAATAAATAAACGTAAAATAACAAACCTTGACAAACCAACAAACATATAAATAAATAAATAAATAAATAAATAAATAAATAAATAAATAAATAAATAAATAAATAAATAAATAAATAAATAAGCAAGCTATGACATGAATTGGAGTTAAAGTTAAATATATGGTGACAGGGCTTTTAGCGTTTACGCACCTAAACTTTGGAATAGTCTGCCAATTGAGCTCCGGATCGTCAAGGAATTTGTTTTATTTAAGAAATCTTTGAAAACTTTTATTTTTCGCGACTGCTACTGCTAATACTAGACTGTGTGATTTTTAACGTGTATGGTTTTAGTCTATTATGCCAGTTCACATTTTTTTTTCTTATGATCTTAAATTTAATTTTTTTATTTAATTTCTTTCTGAATCGTTTTAATTTGATTGTTACACTTTCATTTTACTATTTTAATTTATATTTTCAATTTTTACTGTACTGTACAGACCGCTGAGACAGTTTTGTGTAGTGGTCTTTAAACAATAAATTATTATTATTGTTATTATTATTATTATTATTATTACAAGTTAGGGGCTATAAGTATTATATAGAAATCTAATAACAGTTCATTGAAGCTGTGGGAATTCTGAAAAAGAGGTGTTGTTATTTTAATTTTGTCAATAGGGGTGACTTCTAATTGTCGTACATATATTCTCTCCGCCCAGTTAGGTGTTCCTTTTGACATCACTACCCTTATGAATATTCATATACTTGCAAAAACTGACAGTCGCTGTGTCTGGCAGCGCCTGCTCACAGCTGCTGAGCTGCACAGCGTAGGCTTCGAATGCAGCCCATCGTGGCAGTCGTGGGCATGTAGAAAACAAGGCACAGCGACTGTGGAGAGTCTATGCCAGTGTAATTGGCCTTGTAAACGTACCTTCAGCGTGGCATTTGTAGTTGTGGCGAAAACCATAAACCCTCTCCCTATGCTGACGTTGTTGGTTTTGTTTTGTTCATGTGCATTAACTGTAAGCAATCAAGGAAGTTTTGGGATGGAAATAGAGCAAAGGCATGAGCTTCCATGAGATCTGTGCTACAAATATAACTTTACGCATGCGCACTCTTTTGCCAGTGTAATCTGCCAATATGAGCGTGCGCAGTTGAGTGAACGTGCTCGTGAATGTGTAGTCTGCACACTACGTCTCGTGTCATTCAGCTTTGCATGTTGACAGAAACTGGAATTACTGCAGAGAATACTTTTTAGGACATCACATGTGAGTCTCTAAGGTAACAAGTAGGACGTTTAGGAAATCTTTTCAGAAAGTTCACGCCACCTGTGGCCATTTTGTGGAGTATAAGCTTATAGTTATACATACCTGGAGCGTATACAGTATTTCTACTGTACAGTGTACATATTGCCGGATAATATGCGATGGAATTTTGCGTTTCACGTCGTTCAATCATTCAGATGGAAATGCTGCCCTTCTCCAAACTTTGAAAAAAACAGGGTGACAGATTTGGAATGCTAACAATTATATATCAAGAATGACGTAATTTAATGAGAAGACATTTGTATTCGAGCACGGCTACAGTTTTTGATTCGAGAACTCTCATCATGATGGACCGTGGTTGTATTCAACAATCGAGAGGGCAAGGGTGAGTCGAACTTTTTCCTATGTCCATGTAGCACTTGTGCAAAAATAAGCGAATCCACAGGCCTTTGGCGAATCAATAAATGCGTTTTTCACCAAGCTGAAAGGTTGAAAGATCCGTCCGTCACTTTGGGACGAGCTAGATAAATGCAGTCAAACCCAGCTGGGCAAATAATGTGACTTTGTTCTGGAAATTACGAAGACGACGTGCGTGCGGTGGAACTTTGCAACAAAGTTTCAATATCTGTACTGACGTACTTGAATGACTGGCACAGGAAACAATGGCCAATAAAAACGCATTCTCGTTGCATTTTGATAATGTATCAATCACAATGACACAGAAATTATGCCTCCTCCCGGCAGAAGGGCCATGGCCAATTTTTAGCCCTGCTACAGTATGTCTCAGTGCTGGAAAGGCCATGTTGTTGTCAGGTTGTCATGGCGACTTTAAAATTTACATACAACTCTGAGAGTGAAACCGGTTATAGGTCACAGAACTTTTGAGTCCCACTGTCGTCCATTATACCTGTTTCCTTGGTATTAAAGGTGTGCAAGTATACACATCAAAAGACTAGAAAATTCACTTCATGGGCAGAATCTCGTAAAGTAGCCTTTTCTTGTCTGGTTAACGAAAAAGATACCCCTGATCTAAAATATGCATGGTTTTAAATAAAAAGCTGTGGTTACTGAAATGGTTACTATGGTAACATTAAACAAAAATGAACATGGAGTTCATAATGTTATAATACACTTAGGAGAGCATTTGCATAGTAACTGGGATTACTTTTAATGGACTTTGGACAAAAATTGAAATTTTAAAACGCAAATAGGGTACTATGGAAAAACAGGGCAGTAAAAATGGATATCATATTTTGTCTTTCTAACCCAAAACAACCCTTTGGTATAATATTTCTGTGATTACTGGATTTTGTACACTGGATATTTGGTCTTTCTAACCCAAAATATCCCTTTGATATAACACATTCTGTTGATTCCTGGATTTTAGGTGGAATCTTTGAAAAACTGGTAATTTTAACTCCTGAATGGTTGCCATGGAAACATCTCACATTAAAATGAGTGTAATTCTTTTGGTGTTCTCACCAGAAAAACCCCTATTATCAATTTTTACATCAATCAATAGTTCTTTAATAGGAATTAGGGAAAAAGTAACGTTTTCAATCCAATAATAGTTACCATGGCAACTCAAAACATTAAAATAAGTCTGGTTTTTGTGTCTCTGACCCCAACTCCCCCCGCTAGATAATTTTCATATCAATCAAAGTAACTTTTCATTGGATATTAGAAAAACTGAAAATTTAACCCCTAAAATGGTTACCATGGAAACATGGGGCAGTGAAATCGATATCATATTTGGCCTTTTCGACCCAAATACCCTTATGGTGAAATTTTCACCGAAATTGAACCTATTATTATTCGCGTTATTATTTCTATATAATACTTATATTAATTATTATTATTATTAAAGTAATTGAACAGAGAATTTGTAGAATGTTGCACTGAAATTTTGGCGGGAAAAATTGCAGCGCTCAAACGGCTATATACCGTACAGAACTCTAAGTATTTGTCGAGTGTAACTGTAAAAATTTATGAAAATTGATCATGCTCAGTTTTACTAAGTCTAAATGGGTGACACAATTACCTATCTTACCTGTGTTTAATTCACCATCGGTCGTTAGGTTGTCTCTAAGTAATGGCGGTACGGATCCGTCAGCTACATTGAAAGATAAAATGGGCGGTTACCATTAGTCTTAACGGTAATGCAACTAATACAGTACGTTTCACCGTGGTACCGCAACTCAGAGTATGGGACGGATTCTTTTCAAGTACAGAATTAACGATTAGCTCGGGTATCACGACACATTTCAAAGCTTCCAACTCATTGATTAATTACAGTAAACCAGCATGGAGCAGCCCCTCTGTCTAAACTGAGAGATACAATTGATCAACAATGTAACTGTTTTTACAAATTAAGATAAAAGTTGAAGAGCTACGTTAATACGAAACTTGAAATTTGAAAATGAATGAAATAAACTTCATTTCTTGCTTTTACAACTGACATTTGGCACAAGACCACTAATTAATTTCCCATAGATCACAACAGCAGCGTTGAGTTCGATTTTCCTATTTTAAAATATTCAGCGGCACGAGTCCTCTTAACAGGTGTAAGGTCAATGTCAGCTTGACTACTGATTAATTTTTTCGTGTGGGCAAGTTCACGGAAATTTTGAGACCCTCAGTGGTGTTTTGAAAAAATTCAGGCTTATTGTTATGATTTCTATTAGCCCTAGAACTCCTCATATTACCACCAAATGCTTCCACAATTATTCACAACAGTCTGCATGTTGATCCAGGCAGAAAATATATTTACAAAATTCTTGACGTTAAAGTTCAAATTAAACAAGCATGCATGCAGATATCAAAACTTCATGGTCTGCACAATTTTTCTTCCAAACTATTACCCAACGCGGAAGTGAATTAGTTGTCTTGTGCCATTTGAGGTTCGTTTCAGATATCGAAGTTGACATCGTGTTCGGGCCCTGTGTATTTCATTTCTTTCAGCTCTTCAACTCTCAGGTGAAATTGTACAAACAGTTACATTGTAGATTAAGTGTATCTCTCAGTCTAGACTGCGGCTGCCCCATGCTGGTTTACTGTAATTAATCAAGGAGTAGGTGACTTTCAAATGTGTCGTGATACCCGAGCTAATCGTTTGTGTTGTAGGTTAAATGTGTCCGTCTCATACGCTGAGTTGCGGTACCTAGGTCAAACGAACTGGATATAACAGTCTTCACGTCAGTATTTAACAAGACATTTATTTCGAAATTATTTCTTAATGTCATGGTGACGCTTTCAGATAAGCGTAAATTCCGGAATTTTGAGTAAAATCAAGATATTAAGATTGATTCACCGCAAGATGAAGCTTTCTGTCAGGTTACATTGCGAGGTCATTGATTAAGATTGGTAAGACTGTAGGTTAAACCATGAAATATTTCAAGAATATGTATATATTAACTTATACTTGAGCAAGTTCATTTGTCGAACAGTGGGCGACACGTAAACATTTATCTGGATTCTAATTTCCAATGTTATGTCGGACTTTGTTTAGCAGCTTGACAAAGAAGTGATCTCGTCGTTGTGAATGTAACGAAGTAGGGTACGGAACAGTTTCTTATCAAGCTAACTAAATTTCGTTTGTGACAGGAGAGGGAAGCCAGGATTAACAGCAAGAGAAAATATAAAACCAAATAACAACCAAACTAACAACCCTTAAGAAAAAAAACATATAATGAAAACAAACAAAAATGAATGAATAATCTCGTCGTTGTGAATGTAACGAAGTAGGGTACGAACAGTTTCTTATCAAGCTAACTAAATTTCGTTTGTGACAGGAGAGGGAAGCCAGGATTAACAGCAAGAGAAAATAAATAAAACCAAATAACAACCAAACTAACAACCCTTAAGAAAAAAAAACATATAATGAAAACAAACAAAAATGAATGAATAATCTCGTCGTTGTGAATGTAACGAAGTAGGGTACGGAACAGGTTCTTATCAAGCTAACTAAATTTCGTTTGTGATAGGAGAGGGAAGCCAGGATTAACAGCAAGAGAAAATATAAAACCCAAATAACAACCAAACTAACAACCCTTAAGAAAAAAAAACATATAATGAAAACAAACAAAAATGAATGAATAAACAACCATTCAAACAACAAATAAATAAGTAAATAAATAAATAAATAAATAAATAAACAAATAGATAAATAAATAAATAAATAAATAAGTAATAAACGAACTGAGCAAGCAAAAAAATAGTAAATAAATAATAAATATAAGAGAAAACTATAACATGAATGGGAGTTAATGTAATTAAACATCAGCTGCATCATTTTTAAGATGTATCGTCAGTATCACACACCATTTTGTGACTAATGATGTTGAAGTCACATATTTAATATGTTGCATTTTATCATATAAATAAATCATACAAAATATATGTTTTTTGTATTTACTTATGCATTTGTTCATTTAATATATATATTTGTTATATAAATTTTTGGTCTGATCGGTTGGTTGTGTAAATGCTTTTGTTTATTTGCAGATTTTGTTGTTTTTGGAGATTTGTTTGCTATGTTTACTTGGTTCGTTGCTTATCCTGCCTTTGCTCGGGTAAAAAACTCACAATTCACCAATTTTTAGTGTCATTTATCATTAAATTGGTGAATAATAAATGGATCTCTGAGAAAAATATGTCAAAGGAGTTACAGAGATAAAATATCACTTACCACAGTGTTTGTGCTGTCTTCTGATAGATCGAGTTTTAAGCAAGAGTCGTTGTTTTCCGTCAGTGAGGTTGTTGTCTCGCCGAACACCGTGATGACCGCACAGATGTATGTGTGTGTACACAAAAACATGCCAACAGGAGAGATTATAGTCTGGTTCGTTAGAGAATGAATTTCAGTTGGCTTGATGATGACTGCAGTAAATGGATCCACTGCTGTTTCCCCCGACGCACCGGTGCCGTCCCCGTAGTCGTTTGTAGTGCTAAAGTACAGCTTGATGCCGGTAACTACACCGCCATTTCCACCAATATCACAGATGTCGAGATCAAAGGTAATAGTATGTCCGAATATACAATCTGTGGTTTGAGTAGGACCTTTAATTTTAAATGCCCCGCTGGAGATGTCTGTAAAGAGGAAACGTGTGAGAAGACACTCCATCGTTGTTTCGAGGCCTCCTTTACAATTGCATATGATTAAACAACGGATAACCGTAGAATTGCATTTATTGTTCATGGTGAATGAAAGAAAAAACAACGATAACAACCTCCACCCCAGTGCAAAAGGAGTCTTTAGGATTTCTTTCACTTGGCCTTAGTAGAAATAATCTCTTTTGTTTCTATATCCATTCAACGCTTTTATATACAGTATATACAAAACATACTCATTAGTGCATGCACTGACACAGTATGCGTACGATCAAGATTCCTCTGTGTCTAAGAACTTGACTACAGGAACTGGCATGTCCCGACGATTTCCATAGTAACAAGGTTCTCAAGCTAGACAAGAATTTTCTTGTACATTTGCTCACAACAACAACGTCGAAAGAGCATGCGCTGCACATCAAAAACAAAAAACAAGTTTTATCTTATGTACACAACACGGCATAAACCAATAAGGAATGTTTGTTTATCAATTTTGTTTACCATAAAAACAAAACCAATAGTTCCTTACCCCCAAATAGTTTATAGAATAAACAATAACGCCCCTTGACAAATGCCAAGTTATCGCATGATTTGATTTTCAAAGTTGTACGTTCGGCACTATAGGGTTAAAAACGTTCTTGGGTCACACTTCAGTATGCATTTCACATAAGTTGCATTTGGTTTCAAACCATCTTATCGAAACTAATGCAAACAGATACCTAGTGAAAACAGATGTTATGGTATTTTAAAATGAATGTCGTAGAAAAGTATAATAAATTAATTTCATTCTGTTGTTTTGATTTTTTTAGCAGCGTAGAATAAGATAAATATCTACTCAAACTGTGACACATGTGACTGTTAAACAGAGCTATCTTGACGGACATCCTATGCTCTGAAACGTTGTGATAAATGGGAAAGAAAACATGCGCGTCTTACCTGCCGTGGCCGTACCAATAAATAGTGCGCATACTTCAAAGATGAACAACAGCGGCTGCGTAGATCTGAATGAAAATGACACATGTACGATGCTGATTAGTAAATATGAGAAACGATAGTTACCTGCAAATAGATAAACATAGAGTGGCACATAAACTGCAAATTAAAGATATCATAGTATAAATAATTTAGAGGGCGAGCAGCTGTAACTTTTGATGGTTGTAAGTATTTTTGTTTAAGGTGGAATTCGCCTCGAAGACAGATATTCGGACTCTCAAACTTTTACAACATTCTCTCTGCCTACCGCTAATGAGGACTCATTTTTAATCTTATAGAGTAAATATAGCTTTTACCGACTCAGTTTTATGATAATCAGGAATGTGATTTCCTCCATTGAGATAACACAGGGATGGCGGACATTTTGATTTTCAAGTGTCGGTAAATATTGGGTTATTTGTTTCACCAGTACTAATAATTTGATCCCCTATTTGTATTCTTGATTTTGAAAGAGAATGATAACGTTCAAGTTCGCTCGGGGAACGTTTGGGCGAAATTTCAGTCTTTCATTCTCGAAGCAGGGACCACCTTAATTTCGACTACAGTTTCTTGTTCTACTCTCTAAAAGCAGGTTGAAATATACAACGTTTAGCTTGTTAAAGGCGGAGCCTCCCTTTAAAAGGAGGCCAAGGTATGGCGGCTTTCATTGTGTATGTAGACACCAAACAGGCAACACGTGGGCACATGCTCCAGAGAATGCCACTTTTTAGTTTTCCCCGGCCGCAAAAACACAGACAGACTGCCAAGCGGTCAGCGCGAAGTTGCTGCCGATCGAACTCTGTGGTCATATTCAAAGTCTAGCACGACTGGAAGACAATTTTTTAGGATATTCGAGCGTTTGTGGTTGGGAATCAATGACCGTTGGCGATTTGAACCAACCGTCAATCAAAAGCTTGCATAAACTCTGTTTGCAGGATTAGCAAAACGTGACAAAAGGTTGAGATCAGTTTGTGTAATCAATGTTATAGAAATCAAACATCGTACTGGCCAAGTGTTTGACTGGGAGGAGAGCTCCACCAATGCGAGAACCTGGGATTGAAAGTGCGGCTTTAACTCGGCCTGTACATATGTAAACTGCATTGCTATTGGGGACAAGAGAATTGTACTAGGGCTTGGAGTTCAAACGTTAGCAATTGCAGCGAATCTTAGTCACATATATACAGTGTTGACAAAAGCTAAATGGTTGGTGTTTCAACGTGCTTTTGAGAGACAAACTTGTATTTGCAATAGAATCAAGACAAAAGCATTGTCAAACGCCATTACAAGGTACTCCTACTGACGACTCGTTACGGCCGATGATCGGGAATGTAGCCCATGATAAAGGGTTTCTTCGGAATGGTAAAGTAATATTATGAGATAATTAAACGAAATCATTGACAAATGAATTTTATGGCTTAACCATTATGATGTTTTTCAGTGTAAATCTCTATGTATCAATTGCGTCAACAAACTGCAGCCAGGTCTTTTAAATAGAAGCTATTACTACAAACAGAATGGCTCATCCGCATTAGATCAGCAGGAATATTATCAGTGATAGTGTAGGATAATTTTTCAACTATGAAGTGCTTACCTCATGGTGCCGGCTCTTAAGAAAAGCAAAACTCAGATTGTGTGTCTGTCTCACACGGATCTCTTAATATACTATGAAATTCTGTAATTTGTTCAATAATTCACAGCAGGATTGATGACGTAGCGCCTCCCGAGGTGTAAAAGGGAAGGTCCGTTGTTTGTCATTGATGAGTTGGCAATCCTATCAACCAATGAGAACGTCTCATAAGCGCGTCAATCACTCAATTTACAGCCATAATGGTCTCCAAGGAAACAAAAATTCCTGGTCTATGATGATGAAAAAATATTACAAAGAGCGGCGACAGCATCTAAAGCAAACAGGTTACCCAAGGTTCATTTGTAACCTTGCGTATTTTACAGCAACAAAAGTTTTATTAATTTTCATACAATTCTTTCTACGATGAATGTTACATCCTATTCCTGGCACATACTGTAACAAAATCTAAACCTGCAATTGGTTTCGTCTGAAAATTATTCATCGGCACTAGTTAAGGGTTGGCACAGAGATTATTTCGCATTAATCACCATAACGTAGGGAGTTGGTTGAGTTAGAGGATCAGGCGTGGGATACATCGCGTAAAGCCACCGTCAATCTTCACTCATATCAAAAAAATGATGACTAATTCTCACGAATGCCTACTTATTTATTTTCAAGCACGCTTACTATTAGGCCCTCAGTCAAACGGCATTGAAAATGCATCTTTCACGTGAGTCAACTGTATTTCTGAAAGACGTGTAAGCATCGCTCAAATTCTCTTCAGTCTATTGTACCAACCAAGCTATGTACAGTCAACTATATACACTTTCGAGAGGCCAACATTTATGTTTTTTCAATGGACTGACGGTAAAATACTGAGCTTGAGAACAAGCTTAAAGGGTTTCTAGTGTTTCATATTAAGCAGAGTAATATGTTGATGTTTTAAGATTGGGAGTACAATGACACATAGTGCTTCAGGGGATATACGTACCGTTGCCTTACTATTAAAAAGAAATGCATCATGGTATAGCAAACGGTTATTTGGGTTTTCTGGTCAGCTTGATCCAGAAGGGAGAGAGCTCAACCACTCCTATGGAAAGGTATATGCAGAAGTACGGGCTGAACGGTTATGCTGAGGAAGAGTAGACGGCGGTCACCCCAGCGGAAAATACGCTAAAAGATATACAGGCAGGATGGCCGGCTACTCGAAGAGCTTCATGCTCAACGAGGGTCTGCGCTCAGTGGTCCTATCAGCACCTGTGGTTGATCTCAAGGTACTGCTGACTTGACTCAGAGTCTACGTGACCAGACAGAAAAGTTCGTCACCGATCCCGGAGACATATTCAAGGACAATACCCTTGCTCAAAAGAACGCAAATGAGGCAAAAGCTTGGTTGGCCGACCCTAACATCTAGTACTGGACCCAGCAGTTAAACTCTGCTGTTTTGTGCACCACGGCCGGTTGTGCTGTAAATTTCCAAGACTACTTGCTGGCCTCCACCCTGCCCCCTTCAGATCAGATCTCTTTTCGATTTCCATGTGTATTTCACCAAAAGTCAGGTTGTCCATGAGATGGGGGTTGCACTGCCTGACGATGGCTCTTTCAACGTTTGGAACAACCCTACATCAAGTTTAGTTACAAAGCCCTCTGCCGGGAGTTCATCAGCATCAGTGACAATGAAGAATTCGGACAAAAGAGGGAGGGGGACAAATTGATGCCTTGGTAATGGCTACACACATGTCACCCACAGAGGCCCCTTGCCCCGACGGCAAATATTTCTAAATCAAGGACTTCTGCGGTGGGAAACACAAATAATAAAGGCCGGGCAGCAAGAGGGCCCACAAATATGTCTTCAGAGACGATGGGGAAGAAGGACAGTACATCTGGCTTTCCCTGCGGATGGTGGCAGGGGTGCTGGAACTAGACTGACGCAGGCAGGCACAGCTAGACTGAACGAAAGCATCGAGGCCTATGTTTACTGCAGTCTAGGGGCCTAAGCCAGCATCAGGAGCACCGTCGTCGGTGGGACGGAAGGTGCAGAACGTGCGCGGTAAGAGATGAGTGTTATCCTTGAAGATGAGATCACCTATCACCTACCCTTACAAAGTCGCCGGCTACCAAAGGTGGGAAGACATGATTGACGCCGCCAAAGTGAAGCTTGACATGGTGGTTTCACTGGTTCTGCTGCCGATGCTAAGCGAGAGACTAATAATCACTTGAAGCATTCCGACTCATATGACGCGATACGGGTTACATGATTGGCCGATTTACGATTTCAAAGGATTGGCCTAGCTCAACGGACAACACAGCGACCCGGGCGTTTTCTTTTAGATCGCACATTCATTTTACATGTTGAACATGAGAGCCCCATTCATGTCCTTCCCAAGTGGCCTGGATTTTTACTCATTTGCAGTGAGACGATCTTTTCATGTGCGGTAGGAAAAATTATATCACCGGCCATGTCATGGCGTGGGCGGCCATTAAGTTACATCCCTTTGGGAAGTATTGTGAGTAGTGGTACTGCCGTTGCATGTTGAATATGTTGCATGAGCTGTTCAGTCAATCATTTTCAGTTTTTTTTTCAATATGCTGTTGTCTCTTACACTCACACACAATTATATAATATAATATCATATATATATTATATCTATATATGTGTGTATACATCTGTTTGTTTATTCGTTTGTATAACATTTATTTAACGTTCTATGATATCGTATATTTGTTTTTGTTTATTAATCCATTTGTTTGTTGCTAGTGTTTGTTGTTTATTTATGCAGTAGTATGCTTGTTTGTATGTTTGTTTATTTTTTTGTTTGTTTGTTTGTTTGTTTGTTTGTTTGTATGCTTGTTTGTTTTTCCCAGCTTCCCTGTGCGCTGACAACTGATCTTAACCCTCGAGTCGGCCAAAGAATGATTGAAAGTTTCCAATGGGAAAGTTTGAGCAAAAGTTTAAGATTTTTTACTTTCGAGGTACGTACAACCTTTAAAGTAATTTGCAAATGACTCTGTTAACAAACTGACCACGAATCTGAAAATACAGTAGGTTTTCGTATGCCGTATGTTGTGGGTTCGAACCCGAATGAAAACTAGCCGTATTTTCGATCAAAAATGCTAATGGCAAATGATTCATCTTGAATGGAATAAACATTGCAGCACTCATATTTAAGCTGATCAACTTCGTAGGTGATCGTAAAGGAGCAATAAAATTTTCTAGTGAGTGATCATCCTTCGAGTACATTTGCAAATATGTCTTTGTCAAATCAAGAAAAGAGTGCTTTCCCCTTGTTCATGCTAGTGCCAGCTGGGAGCAGCTACAGTTCGAAAGAACCAACCGGTTATTTAGAAGTACCTGATAATCGGATGGAATTTTTGGTGTGTGCATTGGATAATAATGGAAGTGTTTTATTCGGTCCCTGCTCTATGCCATTTTTCTTACACGTTGTCATCCATTACACAGTAATGCACACCTCGTCAGTTGTCATGGTTACACATCCTTCAAATCCATCGCATCTATGAAATAATCATTCCATGTTTTGTGGAAGGTGGTAGAAAATCATGTCTTGCCAGCTAAATATTATAACATGTTTTGGAACACAACAAGAAAATTAAAATTCAACAAGAAGTATACTACACGGTGAAAACACTGCAAAGTTTAACCGTTGGTCATTCTAAAAAGTTTCAGTCTCGATTGATAAAATTCGACTGGACAAAATTTGCAAGCTTTCAGGCCAATGCGTGATGATATGTCAACAATTTGTAGAAAACGGAAACATGAAAACTTATCTGTCCTCTTCCAGTCGACCTTACAAATGATAATCGAAGTCGATTTGACGGGCGACAGGGGAACCTTCTTCATACGTCGTTTCAGTAGCTTTCCTGAATACAACATTTCTCACCATGTTAATTACTTAAGTAAAGAAGAAAGAATAACGCACAGAATACACATACATACACACATACATACATGCAAGCAATCATACATATATACCTACCTACCTACATACATACATACATACATACATACATACATACATACATACATACATAACATACATACATACATACATACATACATACATACGCACGCACGCACGCACGCACGCACGCACGTACATACATACATACATACATACATACATACATACATACATACATACATACATACACGCTTGCTTGTATGCTTGCATGCATCATGCACTCATACATTTATTTTTTCTTTGTAGGCACAACCCATTTATTAGAAATAAATAGATTTGTTAATGTAAGAATCACAGAATATGCGGTTACTTGAAGGGCTAGTCAATTCGTTACTTGCAGCTCCTTGATTCAGGAAGAATCGTACAAAGACGTCATGTATGTTCACGACTTAGGGACGATTCAGAATTTACTTCCAGGGGGGTGGGGGGTGGAGGATTTTCAGGGGGGCCACCCATTTTCCCAAGAAAATTTAGGGGGGGCCAGACAAAAATACCACAATCTTTTAGGGGGGGCCAAGGAAAAAAAACATCAATTCAATATTTTATTTATTTATTTATTAGCCGTGTTCACAATAATGACATTGGCTCAGAAAGAAAGAGAAGGGGAAGAAATGTATAACACTGAAAAGTTTTCAGATTCACTTCATTCACATTAGCTCAAAAGTAATTAAACTTTCTGACTGAAAATCTGTAACAATTCATTCATGTATTTTGCAACAACATGAACAATGCAACTGTCAGTACATGACAAAAATACTTAAAAAGAGAATCATTGTCAAAGCATTTTAGCTGGTTCTGAATGTTAAAAATCATTTCTAAGTAAATTGTTCGTACAGTGTGTGCTGGTTTACTTGGACATAATAAAATACAATGGATTTCATCACCAACACCAGAATGACAAAGGGTACAAAGTCTAAGATGTCTTGGAATGTTTTTAAAACGACCAATTTCTATTGCAAAAGTATGATCAGAAATTCTTGCCTTTGTCAAAGCAATTCTGTGAAATGGAGACTTAACAAGTGATAGATAATTTTCACATTTAAACATGTTTTTAATACTACAGTATACATTTAATTTGTTATTTTTTGACAAGGCATTTTTCCAGGCTTCCTTAAATTTAGACTTTAAAGACTTTTTCACAAGTTCGATAACTGTTGAAGGTTTACATTTCTCACAATTCAAAATGCTAGAATTGCACAGTAGAAGAACAGACTCAACAAATGTAAGAAACACGAGAACCTTTCTTGTGTAAGCTTTTTCGAGTTCAAATGCAGTATACAGCAAACTGCCCTTGGACAAATTCTTAAGGCGAACCCAAAATTTAATAACATTCAAAATAACTGATATCAGTAACGGTAACGCCCAAGTTCACCAAGACAAGCATGGATGCTGGCAGTTTTACTAACGCCAAGAATGTGTTTTACATGCTTTCATATGAATTGACTCAAATTCACTGACAGGTTTTGCAAAATAATCTGTAAATCTTTCCACACTGACTTTTCTGAATAAGTAAGCACCCCACACCTCAGATCCATAAAGCAACACAGGTTTTACTAATGAATCAAATAAATGTAATTGAACCCCAACTGGTGTTCCATTGAGAGAGTTGAAAGCTTTCATGTAAGCGAACAACGCCCTCGATGCTTTGTTTTTCAAAACTGACCTGGCTTTTTTAAAGTTCGCAGATGAAGTAAAAGTAATACCCAAGTAGGTATAGGAGGGAACAATCTCCAATTTTTTCTTTTGGATAAAGATACTAAATTTGTGGGGATTGAAATTAGCATTGAAAACCATAACTTTTGTTTTCTTGAGGCTAACGCCCAGAATTTCTGATCTCTACAAAAGAGAACCATAGACGCTACCTGGGTGACAGATAACTCAACATGCTTAGTTAAACTCCTTTAGCTGCCAAATTCGGTAATATTCACAGTGGTTTGTTTTATGCATCTACTGCAGTATCTTGTTCTCCTCCCTGAAGCGTCATGAAATGTCCAGTATTAGCATGTCAATACAAACCATACAGTGAACAGTCAGGGTTGTTTTTGTTGAAAAGAGATCTCAGATCAAGTCCGGACTAGAATTCATTTATCAACAATAACAATGGTCATTTATGTTCACACTGGTATGTTGCTAAATACAGCATTGGGTGTTCTACCGTATGTAGTGATAGAATAACAAACAAATGCTGATACACAGAGATGAACATTGAACAAATGCTAAAAATTACAGCAAATGTCTTTTAAGGTTGGGTTTACCTTGTAGCTTGTAAAGCAGTTGAAAGTTGCATGATAAAGAAGTGTTAATTTATGCAAATGTATGCAAATCACCCGATTTCTTGGCTTCTTTTGCCTCCCAATTTCAAAATTTCCAAAGAATTTAACTCCACTCCGGCTGGGTCAAATTTTCTGAAATTTCACATTATGTTTTTTTAAATGCTATATAACACAACAACTATCAATTGGTTTTGTTTGGCAATAAAGCTCTTACATTTTTAATAAGAGGCATTTTGAATAAGAGGCATTTTAATTTTGCTGATCATGATTTTAATAAATTATGAGAGTGTCAGTCTTTAAATCCCTACAATTTTAAAATGAAGATGGATAATGCCAAATAAAATAGTTGTTTTTTTCTACATGAATACTATCCTTTCAAGTGAAATATTACATTTCAGGAAATACTGTCTAGTTTTTGACTTAAATTAATTTTTATCATTAATACAAAAATTGAGGTTTTTACCCCAAATATACACCCACTTCATCCTTTGAGTAAACTACTGCTACTCTTCTTTTCTGCTCCTTTTTTCTATGTTTCATTCTCATCAATTTTACCCTTTCTAAATTTTTTAAATGTTCTACATAACTTTTTACAGTGCTTACATCTACTATAAACTTTTTGAAAATAAATTTATGGCCGTCTCATCTTCAAGGTGCTTTTCAGCGAATAGTTTTTTAATGTTGAAAATAAAAATATTATGTATTACTGTCAAAAATATATGGTGAAAAATTTACAAAAGGGTTGATTTTCCAATAATCCTGTATGTGCATCCAGAAGATCATGTGGCACTGCACCAATGCTATGGTGTCGGATTGTTGAAATATTGTGTACACAAGAAATTTGCTGTAGTCCAAGAAGTGATCTCAGTGTGTATGAGGCTAGGAGAAATGTGGATAGGCTTACACATTGTGTATTGATGCTAATACTTTTGTGTCCCATTCATTCTGATATGTATAATCAAAGATTTCACAGTGGCGGCTGGCAGAAAAGGCAAAAAAACAAATTAACATGTATTGTTTCGTGTCATCTGAAAACATGCGCATCATGACTATTTTAAAATTAAAGTTTGTTAAAAAAATTTGAAATATGAATGCTCTGTCAATTTTGAAAAATACTGCTGACAAAATGATAATTTTGACTTACACAGGGTTATCTGCATTTTAATATGAACATTGGATTGTGAATGGAATGAGCAGAATAACATGTGAATTCATGTTTTGGATAAGGTGTTTTGTTCAAGAATGTTCTAAAATATCCTCAGCATTGTTGCTTTCAGTGGAGCTACTTGGTTTTATGACAACCAAATTAGAAAAAAAGAGAAAATTAAAACAAGTTGGCTTTCACCAATTTTAATTCCTAATGTTTAAAACTTTCACCGTGAGTCTGCAAATATTCAGCATCATCAAATGAAAATGTATGCTGAACGTGTGCATGTACATCTCACTTTCCAGAAATATCTGGATATCTGCAATTGATGTACCATAAAACTTCAAGATATATATCACTTTGCCAATTATCTGCTCCTCTGATTTTCTGTTCACCATTTCTAACTGACATCTTTGCTTGTCTTTGTGTGCATCATATGTATCAGTGAGACATAACGAAAAAAGTATTCATATTTAGTAATTATCTTTTCTTCAGAAATTTACAACCAGATATGTTTATTGCTACCCTTTCCAAAAGTGTGCCACTTGCAGTCCCTGCAAATCATTCTTTTTATAGTCACATAACCCTGAAATGATTTGTTATATCATCGATTAAATGTCCACTACAGTTCCTGCAACTTGTTAGACTGGATATGTCTATAATGTATAAGCATGCATGTATATATTAGGGGGGGCCATGGAAAAAAAACAGGAAAGATGAGGGGGGGGCATAGATTTTTTCTATAATTTACTAGGGGGGCCATGGAAAAAAATCACCGAGAAAATAGAAAATCCTCCACCCTCCCCCTGGAAGTAAATTCTGAATCGTCCCTTAGGCACTTGACGTTGTCTCTAGGGGCTAGGCGTTACACTTAACACTCCTTTAAAAGTTTAGGTACACACTACAACCTTGATAGCAATCTTTTACTGACATACGTTTAGACGTACATGAGAGAGAGAGAGAGAGAGAGAGAGAGAGAGAGAGAGAGAGAGAGAGAGTGCAGCGTCAGCCAGAGTAATTGGCCTGCCGGTAACTTTGCAGATCATTATCTACATTTCTCTAGGCCCTCCAAAATGCTATTGCGATTGCGGAGGACAAGCAGAAGTCAGTGGAAGACCTTTAGGGGTCACATTATTACTCAGTGGAAGAGATTAAAGGTAAATAGAGTCCAGTTGACGACAATGCATCTGGCAATGACTACAAATAGCCAGGTATCATTTTGATTGTGAGCTGTGCCTCTATAAAGATGAAAATATCTTACACTTCGGCACATCTTCAGGAGTCTGTTCGTGGTTAAGGCTGTTAAGGTCCAAAGTGAAAGACTTAAACTGTTTCTCAAACTGTCCTTCATAAAACTTTCAACCATTCTTTCACCGAATCAAGAATAAAAATAAGGCGTCCAAGCCATCTAATTCAAGAAGGGAGGTGGGAAGTTGTATGCAAATGAGAACAAGTGTAGCGAAGTGTAGCGAAGCTAAATTAACACTACACTTGAAAGCGTAATGTGTTAGGAGTGTTGGTTTATATTTTATAAAGCATTCTGTAAAATTTGTACATCGAGTTTCTTTGATGTATTGTCAAAATAAAGCCATGAATGGCGTACTTGATTGCTTGTCATGGAAGGATATGCCTGTGTAAAGCGGCCCTATTGTCACAAACGCCCGGTCACCCCCAGGCCTGGGTCACCCCGGTGACCGGAGGCTGTACGAGGAATCCCCAAGTCACTTCAATGCGCGGCCACGCGATCGCGTATGAGTTGTGTTTGTTACATCGTGGGGCGACTCAGCCGTACATCGTACTGCAGCCAAGTCTCACCATTGTAGGGGAGCAGCTGATGATCACGTATTTTCGTCGACTGGCGAAGTCCTCTCTTCCACGTAAGTATCTGCCTCCATGGTATCAGTATGCTGCCGCTTTAGCTCTGCGTGGCACTGCTGGTGTGGCAGTGTGTGTAACTGCACAGTGGCTCGAGGTCACGTTTTGCCGTCCGACCCAAATACCTCGAGCGCGAGCCTACTGTACTGCAGCTTGTCTGTAACACAGACGTTCTGTTGAGTGGGTAGTTTGTAAAAGTGTAGTTTATGCTACGTTCGGACGTTCTGTTCTGTAGCCTTTTCTTCAAATGGTGATAAGGCTACGGAGGAGAACGTCGGAACGTAGCGGAAACTCCACTTTTACAAACTATCCACTCAACAGAACGTCTGTGGTCTGTAAGCCTCAACACGTACAGCATCATAGGGAAAAATTGTGAGACGCGAGCGAGAAAATGACGCTTTCTCGCAATTAGTTAGAATCTGTTCTTATTCTCACCGCTGAATCTTAAAATAATGTTTTTCTACCGTTATTCTTTCTTGTACCCTTATTGTAAATTGTCGAATCCTTGGTATTCTATGCCATCTTCTGCAATCATATATGTATTTCTTACCCAGAATTACTAAAAAATTGCCAGTGAATGAATCATCTTTTGTTATAATTCCTACGATAACATTCTCTGGAAACAATGTTATTGAAAAATTACAATTTTTCAGCAAGAGCGGAATCAAATACCCGGTTTGGGTATGGAGCCGAGCAGAGCTGTGATGGGTACAAAAATCAGGGAAGGTGATTGCAATTGTGAAATTTACTGATACTTCATAGGACTGGAGATTACCATGATTCATTATGATAATTGTACCGCTGCGATTCCCCAGGGAAGGCAAAAATATCCCCCATGTTTAGAAAGATTCACAGACTGTTTTAAAAATTCTGAAAACATATTTATACTCACTATTCTTCTCTATTCCAACTTTAAATGAGTTGGAAAATTATGCTTGATTAAGATTAAGATTAGTCATGCATATTTATTACCTGATGTCATATGAATTATTTATAGCTACTGAAACCCTGCAAGGTTCACAAGTCTGTAGGAATGGCATTCACCCCACTATCTGAGCACCAGCCAACCACCTAGCTCTGCCAGTCTGCGAAGTTCATTGCTTCAATGTATTCATTTTTGATATTTACATGCCCACAGACTTGGCGAAAGTCTAAAGAGTGCAAAAATGTTGTCAGTTTTGTATTGGAAAAAAATTGTTCCTTGTTCCTTTGGCAGCCTTGTGTACATACATGAATAGTGCATTTGCTGAAATTCCAAATTTAATTTCTTGTACACAAATGGCCTTATCACACTTATTTTAACCCTTAATAAATGAAATTAATATTATAGAAAAATGGGAGAAGCCCTGACCATTATCATTAATTTATGGCCAAGGGCAAGAGGAAAATCCAAAATTAACAAGGCTTGGCGAGCATGCTTATTTTGGCTTTCAGTCTTGCCCAAGCCTATAGATAAATGTTAATGGTCAGAGCAGAGTCTGTTATTTCCATGATATTATCAACCTGCTGCGAGGGCACATAAACCCATGTATTCAGGCAACAATATCTTCATGGTTATAAATGCTGTATCACATTTAGTTACATACGTATATATGCAGGACATTTTCAAACAATTTTACCATTATCGACCAGCATCGAAAGGATTTTAACAAAAGTCAAAATAGAAGTGTGCACATGTATATTTTTACATCTATCATTAAGTGCAGGGCTCGAAATTAACTTTCTACCCTGGTAGTCCACCTGGGCTACCATTTTCTGAAGTTGGTAGCCCAGTAACAATGGTTGGTAGTCCATGCATATTTTAGTTCAAGGATATCTTTTTTCGTGAACTAGACAAGAAAGGGCTAGTTTTCAAGATTCTGCCCGTGAAGCGAATTTTCTAGTCATTTCATGTGAATATTGCACACCTTTAATACCCATGGAAAAAAGTACATGGGCAATAGTGATACTCAAAAGTTTGGTGACCTATGGACAATCCCTTTCACTTTAAGAGATGTATGCAAATTTTTATAGTCGTCATGACAACGACACAACCTCGGCACTGAGACATACTGTAGCAGGGCTAAAAATAGACCATTGGCTTTCTGAAGGGAGGAGGCATAATTTTCGTGTAATTGTGATTGATACATAATGATCAAAATCACGGTCCCTGTCAAAATGCAATGAAAATGCGTTTCCATTGGCCATCATTTCCTGTGCCTGTCATTCAAATACGTCAGAGTTCAGATATTGAAACTTATTGCAAAGTTCCACTGCACGGTGGTCTTCGTAATTTGCATAACAAAGTCATACTCTGGCCTTTCTGTGTCCATCTGGGTTTGACTGCATTTAGCTCGTCCAAAAATAACGGACCGGACATGGCATGCCAAGTACTGACTGAATTTCAGGTCCCACGCTTTGGTAGTCCGTGTGGACTACCATTTCAGAGAGTTTGGTAGTCCCGGAGAAAGTTGGTAGTCTGTGGACGCGGGACTACCGCTAATTTCGAGCCCTGAAGTGTCTACTTGGATGTTAAAAACGTTGAAGGGCTTCACTTGCCCGGGTAACCATTAAAACCGGTCAGTACATTATGTTCACCGACCCGCTAACTCCCCGGATGTTCCTTTTCAAATCAATTCACTGATTTGCACCCACTCAAGGCATGAATAAGCATTGATGCACAGTCATGCCCACCCTAAAAATTTGGCAAATCTGGAGATTTTTTAAAAAGTGTATAATTTGGCCCACAAGCACTTCATTTTGTTTTTGTGATTGATTATGATCGTTGTACAATTGACTATTTACATTTTTGCTGAAAAGTTTCAATGTTAGCATTATTATTCATATTCACGGACATAAAGCAAACCATGATTACTGTGTATTTGTGGCATGGTAATACATAATGAATGAGTGTATGATTTTACTAATCTTTTGACACATATCCATGATTATAAAGTTGAGTATCCATTGTACAGACAGTGAGAATAGGACTATCTCAAGATTCTAATTGTATTCATTGACATTTGTCTACAGCTGTTAGTATACCTCATGTAACCTGGTCGTAAAGCCTCAGAGGTATATGTATGTGGAACGTAGAAGGAACAAGAATCAAAAGATTGACAACTGATCTTTTACAAATCCTTCATCAGGTAAGATTTGTTTTAAATTTTTAGTCATTTTTTTTTTAATTTCCTGCACATCTTGTTCATTATCAGTTAAGCTTTTCGCATTGTCGGTTATATTTGGCGGAGTTGTAGTTCTTTCTTCAACATCAACTCCCTTGACGCTCTGTACATAACTTATATAATACATGTAAGTATTGTAGAATATGTGTCTGTACTGCAGTCTCCTTGGCAAAAAAATCAACAGGAAAAATTGAGCAAGTGCAAATGAAATTCATGAAGTTCCTTTGTTTCAAACATAGCATCCTAACAGCTGAAATAATTATGAAGAATTCTGCAAGCGTTTTAACCTTTAGCCTCTTTATCATCGAAGATTGTTTTTATATACTATATTTTATATGAATATTTTAATAATGTATGATTGTCCCCAATCATGTTTCATGTTAATTTTGATGTTCCTCAGTAAACTACAAATACTAGAACTCGCACTGTTTTTTAGACTCACAGTATAAAACTCAATGGTTTTAGGTACTTGGCTCTTCAAAGATGTATGGCTACTTTGATGTGTGCATTTCCAACCCTGCCATTGACAACACTTTATCTTGTCAAAGTTTCAGATGCCTGGTCAGAATGTCATGCCTAAATTTGTACATATTTTTAATAGTTTCACATAGTTTGTTGTGTGTTGTTTATTGTTTTATTGTACTTCATGCATTCATATTTTTATGTATATTTTATGGAGCCTGTTCCAGGTCTTCCCTTGAAATAAATGTATAAATGATTTATTGCTACTTGCTTGAATGCACGTCTTGACCTACTTATAGTTTTCTTTAAAAAGGTGCACAATCATCAGTGATTACAATGGGTTTGGTGCAAAGTTATACCAGTGATGAAAGGTTTAATTAAAATTACAGAAGTCATAAACAATCAAGTTTTCTTATCTTAATGAATATAAAAAGCCATGTTTTAGAATGAACTGATGTGTAAAGTAATGTCAGCAATGTGCAGGAGATAATATTTACATTACATCCTTGTTAATGTTTTCTTTTCACCCAGTCAGATTCGAGATCCCTTACTGAGGCAGTGCGTCCCATTGTCATTGGATACTGGTCTGACAACCTGGTGAAAAACAACATGGTGACAATACCATCCTCCATTGCAAAGCAAATACACAGTGTGTGGCTATGCAACAGCCAACACTGAACAGAGATGGTGGTGTTGTCATCAATGCAGTGCAAAAACCCATGGAATTGAGGGAGTTTTTCATCAATATATTTACTTTCCTAAGGCAGTGGGTCCTTGCTGTGGCACAGGTTTGTACTTACATATATCCTGTTCAGTGTTTCCACTGGCTAAATTTACCACTAAGCCATTCTGGCTAATTGAGACCAACATTGACTAGCTAGAACTATAGCCATCCAAATTACATATAATTTCATCTGTGATTTTGGCCAACTGACAGCTGTATACTCAGGTCCTATCAGTTGCTACAGTAACAATATGACATTAAACTGGTCCCATAATCATTTCCATTCAAAGTAATACATTACCAGGTCCATGGGACATTTGTGATTTTCAAATTTAAGTAGGACCATCCTGAACCACAGATAGTTAGTGGCAATGAAAATAAACAACTATTTTTTATGGAACAAACTGCTTTCTTTATAAGATTCACAACAAATTTTATTTCCCGTGTGCTTCACACTTATGTGACTTGCACTTAATGTATCAAGACGTATCATAAGTATTGCATTATTTACAGGGTAACTTCAAGATGTTTCCTTTCTACCCTTTCCCTTCTGCCTCAGTCAT